>NC_050580.1:25457720-25757720 GCF_011100635.1 Trichosurus vulpecula | reverse complement strand
TGTTTTGCTCTCTCTCTAGCTTTCTTCTTCTCCTTCTCCTCCTCCTCACCCTCCCCCCTTCTTCTTCTTCTTCCTCCTCCTCCTCTTCTTCCCCTCTCTCTCCTCCTCCCTCTCTTCTTCTTCTTCTTCTTCTTCTTCTTCTTCTTCTTCTTCTTCTTCTTCTTCTTCTTCTTCTTCTTCTTCTTCTTCTTCTTCTTCCTGCTCTTCCCCTTCTCCTCCTCTTCCTCTCTCTCTTTTTTTTCTCTCTCTCTCTCTCCCCTCCTCCTCCTCCTCCTTCTTCTTCTTCTTCCTGCTCTTCCCCTCCTCCTCCTCCTCCTCTCTCTCTCCCCTTCTCCTCCTCCTCTTCCTCCTCCTCTTCCTCCTTCTCCTTCTTCTTCTTTGTCATCATCATCTTCTTCTTCTTCCTTCTTCTTCTTCTTTCTCCTCCCCCTCCATTTCTCCTCTCTTTTAGTATCTCTCAATCTCTTTCTTTGTCTCTCTCTTTTCTCTTCCTTCTCAGCATAGCTATGGTATAATAGACTATATACAGGCTTACCTCATTTTATCATGCTTCGCTTTATTATGTTCTGCAGATACTGTGTTTTGCTTTTTGTTTTGTTTTTTTACAAATTGCAGATTTGTGGCCTACATCGAGCATGTCTGTTGGTGCCATTTTTCCAACGACACGTGCTCATGCCTTGTCTCTGTGTCACATTCTGCTAATTCTAGCAATGTCTCCCACTTTTTCACGATCATCTCTGTTGTGGTGATCTGTGATCAATGATCTTTGGTATTACTATGGCAGCTGTTTTGGGGCACCACACACCGTGCCCCTGTAAGATGGCCAATCGATAAATGTCGTATGTGTTCTGAGGGCTCCGCCAGCTGGCTGAAGCTCCATTCCTCTCCCTCTCCTCTGGCCTCCTTTTTCCCCCGAGACACAACTATATTGAAACTAGGCCAATGAATAACTCTACCACGACCTCTAAGTGCTAAGTGAAAGGAAGAGTCCATCAATGTGGTAAATTTCATCGTGGTCTTATTTTAAGAACTGGCCACAGCCCCCCAGCCTTCAGCAACCACACCCTGATCAGACAGCAGCCATGAGCACTGAGGCAAGACCTCCCACCAGCAAAAGGATTACCACCAACTGAAGGCTCAGATGATGGTTAGTGTTTTTTTTTAGCAATAAAGTATTTTTTAAATTAAGGTATGTACTTTTTTTTAGAGGTAATACTATTACACCCTCAATAGACTACAATATAGTGTGAAGGTAACTTTTATGTGCACTGGGAAACCAAAACATTCGTGTGACTCTCTTTATTACAATATTTGCTTTATTGTGGCCTGGAACCAAACCCACAATATCTCTGAGGTACGCCTGTATTACATTCTAGTATGTAACTATGTGTTCTTACCCACTCCGACTTCAGTCATGTGATTCAAAGATGACTGCCTCCATTAAGAAAGGAAGATTTTTAGCAGAATTAGTGCCACTTATTAAGGTGACCAAAGGGCCACCCCTCTGAAGTAGTAACTGCTGTTTGGGGGCAGCTAGGTGGTCCATTGGACAGAGCACCAGCCCTGGAGTCAGGAGGACCTGAATTCAAATCTGACTTCAGACACTTACTAGCTGTGTGACCCTGGGCAGGTCACTTAACCCTGTTTGCCTCAGTTTCCTCATCTGTAAAATGAGCTGGAAAAAGAAATGGCAAACCATTCCATTATCTTTGCCAAGAAAACCCCAAATGGAGTCACGAAGAGAGTCGGATGTGACTGAAACAACTTGACATCCATGTCAATAACAACAAGAAATGGTAGAAATGAATGTGTTTGGGGGTAGAAGCTGAGGGGAGGGAAAAAATACCAAGTCAATGAAAACTCGTAGCTGACATTTACATGGAATTTTAGGGAGAGAAAGGAGAGAAAGGGGAGGGGTGTGGGAATATAGTTTGGACCGACTCTCAGCCCCACCAACATCTAAATCATTTCTCAATATTCATAATTCCGTCGCAAAGCAATCAAGGTTTCCCAAATGAGGAATTTCTGGTTCTGCTGCCAAGTGTGAACAGTCATGAGGTGAAAGCGTGTGCACAGGACTCAGCTCCAAGGAAAGATGTTCACAGGATAAAAAGTGGGCTGTGAGGGGCATCCTCCCTTGTCATGGGCAAACACAAACTAGACATGTGAGATGCTTGAGGTCCTTTTATAAACAGCAGGACCACAGCTGTCAGGATGAAGGAGCTTAGGTTTCAGTTGGAAGATATCTTAGCGATCATCTGCCAGGTTTTTTAACATGAGGTCTGTGAACTAGATTTCAATAACTATTCCATTAAAATTTCCTTTGTAAGCTTATTTATTTCACTATATGCATTTAAAAACCTTATTCTGAGAAAGGCTCTGCCAAACTGGCAAAGTGATTCAAATTAAAAAAAGGCTAAGAATCCCTGATCTAATCCAACTCCATTTTTACGTACCTAAGGAAACTGAGGCCCTTGAGAGATTAAAGACTTCCCCCAGTCACTCAGAGCTGGGATTGCAGCCACCTTTGTATTTTTACCAGACTGCCCCACCCCCAGGAGCCTAATAAGCATCTTCCCAAATGGTAGTTTCCCCTTTCCTTGCTGATAAGAGAGTTGATTCCCAGATAAGAGAGAGGACCAAGCTTGTCACATGTCAGGATTCCAGAGCCAAGGCCTAGGATTCCCTCTGAGCCTCACATCCCCTTCCCCTTCCCTCCCACCCCCTGTGCTGGTGACTCAGATGACTCCTCTGGCCTCTCCTTTCTCTCTCTGAGGCCACCACGGCTTGGTATTGGGGCAGGAGAGAGAGCTTTGCGAGGGCGGAGGAAGCTGTGGTCCCTGAAAACCTCCTGCTGCTTACGGTGGCGGAGGGCTGGCAGCTGCCACTCTTACGGGTTGGGGCAATCCCAGGGTGATTTGCAATTCAGAGCCCCAGCCAGTCACTCCCTGACAGGCAGAATTCACACAGGATCCCAACCAAGAGCAGCTGGGACCTGACAAGTGGATTGGCAGTGCTGACAGGTGGTGACCAGAGACAGCCCCTCACACAGGGAGAGATGAGCCAGGGCCCTTGAGAACCAGGAGCTGCAAGTAGAGTTAGGGAAAGCCAAGGTGGCCTGCAGAACTCCTGGTCTCCCACTCTTTGTCATTTGGGGCATCACTGGACCAAGGTGACCCCACTTCTGTGAGATCAGTTCTGAGAGCTGGAAGGTACCTTAGAGGTCATCTCTGAATACACTCATTTTACAGATAATGAAACAGAGGCCCAGAGATCTATCTACTGTCACATAGGTGCTTAGCAATGGAGCCAGCATTTGAACCCAGGTCCTGAGCCTCCAAACTCAGTATTCTTTCCACTATAGCTCATCTTTCCCATTCAAAATCCACTCTTAATGCTACACTAAAGTGTAAGAAAGGACAATATGGTGAAGTGGAGAAAGGAGCATATTTGAAGTCAAGAAGCCTGAGTTTGAATCTTTTTAAAAAAATTTTTTTATTTTGAATTCTTTTTCTCAGAGGCAATAGGGGTTAAGTGACTTGCCCAGGGTCATACAGCTAGTAAATGTCTGAAGCTGGATTTGAACTTGGGTCCTCTTGACTCAAAGACCTTGCTCTATCCATTGCACCACCTAGCTGCTGAGTTTGAGTTCAAACTCTGTTAGTCACAACCCATGTAGTCTTGGCAAGTTGCTTAGACTTTCTGGGCCTCAGTTTCCACTTCTGTATAAAGAAGGGTTTCAAATAGATCATCTCTAAGTTATATTACGATTCCAAATCCTATGATCATAGGATGGTGAGTCTATAAAGGACTGCCAATCTTAGGGGATTTTAGCAGGAAGAAAGTCTTAGGATTCAGTAGAATGTCAGACCTCAGTTAGCCTGGAGAGTGCTGGGGTGGGGGGCAGTTAGGGGGGAGTTTGTGTATCCCTGAAATTGCATCTTGCAGGTGGTTGCCTATCTTGCCCATGGATAAGGCTAGTCCTGTTCGTAGGAGGTAGACAGTTAACAAAGTAAAACCTTCTCCAAGAAGCCCTTCCTGATCTCCCTTGGTGCCAAAGTCTTTGCTCTGATATCATCTTCAGTTTATCTTGTCTCTATCTTGACTGTATGTTTTCTCTTCTTTTAGAATGCAAATTCATTGAGGACAAGGGCTATTTTTGCCTTGTTTGAAAAAGTATTTCTAGCACTTAGCACAGTGCCTGGCACACACTAGGTGCTTGATTAATGCTTATTGACTTGACTAAAACCAGCCATATAGATTAGCATGGCCAGGGGATAGGGAGAAATGTATCTCTGGGGTAAATAGGGCTTCAGGAAAAGATGATAAAATAATCCTTCTCCCCTCTCTACCCCACATCTTAGGACTAGCAATGGATTTTCTAATGGTGATATAGCTTAGCCCTGGAAGGCTGGTGGATATTTTCAGCCATTTATCCACTTATCCAACCATCCATCCATCCACCCACCCATCCATCCATCCATCCATCCATCCATCCACCCATCCACCCATCCACCCATCCACCCATCCATCCACCGATCCATCCACCCATCCATCCACCCACCCATCCATCCACCGATCCATCCACCCATCCATCCACCCATCCATCCATCCATCCACCCATCCATCCATCCATCCTTCCCTCCCTCCATCCATCTATCCACCCAGCCACCCACCCATCCATCCATCCACCCATCCATCCACCCATCCATCCACCCATCCATCTATCCTTCCCTCCATCCATCCATCCACCCATCCATCCATCCATCCATCCATCCATCCATCCATCCATCCATCCTCCCTCCTTCCCTTCCTCCATCCATCCATCCATCCATCCATCTATCCACCCATCCACCCATCCATCCATCCATCCATCCATCCACCCATCCATCCACCCATCCATCCATCCACCCATCCATCCATCCATCTATCCATCCATCCATCCATCCACCCATCCATCCATCCAACCATCCATCCATCCATCCATCCATCCATCCATCCATCCATCCATCCATCCAACAAGCACATATTGTTTTGTGGGGTGAAAAGGAGAGAGGCTACTTAGGCAGACGGAGGAAATGCATGATGAAATGACAGGTCTGTCTCCATAATGGCAGACATCTATTGCAAATCTCATTCCTCAAAAATCAGAACAACTAATGAATTCATATCTTGTGTATCAATCATTTCTTTTTTAAAACGATTGACAATTTTTGTTTTTATTTCACTTTCATTTCTGATTGTATCCCTCCCCCACTTCCCTCCTCAGAGAGCCATCTCTTGAAACTTTGAATTTAATGTCTCAGAAAGCAGAGGAAGTGGGGGGAGGGACTGCTACCCTGGGCCTAATTGTTTTCAGTCATAGAATCACAGAGTTTTAGATCTGGAAGGAACCCAATGACCATAAAGTCCAAGCAGAACCTGAAAAGGAACCCTGGATCTAATATCACCAACCTCTGTCTGAAGGACTCCAATGAGTGGAAGCTCACTGATTACTACCATACGCAGCCCACTCCAAGTTGGAACAATTCTAATTGTTACAAAGGGTTTCTTCTTTTTTTCTGACACTAAGTTTTTTTTTTTTCCAGCTCAAACCCTTTGTTCTTGGCTCTGCCCTGAGGCTAAAGAGAACAAGTCTAATCTCTTTCCCCCATGGCCCTTCTAGTACCTGAAGAGAGAGCTCTCATGTCCTCCGTGAGTCTTCTTTTCTCCAGGGTAAACGTCCTCTGCTTCTTCAATCAACATGTAAATGACATGGTCTCAAAGTTGGACTGTTTCAGCCTGGATGTCTTTAGTGGCATGCCACAGGACTTGGTCCATACACCTGAAAATTCAACATTCTTATCAGACAACATAGATGGTTTCCTTACTGAATTCATAGGGGAGAACCCACTAAGCTAGAAAGTATACTTAATTCATTGGATAGCAGTTCAGAATAGTTTGGGTGGGCTGGAATGACTGATGCACTCTAACAAGATGCATGTACAGGACTGGACAGTGGCCCATGTGAAAAAGATCTGGTTTTAAAGGATTGAGGACTTAATATTTGTTAGTCACAAGATGTGGCAGAATGGTCTTCAGAGATCTGAAAGGGGGCTAGGTAAAAAAAGAGATTAGCCTTCTTCAGTATGGTTTCAGAAACCAGAATTAGAACAAATAGGAAGAAAGTATAAGGAGGCAGGTGTGATCAGGTAGCACCCTGGTGAGAGTGTGCTGGACTTGGGGTCAGTTTGAATCCTACCTTAGCCACTGACTAGCTGGATGACCCTGGACAAGCCACTTAGCCCCTCTCCTCATTTTCCTCATCTGTAAAGTGGGGATAATCATAGGACCTATCTATCTCACAAGGTTGTCATAAGGATCAAATGGTGTGACATATGTAAAACATTTTGTGAACTTTAAAGTGTTATATGTAAATGCTAGCTACAATTATCTTTCAAAGTACTTAACAGTTAACTCCTAATGGTTAGAACTCTCCAAAAAGTGGAATGAGTTGCTTCAGAAGGTAATGAGTTCCTTATTATACCAGGTATTCCAGCACAGATGGGGTTTTCACCTGTCGGGAATGTTGTAGAGCTGAGGTGGCAAACAGTCTGTGAGCAACTCCTGATTCTGCCACCAGAACCAGGATAAAATGTGTAATTCGTGTTAGAAACATACTTACATTGTCTAGGAATAAACAAGACTCGTTGGGAAGCCAGGAACATTTTAATTATAATTTACATTTATTCCCCCTGAATAAACGGGTACCTCCCCTGAACAGAGTACAGGAGAAAGTACAAAGGAGTCAGATGAATGCCAGTCCTTATACAGACCCTCACCTTGAATCTCCCGCCAGGCTCTTCATTGGCCAGATACAACCCCCTGAGTGCCTACGTCATGCCCTCCTCAAATGGCTCGTTTAATCATGCCTACAAGCCTCTGACCTTTCACCCAACTGACCTGAGGCCTGGTTTCTGCTAAAGCTGGGGTGGGGGAGGGGGAGGACACCTTCAATTCTGTGGAAACAAAACCCCTCCCCCCATTTCTTACATTGGGAATTATTTAATAAAATGAATAAGAATGCAATAGAACCTTGATATGTAGTGTTCTCAGTAAATATGTGGCTTACAGGGATCTCTCATATATGTTTTGGTGGTCCCCCCTTTCCTATTGGAGTTTGACCTCACCGTTGTAGAGATACTCCTGAACTGGGCAAGGAATTGAACTGATCTCTCCTTTCCAAATCTCAAATTCCATGATGTTAGAGTTTAACAACCTATTTGCAAGATTAAGGGAGAGCATACAAGTATAAAAAATGCCCCTACTGCAGTGATAAACAACGTGTCCGGCCTGGTCATCTATCTCTGACAATGGTACCAAAGGCACCATCTTTTAAGATGAAGGAGAAGAGAGGCATCACAGTAAGTCAATAATACCTTAGCGAGAATTAGTTTAAAACCTTATTTTTCTGTGTCAAGGCTAGGCTAGACCGAGATTAGGGGGTGTGCAAAATGGGTACAAAGAGCAGAGAAGGGTGAGTTTCAGGGCTGAGAACAAACTTCCGCATCGCAGTCTTACCAAAGCAAGACCCACACCATTCCTGATTGGCTACCGCATCTGGGTCTACACATCAGGACTCCGATGGTCTGAGATTGGCCAAGGCTCTGAAATGACCAAGTGTAGCCAGTGACAGGTCTTCTGTGAGGATCTCAGATGGAACATCTTGGGTATAAAATGCTAATGCTGCCATATCAACTCCCACAATGTGGCCCAGTGGGAAAAGCTCTGGATTGGGAATCCAAGGACTTTACTTGAGATTCTGATTCCGCTTATTGCCTCTCTGAGCATGGCCGGGTCACTGACGCTGTCTGGGCCCCAGCTTCTTCATCTGCAAAGGTAGGCAATGGGGTAGGGTGGTCTCTCAGGCCCCTCTTAAGCTTAGAATCTATGAACCCAGACTCTCCGCAAACTATGGAAAGTACCTAGTTGCTATAGTGATGAGTATGTCATAAATATTAATGGAATAGAACCAAATAAGAAATATGCCTCCATTAACAAAGAGACTCATTAAATGTCTTGATCATCATGGAAAATGATGGATCATAATCTTGCAGTTTAATCCAAAGCAATGCTTGTTGGACTGTTCAAAAGCACAGTTGTCTCCTAGCTAGTTCCCTAGCTGTGAATGGCACCCCCATTTCCCATCTCTGTTTGTTTGTACAAGCTGTGTCCCACATATGGAATGCACTCCTTTTCTCCCTCCACCTTATGGAATTTCCCTTAAAGGGACAGCTCAGCATCCATCTCCTACCCCAGGCCTTTCCTTATCTCTCCAGGTATTTGCATTACCTCCTTCCTTAGACTCTTGGCATTCATTTGTATTTGCTTCTCTGGGTACAGGTTGGATGCCTCCATAGAACATAAGCTCCTTGAGAGTAAAGACTGTACCATTTTTGCCCTTATCTCTTCATTATCTTGCCCAGTGCCTGCCACATAATAGGCACTTAATATTAAATTTGTCTCACATGGAAAGGTGGCCCTTCTCATTGCCATGGCAAACCCCTCTATATGCCCAAGTGACCCCATTCCATCCTGTCTTCTCCAGCAGACAGCCCTTCCATCACCTCCACTCTTCCACCTTTCTTCAATCTTCAATCCCTCCCCATCTACTGGCTGCTTCTCCTCTGCCTACAAACATACTCATGTCTCCCCCTTCCTCAAAAACCCTCTCTTTGTCCACATAGATTTGAGGCTACATCTTGCCTCCCTTTTGTGGCTATACTCCTTGAGACGCTTTCTATAATCAGTATGTCTGCTTCTTTTTTGTCACTCATGGAGAAGCTCACCAGCGGCAGGTTCACCCACAGGTGGTGGTTTAAATCTCAGCACTCACGGCACCATCTACTATGGCATGGAGGGAGCCACAGTCTGTACTGATGACAATGGTGCCCTCACCCACCAAAACTTGTATCTGAGAGTAGCGTACTAGTGTACACTAGCTCAACCAAGAGATTTGTGGGGTTTCACCCCATGTGTAGCATGTGGTATATATAGTCTTCTTTCCCAGGTCTTTAAGAGGACCTGAATCATTGGTGAGAGACAGCATAGCCTCCTGGCAATGGAAAATCAGGAAGATCTGGCTTCGAGTCTTACCCCTGATGAATGCTAATAACCCTGAATGCCCAACCTTGGGCAAATCACTTAACAAGACCCCCAGGCAGCTCCCTAAGCCTCTAAGTTAGAGTTGAGTTGGTGACCTGCATCAGGAGAGGGATCATTCCACACTAGGAGTTCTCTACTCTGACGATATTACATATGTTTGGGTCTTTGATTTCATCCATGTAGATTACTCCTGGTGGGGAGACCCCTTCCACTGGTGCAGGGGTTGACTCATTTAGTCTTAAAGAACAGCCTAGGGGCCCTGAGTGGTTTAGTGATCTGCCCAGGGTCAGAGAGTATGCATCAGATTAAGTATAAAATATATGCGTGTGTAAACACATATATAATAAGTAACACTTCTATACCGCTTACTGTGTGCCAGGCATTGTGAGATATGTGTGTATACATGTATACACATGCACACACACACACATATATACATACATAAATACGTACATACACACATCCAGATAGGTAGATGTAGAGATAGATGATAGATCAGAAAGATAGACATGATCAATCAAGGGTAATTCCCAAGATCTATAAGACACATAGACATGATGCCTAGGTAGGTGGTTTTCCAAGTGCGATATGAAAGACAATCCATTGGGGTATAAGAAGAAAATATCAGAATTGCAGAGAGTAGTCTAGCTTTGCAGGGTGCTTGTGGACACAGCTTGCCTCTACTGCTCTCCTTCCCCACCCCCACCCTGCCCCCAGCCCCCATGTCCAAGATGGTTTGCAGTCAGGGTTCCTACCAGGTAGTCAGTTCCCCCTTCCCCCACCAAACACCAGAGCCCCTTCCTGAGTCCCAGGCAGGAAGCTGGGCAGGTAAGCAAGCAGGTAGCCATCCCTACGCTTCTCTGACTTCCTCTCCCCACCCCTACTGCAACAGTAAGACAATGTAGTCAATCAGCAAGCATTTATTAAGCACCTACTGTATGCCAGGCATCATGCCCATTGCTAGAGATACAAAGAAAGGCTCTCAGGGAACTCACTGCTCCCACCCCTAGGAAAACAAAGAGATAGTCCAACAAGGAGAGTCCAAGATGAGGAGGGGCAACAGTAGCACCCAGAATCAGAATAGCAACAGCAGCAGCAAAAGAAGAGAGATGGCGGCTAGTTGGGAAGGGCTTTCAAAGCCAATGGGAGATACTTGGCCCTTTCTCTGCAACTGATAATCTCAGAGAGTTTCCCAGAGTGTTGAGAGGTTATGTGACTTGCCCAGGGTCGCACAGCCTACAGTATATTCCTGAGGTTAGACAAGAATCCAGGTTCAATAGTTGTTGTGAGGATAAAATAAATTTCCAAAAGTAAAGCACTTCGCAAAAATTAAAGCATTATCTAAATGCTAGTTATGATCATCATCATTTTTGCATTACCTCCGGTAGAATAAAGGGACACGGCAGTGGAATCCAGAGGAATTCCGATGTGGGTGACACAGGCTGAACGCTTAATAAATGTTTATTGGATTGGATTGGTCAGTACAAAGAACTCTGGATTTGGAGGTCTGGGATCAAATCCTGGCCCTGCCACTTGCTACCTATGTGACCGTAGGCAAGTCACCCCCACCTCTGAAAATGAGGTAGTTAGACTGGATGGCCTTGGAGATCATTTCTCCCTAAAGTGACCATTGTCAATTTCAGATCCACAAGTCAATAACAAAAGAGTAAGAACTCGTTGAGATAGATGGTCTTTCATGCCCATAGTGGGAACAGCTCTAAGAGACTTCTGTGGCTGGAGCTCAGCCTCCTTTTTATTTCTTAAAGAATTAAAGCTTCGGAAACAAAGCCACAGCCTGTACATGGTGGGGGGGTATCCCCCTGAACCGACAAAGCACTTACTGTTTCTCAAGGCTCAAAGTGGCCGGAAGTTAGGTTTACACTAAGGCCTTTTGAGATTTCAATACTGGAAAAAAAAATCATCCCTGATTGACAAAGCTATGGCTCAAAGTCTGAAAAACAAAATCCGACAGCCCACCCTGACTGTGATCCAATGGACATGAGAGAGAAATTTCTTGACATCTTATAGTTTGAGTCCTTTTTTCTTTTTGAACAGTGGAGGACGACAGTATTTCATTACAGAGTTTCAGAGTTGGAAGGGTCCTCAGAGCCCACCAGCACCTGAACAAGCATCTCTTCATCTGAAATTTCTTCCAACAGCTGTAATCACAACTTTGCCAGTAGACTTCCAGGGAGGGGAGGCCACTGAGATAACCCCAGAGTAGAAGCCCACACCAATAGTGGACAGCTCCTGACATTGAACTAAATCTGTCTCTCTGTAACTATCATGAGTTGCTTTTAGGTCTGCCCTCTGGGGCCAAGCAGGGGTCTAACCCATCTTCCACATGGCAGATGGGAGGTCTTCAAACACTTGAATACAACTATCATGTCCACCCCTGTCCGCCCTTCTCCCCCACAACCCAAGTCTCCTCTTTTCTAGGCTAAACATCCTCCAACATCTTCCTATGATCTAGAGGCCCTTCACCATCTCTGGTAGGAGCAATATGTACCAGCATTCCCCACTACGTAATTAGGCTCCTCTAAGAGATGAGGAAGTTATCCTCCCTTCTTGACCTAGGGAAGCTAAGACTTGAGCCATTGGCAGGGCCTCTTGGTGATGTAAGGGCATAAAAGAGTTCTACCCATAAGGAGTAAGTGTTCCTCAGTTAACCAATATCCTCCTGCCTTGGAAGTCACCCTTCTGACCTGTTTCTGTAATAGGGAGTGTATGTCTGAGCCAATGCTGTACTCTTGCTATCTTTTTCCCATTGTGGCTAAATAAACCTCCCTCCTTTCATTGTTAAATGATGCATGAGCATCTCATTTCATCACAATGGTGCCTAGCACATAGAAGGTGCTTAATGAATGTTAACTGATTGATTCAAATCTTAAGCCTGAATTACTAGGTCAGCCTGTAAGGGGTGATCTACACTCGGTCCTTTTCATTCTCTTCAGCTGGCTCCCATATTAGTATAAATAATGAATCCCTGAAGTGGGTGCATTATCTGAATTCACACTGTGAATTTCTACCAGATTGGAACCGATATTTTACGCAATTATAGCTTTGATTTGAGTGAATTCAAACGCATGCAGCCACTTCTGGGGATTCATTATTCGTCCCAATGAGGGCCTTGTTGTATTGATGTAGGAGGAGCTGGTGTTCATGAAGATGGACATAAGGCTCACGAGAGGTGATGTGAGGCCCTTTGCAAACTGTGGTAAGCATCATTAGGACCATCATTGTCATCGGGATCTCCAGGACCCCTCAGCTCTAGGGCCAAAAAATTCCATCTTGAACCATTCCCTTAGAAGAAAAGGCCAATGAAGCACTCTGTCCTTCCCTGGGAGGCTCCCTGTGCTAATGGAGTCATAGATCCAGCCCCTTTCTAATTTCCTAAGGGCTTTGCTCACAACATGCTGGTCCAGTTGAGTGTATGGAGCACTGGAAAGAGGAGATGGGTTCAAATCTTGACTCTGCCTCTTCCTACCTATTACCTGAGGCAAACCACTTCATTTCTTAGGGTCTCAGTTTCCTCATCTGTAAAATGAAGGAGCTGGAGTTTCAACTCTGATTCCTGTGACTCTAGGTAAAATTATCACTCCATTTTACAGATGAAGAGAGTTTCAGAAAGTAAAAATGACTTGTCTGAGGTGACACAAGTAATACCTAGCAGAAAAGGATTTGAACCCCCCTACTCTCTTGTCTCCAAGTTGAAAAACTTTTCAATAATGGGATTACTGAATACATGGTCCTACACACTGAGTTCAGAGCAGCCAGCCCAACCTCTGATTATGTAGGATGAGTCTACAAAAATGTATGCAGGCAAATTGATAAGGTATGAACCTTTACACAACAGACCACAACTTAATAGTACTGTTCTCTTCAAAACTGTCACCTTGGGAGGTTGGCTTGGTGACTTCAAGCAAGCCTTTTCATCTCTTGGGGCCTATTTAGAGTAGCAAGGACTTTAGAATCCACTGAGCCCAGTCCCTTCATTTTACATATGGGGAAACTGAGAGAGGAGTAGCATTGGGTCAGCTGTGCAAAAGAGTGGTGAGGTTGGTTTTCTTGGACTTTGAGGGCAGAACTGGGAACCATGGGTTAATGCTGCAGAGCGGCCATTTACACTGGATGGAACAAAGGCTTTCCTGACTGTTGGAGCCATCTAGGATATAAATGAGCAGCCTCCAGAATCAGTGGGTATAAGAATGCACCCATTCAAACAAGGATTTATTAAGCATCTACTATATACTAGACACTATGCTGGAACTGCTCCAGGGAAGGCTGAAATGACCACTTCTTGGGTGTGTTGTAGAGAGGCTTCCTGCTGGGGTGTGGGTTACACAAGGTGGCCCCTTGGGGCCCTTTCCAACTCTGACATCCCATGGTATGTACCAAAGGTTCATAGTTAAAGAACATTGCACTGATATCCATGAAATATTTAAGCAGCCGAAGAAGGTCTCTATTTGTGTTGGGTTGCATTCTTGATGAAAGTTTTATGGAAGGATGTAGGACAAGAATTAAAGAGGATGAGGAGTGTTGGAGGAGTCGTAATCTGCACCAGCAGAAAGACTGCTCACACCAGTGAGGTCACAGATCTGTCGAAAAGCTGAAATAAATAAATAAATAAAATATACATGCATAAATATATACATATACATACTATATATGGCTCTTTGACTCTTTATTAAGAGATTTAAAGAATGAACGTTATTCAGTAAAAGGTTTTAAAAAGGCCATTCTCTTAAAATTTCATTCTGTATATTCGTAGTATACTGAAGAAGAAAAGGAAATAGTGTTGCAGGGCACTGATAGAATCAATTTCTTACAAATTCTTCCTAATTTCTCTAAAAGGAAAGGGTACCTCCTCCAGTGAATAACCAAGCCTCAATCCAACCAAAGGACTCATCTTTTCCATTGATTGCCTGGGTTTTAAGAAATGAATTGGGGGACAGAAATGTATTATGATGAATGCAACTGGTGAAACTTCATTATTCCCCAGCTCACCCCTGGTTTTACCTTCCTGATGTTGGCCCAATTCTCAGTGGGCTGAAAACTGAAAACCATAGTAACAAATTGTCTTTCTTAAAAATGTCGAGATAACACAAATAAGGTGGCAACCAAACCCATGCATTAACTTAGTTGACCTTTTGTGAAAAATAAAATATTAAGGAAATATTTTCAGGCGTTGGCTTTTTGTTTTCTCATGTTTTTTTCCACTTCCAGTTAAATATTGCTTTAGTTGAAAAAGAATTAGTTTAATACCTGTTAAATGTGGCAGTAAATTTTTACTACAGATAATTAAGTCATAAAATAGAATGGACTTTAGTTGGATCAAGAACAATATTAGCTTTCATGTTATTAATGAAAAAGAGGTGACTAACTGGAGTCTACCGAATATTTACCCTTAGTGAATTACTAAGGCACATTCTCTGGAGATACTGAGTTTATGGGGGGCCTGGAAAATATGCCCTTTGTTTTTTCTGAAAATGGAGAGTTCAGGTTGAAAATAAAAGATGTTGGTGTTTGCTTAGTGTTTTAAAACTTTAAAAATTCAAAAAGTGATGAAATTTCTTATTACTATTTTATATCTTACCTATTTTTTGGGTCAATGGCCAAAACATTTATAATATGGTGGACTTTCTTGCTAACTTTCTAGGCCTAAGAACTATCACCCTTGCTCTCTTATCTCTGTAATATCTTTTTTTTTAATTCATTCATTCATTCAACAAACATTTTCAAGACCTTTCCCTCTTTGGAACTTCCCTATTAATGTTGAGATCATCACCATCTTCATTCACCCAAGTTTTCGCAACCGTGATTTCTTGCTCAAGTCTTCACTTTCACTCACCCTACATCTCTAGTCAGTTTCCAAACTTTACTCTTATTACTTCCACAACTTCTCTTGCATACATTCCCCTCTACACTCGCCCAGCCACCATGATGGTTCAGGCCCCCATTACTTCTTCCTGAACTAATGAAACAGGCTATTTGGCCTCCCTCCATCAAGAACCTTCCACTTCCAACCAGTCTTATAAACCATCCTGAGTGGAGGATCTCACCTGTCAAAGCTGTAAACAGACGAGATGCTCCTGCCCGGTGAAACGTCACCATGTGGATCCCAAAAGAACCCACCTTCAGGATTTGTGCAGCAGATGCAAAGGCAAATGCCTCTCCTGTGACAGCACCTTCAACTTCAAATACCTCATTTAAGTGAATGAATATGGAAAGCGTACAGCTGTGGTTTCTGCAGACAAATGAGCTTCTTTTGACTGCCACCTTCCCTTCTCTCCATTAAAAGACTAATCAAAACAGCAGGAATATTTGACAAACCCTTTTAAGTAAAGATATTGCAAAACAAACAAACAAACCCTACAACTCCCAAAATGATTTTCCTAAAGCGTATCTCCCTGCTCCTCCCAGCTCCCAATTAACTCCAGTGGCTCCCTATTGACTTAAATTTCAAATGTAAAATTCTCTGGCATTTAAATCACTTTACAACCTGACCCCATCTACCATTCAGGCTTTCTTAAACATTATTAACCTCCACATTGTGTAATCCTGCTGTACTGGCCTACTTATTGTTGCACACACACACACACACACACACATACACACACACACACACACACACACACATACCCCACTTTATTTTCTCTTCAACTTTCAATTAGCTTTGCCTCATCAATTAATCGATCATTATTTATTAAGCACTTACTATGTGCCAGGCATTGTGCTAAGTGCTGGGGATACAAAAAGAGGCAAAAGACAGCCCCTGCCTGCAAGGACCTTACAATCTAATGGAGGAGATGGCATACAAACAAATTGATATAAAACAAGCTATTTATGTACAGGAGAAAAAGGAAATAAACAAGAAAGGGTGGGAAAGGCTTCCTGTGGAAGATGGGATTTGGTTGGGACCTAACACAGCCAAGGATGTTCAGTGGGCAGAGTTGAGGAGGGAGAGCGTTCCAGGTGCGGGGAAGGCCAGAGAAAATGCCTGAAATCCACTCCTTCCTCACCTCTGCCTTCTGTAATCCTGGGTCTCTTTCAACACTCAGCTCAAATGTCACCTTCTAAGTCAAGTCTTTCCTCACCCCCTCTCATTCTTCCCCTCCAACCACAGCTACTGTCACACGCACCCTAAACTATCTTGAATTCATGTTGCGCATTGTGCGTATGTATTTGTGGGTGTCCATGTTGTCTGCCCAGTTCAAATGTAAGTTCTTTGAGACCTTTTTTTTTTTGTATCCCCACCACTTAGCATAATGCCTCGAGCTTAGTAGGTGCTTAATAAACACTTGCTGGTTGATTGATTTACTTTCCCAAAATCTAGCACAAAATCTTTCACAGAATGTTCAGTCCTGCTCCACTCTTCACGATCTCATTTGGGGTTTTCTTGGCAAAGATACTGGTGTAGTTTGCCATTTCCTTCTCTAGCTCATTTTACAGATGAGGAAACTGAGGCAAATAAGGTTAAGTGACTTGCCCAGAGTCACACAGCTAGTAAGAGTCTAAGGTTGGATTTGAACTCAGGAAGAGGAGTTTACCCGACTCCAGGCCTGGCACTCTATCCAGTGTGCCACTTTGGTCTGCCCAAGAGAGAAACTAGGGCTAGATGTATAAATCCAGGAATTACCTGCATGGAAATGACAATCAAAACCATGGAAGCTGGTGAGGCCACTAAGGGAGGGAGTATAGATAGAAAAGAGAAGAGGGGCCAGGACAGAGCCTTGAGGGATACCTAGAGTTTGTGGGTATAACATCCAGCAAAGGAGAAGGAGGTTAGATAGGTGGGAGGAGATCTGGTAGTGTCTCTGAAAGCCAAAGAACAGAGAGTGGTCAACAGAATCAAATCCTGCAAGAAGGACTGGGGCTGAAAAAACACCATTCGATCTGTCAATCAAGAGATCATTGATCGTTTTGGGGCAATGAGTCTGGAAGCCAGATTGCAAAGGGAAGAAAATGAGAGGGGAAGGAGTGAAGACACAGAGTGAAAACCCAAATGAAACAGTGCCTGCCTTCAAGAAGCTTCCATTCTATTGAAGAGAACCAATATGTACACAGAGATATGAATAAAATGTATAAAAAGCAAATACAACATTTCACATTTCCATAAAATCATGAAAATGTCTCCTATTAATATTCCAAAGGTCTATGCTTTCCTTGGTGTGAGTGCTCCCCCCCAATCAAGGTCACAAGCCATCTGCATCTCAGTAGATGGTCTTTGAGAGTTGTTTTGACTGAAAAATATGTACTCTGTGACCCACCTGGCAATGTGATTCTCCAAACTTAAAACCACACCCATTTGAAAATACTTTAAACAGTATCTCAGAGTTGGAAGAGATCTGAGAAGTCATCCAGTTCAAACAAGAGTCCCTTTCCGTCTTCCCCAAGTGGTTGTCTAGCCTTTGCTTGGAGATATCCAGGGAGAAGCAAACCACTGCTTCACCATTTGGGTTGTAGAAAATGCTAATTATCCGTGAGCTTCTTCCAACAAGCTGGAATCTCCCTCAACCATCCTTCCTCTGCCTGCCTTCTGGAACCAAGTAAAACAAAGCCTAATTCTACTTTCCCATAATCACCTTGTAAAGTACAACCACTGTTTTTTTTCTTTTTCTCCAAGTTAAACATTCCCTGTTCCTTCGACCAATGTATCAGCTGTTTGAAGATGGTAGAGAGGAAGAGGGAGAGGGAGAAGGACTAGGCCTGTGAGAACTCCTAGGTGAGGAAAACCCTTTATTAATGAAGGTTTGTACCTTCCCTGAAGTTTATAATCTTAGAGCAGGAGCTCTTAATCTGGGGTCCTCAAACCGCCATTATGTCCGTAGATAGATTGCAGGGGGTCCATGAATTTTTTTAAATATTGTACTATTTCAATATAAGTGGTTTCCCTTGTGATCCCATGTACTTAATTTTAGGCATTTAAAAAACATGACTTGCCTAAGGCTCCATATGTTTTACCAGATTGCCAATGGGGCCCATGACATTAGAGGCTGAGGATTACTGTCTTAGAATGTTGCATAGAACACCAAGAGGGGAAGTGATTTTCTCATGGAGTCATGGAGGAAGATGGCAAAATGAATTGTACATTAACTATGAAGTGTTAAAAAAAATCAGCCAAGTCTTTCCAAATTTAACCAATTGGTTAAAAACAGTAACCAAGTCTTTCCAAATTTATCATGAAATGAACAGATGAAGCAATGAACTCCACATGCATGCCCCAAAAGAGGTTTGCTTTCTTAGTTTACAAACTTCAAGCACATTAAAAAGTAGATATTTTAAAAAGTACAATTAGTAATACTGATTTTCAAAAAAATATATCAATGCTGCTTTTTGTTTTTTAATTCCATAATGATTTCCAGACTGACAATCGGCCCCACCTTTTCCTTTGTATTGAACCTTCCCTTTGAAACAAAGAAAAATACTCGAGTAAAACCAACTGCCGTTTTTGACTGCCATATTTACCCATCTCTCTACGAAGAGGAGGGATGTGTGTTTCATTATCTGTCATCTGGAACCAATACTAGACTCTGTCTTCAATCTGAGTTCAGTGGCCTTTAGTGCTATGTCTGTTTGCTTTATTATCATCCTTACATATATTGTTCTTTTTCTTCTGTTTTCTTTGCTCTGTATCAGCTTAGACGCTTTCACACGTTTTTTTGAACTCTTCTTCTTCCTCATGTCTTACGGTGTAGTATTCTTTTACATATACAGCCATTTGTCCAGACATTCCCCAGTAAGTGGGAAACCATTTGGTTTTCAGGTTGGTTTGTTTGTTTTTAGTCTAAATTTTATAAAAGCTTTGTCATAAAATCAGTCTTTCATGATTAGGCATAGTGGTGAGGGATGGGACTTGTTCCATCTACCTCAGAGGGCAGAAGCAGGAGCAATGGGGAGAAGCCACACTGAGGCTGATTGCAGCTCACTGCCTAACAATCAGGCAGGCAGTAAGGGGCAGTGGAATGAAGGCTGGGTTTGGAGTTAGGTGACCTGGGGTTCAAATCTCACCTTTGTAACTGATTAACTTCCCAAGGCCTTAGCTATGGAAGTGTCTCATAAGACTGTGAGTTCCCAACATCGGAGGTTAATAGATTAGAGCTGAAAGGGGTCTTGGCAATCATGTAATCCAACCCCTCATTTAACAGATGGGGAAACTGAGGCCCAGGAAGGTTAAGTGACTTGCCTAAAGTCATATAGTTAGTATAAGTGGCAGAAGTAGGATTGAACTCGTGTCTTCTGACTCCACCTCCAGTCTTCCTTTCTATCATACCATAATGCCTTTTTTCAAAGAAAAGAAGCAATTTACCTGTTGGGGATTTCATGTTCTACGTAGGTCTTGGTGACCTCCAGGCCTTGGTTTCCTCATCTGTAAAATGAGCAGGGTCAGACTTCATAATCTTTAAGGTCATATAGGTCCAGGATTCTCTGATAATTCTTTCTTTTTTAAGACCAAATCCTTGCCTTTTTGAAGGCTCAGTTACAGCAAAGGAAGTCAGCTGAAGCTTTCCTTTTCTTTGCTGTGCTTTCTGGAGCTGGCTGGAGAGCTCCCCCCTAACTTTCATTTCCTTCCTGCCCCTGTAATGGTTTTCTCCTCTCCTTCCCATCCAGCGTCAGCCAGCTGTCTCTCTTCTGAGCCTGGGCTGCCTGTTCTGAACTCATTTGTACTCTGGGGATTATGATAACAGTGATTACTCAGAACTCCAAAATATGGGAAAACAAGACAGAAATAACAAAGAATCTATGTGTGGCCTGGGATAAAACTGAGTCCTCAGCCTCAGTTAGACAAAATGGCTCATCAGTAAGGATAATCTTGGACATCTATGTAGCACTTATGTGCCAGAGTGGATAGAGGTCTGGCCTGGGAGCCTGGCGGGTGTGGGCTTATGTCCTGCCACTGACGTGGACCAGCTGTATAACTATGGGTGAGCTACATAACCTCTTCCAGACAGTTCTTTAGAAGGAAAAGTTAACAGAGCGTTCACTGATCTGTGCTGGTGGAAGGGGTTTCCATATTGGGAATTCTCCTAGAAAATGGAATTACGATATTATTTTATATATTATACTATTATATTATGTCATGCATATTATATCTAATCATATCATAACCAATCGTATATCATATCCAATCACATGTCATATCACATCATATCATGTCAGTATTAACACCAGACACTATGTGGTACAGTGGCTAGAGAGCAGACCCTGGAGCCAGGAAGCCCTGAGATGAAATCTTGCCACAGACATTTACTGGCTTTGGGATCCTGGGCATCAGCCTCAGTTTCTTCTTCTGCGAAATGAAGAGGGTCTTAGAACTCACCTCATGGTGTTATTGTAAGGATCAAATGAGTTAACGTATGTAAAACACTTTGCCAACCTTGAAGTGATATATGAATGATAGACATGATTATTATTACAGGATATGACATTTTTATAGTGTCAGGAACCTAATGGTGACAAGGTAGCCCCAGAGACAAAAATGTTACACTTCTGTGAGAGGCCGTATTTGATCACATATAGTGTACGGACCTTGAAGTCAGGGGTCAAACTCTACCCCTGATCCTTACCAGTGGGGTGGCCGTGAGAAATTGAAGCCACTCCGAGTATCGCTTTCTTCTTTTGTAAAATAGGATTAATAATACCTGTGCTGTTCAGCCCACAGTATTGTCTGGTAGTCTAAATAGGATGATACGCATGAAAAGCCGCCATGGATAGAGAGATGACCTTGGAGGCAGGAAGAGCTGCATTCAGGTTGATCTATATGCATAGGTATGTATGTTTGCACATATGTAAACTTTGTCTAGACCTATGATTTCACTGGTCTAGGGAACTCTCAGTTAGGAAATTCCTTCTACCAACTCACACTGTCTCTCTTTGCAAATCCCTATCTTAGAGTGTTGCCTGATGCATTTAAAGGTTCCCCACTGAAGACCTCCACAGTGTGCTGAAGGCCTCCTTCAGAGTCCACTAGTCCCTGTACATGCTAAAATTATTATTACTATACTGACCAATCACCTATACTAACATTGTAAATATATTGTATATATTTACCATTTAAATATATTTTAATTGGTTCCTATTTATTCCCTCCATACTTTTCACATTCAAGCCAAATTGGACGATTGACTGTTTGTTCCATGTCACAGCCGGTGTTTCTCAGAGTAGGAAACGGGTTGGGAGTAGGGGAGCCTGATCCTGATTTGTGCTGGGGATACTGGTGTGGAAAAGGCCCAGGATGTAATGGAATAAACCCTGAATTGGATGTCAGAATCTCAGACTGAATTCTGGTTCAGCGGCTTAGTGCTGCTGTGACTTTGGCCAAGTCATGTGCCTTCTCTAGGCCTCTGTTTCCTCACCTGTAAATTTAAATGGTTGGATTCGATGAACACTAAGATCCCCTTTAATTCTAGAGCCAAGGTCCTATTATCTCATGACCTTCACAATAAATAGCCCTGTGAAGTAGAGACTACAGTCCCTATTTTACGGAGGGTGAAACTGAGGTTTGGAATTGGCGAAATTACTTTCCCATGGTCACACGGTTAGTCAATATGGAGATGTCATTAAAGGTCCTCCTGATTCTAGTCATCTGTACCACCCTGCCCAAGGCCATGTAATTCAACAAACATTACTAGGTGCCTACTATTTGTAAGGTCTTTTGGGAGCCTGGAATACTCTTCCTCTCTATTTCTGCCTCTGAGTTCCCTTCAAAACTTGGCCCAGGTGCCACTTCTAACACCAAGCTCCCCCCTTCCCCCAAAGCCTGGCAATTGTTGATGCTTTCCCCCTTGACATGACTTTGTATATGTTTTGTACTTTGCATGCATTTACGCATAGGTGGTGTCCGGTTGGTAGACAGCAAGCTGCTTGAGGACAGGGTCTATCTTGTTTGTGTTTTTGTATCCCAGTGTCTTGGCACATAGTAACTACTTAACATAAGCTTGTTGAATGGATGGGTGGATGGATGAATGGATGGGTGGATAGGTGGATGGATGGATGGATGGAGGAATACAAAGATGAAAAATTACCTAGCCCTGGCCCTCAACGAGATGACATTTGCTAGAGGGAATATGAAACAGACCCAAAGGAGTACAACATCAGGTGGATCATGTTGGGAAAAAGGAGAGATGGAATAAATTGCTTTAGAAGTACTATGATGAGAGAGAAAACACTTTGACACTGAGAGGAAAAGAGACTGAGGGAAGCTCCAAGGAGTAGGTATCACCTGATCTGGGCTTTAACTGAAGAAAAAGATTTCAACAAATGGAGATTCCAGAAAGTATCTTCTAAGTATGGGAGCTGGCCAGTGCGAATGCGCAGAAATAAGAGAAGCCAGTATGAGATCATGGAACAAACAGGTTAGTCATCCAATTTGGCTTGGATGTATAAAGTATAGAGGGAGTAAATGGGAACCAATTAAAATATATTTAAATGGTAAATATACCCAGCAATGTTAGTATAGGCGATTGGTCAGTATAGCAAGAATAACTTTAGCACGTAGAGGCACTGACGGACTGAAGGAGGCCTTCAGCACGCTGTGGAGGTCTTCAGTGGGGAATTCAGGGAGAGATAATGCCTGCGTATATTGGGCACTTAATAAGCACTTGTTTGATTGATGAGCATTGCCCAATTTCAATTAAATCGTAGTCCTCGCTCTCATGCCACAATGACATCTACTTTTTATTCATTCATTCATTTATTCATTCATTTATTCAACAAATATTTATTGAGCATCTACTATGTGTCACTCTCTGTCTTAGTGAATGACATTTACTTTGCTAGGTGCTGGGGACACAACGTCAGAAATTAAACAGCCCATGTTCTTCAGAAGCACAGATAGTACTGAGCGGCACAACCTAAACCCACAGAAATAAATACGAAGGATTCACAAAGTGAATACCAAAAAAATGTGGAGAGAGAAACACTAAGAAATTAGCACCAACGACAAAGACAGCAATACCTACTGTTTACATACCACTTTAAGTGTGCAAAGAACTTTACATATGTTATCTTGTTCAATCCTCACTAATAGCCCACTGGGAGATGTTCACAGGTTAAAAAATGGAAATTATATGCAAAGTTATACAAATGCGAACAGAGAATGGAAGGCATAGCTAGGTTATAAGCTGTACGGGAGGAGTGTATACCCACATAGATGAGATCATGGATCCATCAAAATAGGAGAAAATAATTTTGCGTATTAACTATTAATAACCCACCATTATTCAGGAAACCATTGCTCTATTGAAACAATCAGCATCAAATTCCAGGTAAGATGGCATCATGAAATATCATAGAGGAGCCCACTTGTCCCATATATACTCCAGCAATGACCTAAAAACGACCCTAGATATAACAATGATCAAGAAACTGTAACAGGAACATCAGTAAGCTCCTTCATCCATTCCAGAACTCCAGAGAAGACAGACGTTGTGAGAGCTGGGAGAGGCATCCCTCCAGGAAAGCCAGGTGAACAGACAAGAAGTTCATGGTAGTACCCTTACCCAGCACATTCAGCCACAGAGATCAGAGCTGGGGCACTGAAATCTATTAGTAATCTGAATGTAGACACATCCAGGTGAATAATGCCAGTGACGGGAGTCCAAGAAATTGAGCACAGCCTGACCACCCCATTCAAGAGTGTAGGAGGAGATGGATCCTGGCTTTGGCACAAAAATCCAAATGAGAAGGGAATAAGCATTTATGTGGTGCCTACTATGACCCAGGCACTGTGCTAAACATTTTTTAAAAGAACAAGTATTGTCTCATTTGATTCTCACAACCACCCTGTGAGGTAACCATTATTGTCACCCCCTTTTTATAGTTGAGGAAACTAAAGCAAATAGAGGTGAAGTGACTTACCCAGGGTCACACAGCTAGTATGTATCTGAGGCCGGATTTGAACTCAGGTCTTCCTGACTCCAGGCCCAATGCTCCGCCCACTGCACCACTAGCTCTGTGAGGCTGAAAATATACTGGTGTTGTTTGTCCTTCCTTCTGAACCAACGACCTCATGGGGCAATGTCTTAACTCAGGTGTGAATTGGGTTTAAGTGAGGCAGAATTGCACAAAGTTGTCAGCCTCACTCTGTCTTCTAGAATAATGCAAGTCCAGTGGTAAGACAAAGTCAAGATGACCAGCCATGGCCTGGGATACGGTGGATGACCTTGGCATCTGTGAGGTCTGACCAAGCTCTAAGTGCTCCACAGCACCTGCTTCAGCCACCTTCATGGCCATTGGAACAAATTGTTCTCACCTGCCCAATCCACCAGGGGAAGCCTTCACATGTTTGGGGTAGACATCCCCCTAATTCACTGGAGTGCTGTGTGAGGCTGAAGATAGGAAGAAACTGAAGAAGACAGAGAACACTACGGAAAACATGCTCGGATGTTGCTTTCCTGGTTCTGCTTTTTTTTTTTTTCACTCTGGATCAGTTCATGGAAATCTTGTATGTCTCTGCATTTTTCATTTTCTTTCTTTTGTCCCTTTGAATCTTTTTCCCTCCCTCCCTCCTTCGTTCCTTCTTTCTATCCTACCCTTTTCCTTCCCTCCTTCCTTCCTTTATTTCCTTTCTTCTTTTCTTTTCCCTTCCTTCCTTCCCTCCCTCCCTTTCATCTTCCTTCCTTCCTTCCATCCCTTCTTCCTTCCTTCCTTCCTTCCTCCCTCCCTCCCTCTCTCTCCCCTCCCCCTCCCCCCTCTCTCTTTCCATCTTTCCTTCTTTCCTACCATTTCACTGGTATAAGGATTCCTGGTGTAAGAACTCCACCCCACCTCCCGCCACACACACACAGACACACAGACACACACACACACACACATACACACACACACAGATTACCATCTGCTGTTGCAGTCTTAGAGAGATGTCTAGGCACTGGGAGGCTAAGTGACTTTCTCAGGGCCTTGTATTTATATCAGTCAGAGGTGTCTTGAGCCCAGGTCTTCCTACCTTTTTGGCCAGCTCTCCACCCAATGCGCCAATCTGCCTTTTATATCATGAAGAGCAGTCACATAACACTTCTTAGGACACAGTCCTACTCCATTAAGTTCATATGGCACAGTGTATTCAGCTGTTCTCCAAACAAGAGACTCCTACTTAGTTGCTAGTTATTTGGTGGAGCCTCTTTCTTCCAAGGACCTTGAAACCAATCTTATCAAATGTTGCCTGTTTAAAAAAAAATATTCTGTGTGCTGCAAAAGGGATCCTGGTGATAATAATGTGGGTGCTTCTAGGTCACTTTAAACATTGAGAAGGACAAAAGGGGTCTTATGTTTTGTTTGACCCCTCATGCCTGTTAATGTTTTAGGTCAATGGGCTAAGTAAGACGGCCATTTGTAATTAATTTTCCTGTTCATTATAGACAATTATTTTCACCATCAGGTAATTTGTACTTTCAGCCTCTGACGTCTGAACTCTTACAAGCTGTGCTAAAGCTTAATGCTTTGCATAATTCCTTATTCAGAACTGACAGGGTATTTAACAAGGACATCTTGGAGAAGCCTGGGTTCCTGGATTCTTCCATCACTTCAGGGACTGGTAGGATGTTTTCAGTGGGAGCAGGGTTTGGGATGTTTTAAACAGAAAGAGTGCACAGATGTGAATCTCTTATGAGTGAGAATTTCCCCTGTGATTGTAGAAATTAGAAGACTATTGATTTGTCCTGTTGGCCCTGTAAAATTATAGGCATATGCTCTTGGATGTTAAAGTGGGAGACAAAGTCATCAAACAAATAAAAAGACAACATGGATGCTGAAGGCAAAGATGTTGTCCTAATTGACTTCTTGCTGTTGGTTCCTATTAAGATCTGTGAGGAAACTGACCCACCAGTATTTATTGATTACTCACTAGATATCGGGTTCTGTGCTAGGCATTGGGGCCACAAACACAAAAGGGAAAACAATCCTTGCTCTCCAAGAGTAAGTATATTCAGAATATACACAAGCAAGAAGTTTCCAGATGAGACTTCAGTAAAAGGTGAAGGTCTACAGTCGCTTAAAGGGCAGAGAAAAGTGTAGGGGAGGGCCCTCAGATGCAAAATAGACTTTGCCCTCCCTAGGAACAGCTCTTTGAGTAGCTTAATTGCATATGAAGAAACCAGCAAGATAAACTTGCTTCCAGGGCACAGACTGCATGAATATCTTTGTCTTTAGCAAAGACCTTAGAACTGACTACTGGTACCTCTCACCTTCAGGTTAGGTGGAGTGGTTTACTGAGGGAAAGGCCTTCGAAGCCAGCCAGCAGGATAAAGATCAATCTCAGAGCTGTGGTTATGAGTGAGTCAGAGGAAAGATCTTACGTGAAGCTTCTTAGCTGATCCTAAGCTGAATCATTGGGCTAGCTGAAGGAGAACTGTAACACTCCTGCTAAAGAATGTGCAGTACCACCTAGCCTAGCTAATGGCTGAATATGAAAATAGACTATAGCTAACTCAAAGAAGAGTGAACCCAGAAAGTCCAGGTGATCAATCCATCCTGTAGATCCTGTACCATGTGAACAGCTCAGTAGTGAAGCAACCTGCCTGGCCGGCTTTGTTCCAGGTTCTCAGAGGCAAAGATGTCAGCTCTGTCTGGCAGCCACTGGCTAGTTGTAGCATAGCCTGTCCACTCCAGTCCAGCAATAGGCAATCACAACAAGTGAGCACAGTTGTCAAGTGACCTTGACTCAGACCAGAGGTAGATTGGACCATCCAGTCAAGACACAGCATCCTTCAAAGAACCGTGAAGGTGATAGCAGCTGCCTCTCTATGTTCTCAACCTGCCAAGGCCAGTGTTAGGTGGGTGAGCCTGGAGGGAAGGGTTATATAAAGAAAATGAATACAAGGTCATTTGGGGAAAAGTACAAGCTCCTCATTCTCAAGAAGAGGGAAATGAGACACGGGGAGGAACAACCTACCATACAAAGTCATGGAGATGACTGGGGGGTGGGGGTGGGGGGAAATGGAAAGATGTGGGATTGGGTTGAGTTTTGTAATTCACAACAGCAAAAATGGTGTTCTGGAGATTCTCATGGCCCCAGGGCTAGCCTCTGCCTCCCATAGGTGAATTTCTTCCTTCCTTCCTTCCTTCCTTCCTTCCTTCCTTCCTTCCTTCCCTCCTCTCCCTCTTCTCCCTCCTCACCCTCTTTCCTCACCTGTGGATGCTCTGCCCAAAGGAATATAAATTTTGATTACTGAAACCTAGCAAGATATCTTGGGGGTTTTGGTCTATGTTTCTTATTTATGGACCATGCCTTAAACTCAAATCACTCTGGCTCATTGATTAGACAACAATGGGTCCAAGCCCAAGCCTCACTTGGTCATGTCTGGATTCTGAAGGCTCAGAGTAAGTATAAATAGGAATTATTTCTGTTTTGGCCAGAAACCTGAGGTCTTCCCCTCCCAGATTGATTTTATTTTATTTTATTTTTTGACTAGGTAAAAGAATCCATTCTTTGCCTCATTTTTCACCTAGCCATAATCATTGAATGGGCATTGCCTCAGACACACTGAGACCTGGGAAAGAGCTTAGCTCAAAAAAGTCACAGTCTTCCACGGCATCTGGGATCATCTCCAGTTGTCCTCACCTATATCTTGTCACTGGACCCAGATAGCTCCAGAGAACAGAATGAGGCTGGTGACTTTGCACAGCCCTGCCTCACTTAAATCCAATTCACTTGCATGTCGCGGCATCACCTTCCTGATGTCATGGTCCTCTTCAGGAATGAAGGACAAATGACAACTTGTGCGTATGATATATACACATGTACAAATGTACTTGAATATATGTATATGCACATGTATCTGTCTCACAAGCCACGCTCTTGTACAATAGATTAAAGTCCTGTGACCACTTATTTTTAAATATATAAAATGTCACTGGTTGATGAAGCTTCCAGAAATCCTACCATCTAGGGCTCTCTTGAGCATTGAAGAGGAAGCTGACAGTCTGAGGGGCCAGAAAGCTGCCAGACCCACCTGGACCCACGCTGAGCATCAAGATGTCCCTCTCTGCTCTCCAGGACATGTTGCTTTGGAAGCAACTGAAAGGTTTCTTGAAGCGGGACAGCTCCAGTGTGTGAGTAGAAGCAGTTTGGGAATCCCAGGGAAAATCTGGGGGAGTTGGAAAAAACCACTTCTTCTGTGGGAATAACACATTCCATACCCCTAAATTTCCCAGCTGGGGGAGTTCCTTAAGCTGTCAGTGCCTGGGCAACTCTGTTCAGCCCAAGTTACAGAGGAGCCTTGGAGCTGCCTGGGTGGGTGATGTGTCTGTATCCGAAGTTCTCTATTCAGAAAAAAATCGTAGGACCAAACTCCAAAGAAATGTGCAAGGCCCTGTGTTAGGAGTTGGACTCTTTTAGCCTCCTAGAAAGTGTTTGTCTGTGTGACACCTTTAGCCTTCTGAGACCTTTGAAGCCATCCAGATCTAATCCCTCACTTTATAGATAAAGAAACTGAGAGAGAGGTAAAGAGGCTTGCCCAAGGTCACACAGATCTCAAATAGCAGAAGCCAAATTTAAACCCAGTTTCTCTGACTTTCAAATGCTGCACTTTCATCATTTAAACTATTATTTTCATTTCTATCTTTGGTAAACAAGATTTTGTTCAGAAAATTTCACGAAACTTTAGAAAGGCATGTCTTTCAGGAGCAGTTCTTACACCATGAAGCAATAAGGCATGAGTGACCGGGCTCCAGCTGCTTGGTTCTTGGGTGCCACTCATGGGTGTATCTTCCAGCAGCACACCTGTCTTTTCCTTCCCACCCTCAGATGTAAGCTGTCTTTAAAGCATTTCCGACACTCAGTAGCTCCATTCTCAGAAGGAAAGTGCATTTCTCAGGGGACTATATTAAATTGGATTGATTGTCAGGCAGCATTGAAAAGTTCCAAAAAGGAATGAGGGCTGCCTTCATCTCCCCAACTCTTTGCATCAGAGTCCACTTTTTTGCTTCCAAATTAAATCTTGAATAGTTTCGTGAGGTCAGCACAGTATCGCCCTCCATGGGGAGTCAGGTGGGCAACTTGGCTGAACACAGAACACCTATTGCCCCATGGGAAAAGGGGATACAGAAAGCACAGCCAGGCTTCAATTTCCACTGCCCTCATTAACTAAAGGGCTTGCTGGAATCTCTTAGCAACCTGCTGTCTCTGCCTGCATTTAAGCACCTGAGTGAGGTGGGGAAACAAGCCCATCAGTTTGTAATGTAGACGGAGTATGTGAGGTTCAGATAACAACCTAGGGTTAAGAGCTGGAAGAGCTCTCAGAGGTCATCTGGCCCAATCTCCTCATTTTACAGATGAGGAAACTGAGACCCACAGGCAGGAGTGGCTGCTCAAGGTCATCCAGGTAGTAAATAGAAGATCTGAGGTTTGCACTCGACCAGCCAACTCTTAATCCAGGGCCCTTTTCTCTCTATTCTAGAGTTAGCCTAGCGTGCTCAGAGGCTCCCTGTTGCTTCTAGAGTAAACTACAAATCCCATTGTTTGGCGTCAATCCTTCACGATCTGGGGCAACCTCGGCTTTAAGGTCTGATCTCATAGTTTCTCTCCTACAGTCAATGTTTTAGCCAGGCCACTCTACTTTTCGTGCCCATCCTCTGGGCCCCTGTACAGGCAGTATCCCCCCACCCCGGAATGCCCAGTGCCCTCATCTCTACCTTCAAGACTTGGCTCATTACCCAATTCCCTCCCCCCACCCCTTGTTATTTCTCTCCCTGCAACTGAAATCACATTGAGCTTTGTTTATGTGTTGTATTTATTTATCTGCCTACTTGGGATCACAGAATCATAGCTTTAAACCTGCAAGGGACCTCAGAAGCCATCCAGTCCAACCACCAGATTTTGCAGCTGCGGAAATTAAATGAAGCAGTCTTCCCAAGGTCACATAGATAGGAGGCATCATTTTGTATCCTCTGGGTAGAAGCATTTGGAAGACAGGAATTATCTTGGTTTTGTCTTTGCATCCTCAGTGCCTAGCATGGTGCCTCACACATAGTAGATGCCTAATAAATGCTAGTTGAAATGAATCGGATGGAATGGCTGCTAACCAGCTTCCCAAGCAATTACTATGTTCCCATTTTTTGAAGGCTGCCAAAGCTATCATTCCCATACCTTGCAAGTGAGAACGGAAGAAAGAAGAAGAGTAAAACTCAATTTAAATCCTAGGTTGCCGGAAGATTTGCTCCCCATTGCAATTATAAGAATGCTATTTAATATTTCTGCAAGAGATCTTCACATCTTGTAGGGAAAATAACTCCCTCCACACAAAATGAGAAAAATGCTGCAAATATTTCATTACACTCCATGTTTATTCATTCCTAAGCCCAGCAGGATTGCCTTCTCTGAAATTAATCCTGATTATCACCAAATGTTCTCTCCTTCCGTGATTCCCGACAGTGTCTTACAGGACCTTTGTATTTGGTTTCCTTTGGATGCACTAATGATTTGTGAACCTTTATGGTTAATGAGGTATTTACAAAGCCAGGGCTGGGGATTGTGTTATTGCCGAACCAACGTCTAGCGGTAAATAATCACAATAAGGAGTTATTATAAAGATGATTAGAAAGACTCAGGACCCCAGAACAAGATCTCTGGTACAATGGTGGTCTCAACAACCACTGGGCATTAAGGAGTGACCCTGGGCTGGTCACTTAGTTTTCTCATGTGCTAAAAGGAGGGAACTGGAAAAGATGCTCTCTAAGACACCTCCTGGCTCTCGATTCAGAGCCTCGTAGAAACACAACACAGGAATAAAAACAGCCCCCTCCTTCCCCCCAGCCTACCTTGCTGCCAAAAGTCCATTTTTTCTAGAATTTTCTACTTCTGGCTTCCAAAGGAGAAGGCTGCGTGATAAAAGGGGCTGGGGAAAGATATTGAATTGAATGAATAAAGGGCAAAAGGAAAATTTGAAGATGATTTGGAGGGCTTTGGACTTGAAAGTGTTGAACCCTGAAAGTTTGGCTAAAGAAGGCAAACAAGCTAGGTGGTAGAAAAATGCATGTTGTTTATTATTTCCCCCTAAAGCATAGCTAAGCTAGCTTACTTGTATGTACAAGGAGTCAGAGCATAAGCTCTGGCTGTCTGAACAAAGAAATGAGAAAACTTGTATACATCACTTTTATGATCCCCACGTATATTTAACCATGATACAAGAAGAGGATTTTCCTTAATGGAATAGTTTTGTAAATACAATAAGATAAAATTGTTGACAAGGGTCGGTTAAAACTACAACCCAGCATTTCTGTGTTTCATTAACATTCCATAACACAGTATATGTCCATAAACTATTAAGCGAGGTAGTCTCTAGGGATTAGGGTCTCATCCTTTAATGGTTAACAGGGGAAGGAATGTTCTTAGGTCAGCCCTATCTGGCCTTATATACAGGGAAAATGTATTCTTAGGTCAGCTTGATCTGGCCTTGGTAACAGAGAAAAGATATTCTCTGAGCAAACTTGAGAGAACAAAGAAGCCCAGGTCCAGGCTCTTCTTCCAGCTGATCATTAATTCAGGCCCTGGCCCTTGATTGATATTACAGAAATGGTATGAAATGGTATAAAATGTTCCACAAAAGCAAGCTAAAGACTGAATTTCAGGAAGAGAAATTTGAGATAATTTGAAGAAAAGAGGAAATAGGTTGATTTGGGCTGAAAGAGGACTCTTCAAGAAACATTTATCAAGGCTTATCTACTATGTACCAAGCCCTAGGGCTATAAATAAGAACTGAAAACCAGTCCCTGGCTCCTAGGAGCAGGGGAAAAGGGGAAGAAGAGTATTGAGGAAAAGGATGGAAGGGGAGAAGGAAGAGGAGACCTTAGGAAGTTAATAAGGAAATGTGCATAAAATGAATGGGTAAGAGAACTTCTGAATTTAATGAGAAAAGACAAAGGAAGGCAGGTGTGGCAGGCTAGTGGTTAAGGGCTAATAAAAAGAATAAAAGGGAGATGGAAGAATGAAGAGGGGACCAAAAAGTGAAAAATGCAGGATAAGAATGGAGAGCAGGTAAACTTTGCAGACTTGCTTTGAGTGTGATTGTTCTCCGTCATGGCCAAGTGACTGGCTCCAAGTACAGGAGGAAGGTAAAGGTGCATGGAGATCTCCTCTCTACACTCTGTGTTTTAAGGGCTGATTAAAGGGTCCTTTAAAAGTCAGATGTCTTGAAGCTTGGGAACAAACCAAGGAGAAAAAGAATGCAAAGGGTTAGAGAGAGGAATGATGTGTTTCAGGAGTCTGGAGAGTTGAAGAATGGAATGGAAGAGGAAAGAAAGGAGGGTTCAAAGGTCAATTCGAGCTAAGAAAAATATAATTGAGGCTCTTTTCTGATGACAGTGGAGCTGAATGACTTAGGAGAAACAATAGTAATGGCTAATATTCAAATCATGCTTTAAGATTTGCAAACACCAAAGTCCTGTGAGGGAACTAGCACCCCCATTTTGTACCTGAGGAAACCAAGTCATGAAAATAGGAGTGACCTGCCCAACATCACACACCTAGTAAGTACCTGAGGGAGGATTTGAACTGAACCTCCAAGTCCAGCTCTCTCTTCATCAACAGGCCTCAAGAAGCAACTGGTGCACCCCCAGGTGCTGTTAGATGGGAGATAATCCACAAGGAGGCAGGGAAAGGAGTGAAGAGTTGGTGGGTGGTACTAAGGGTAATTACTAAGGGTAATTAAGGTGATTAACTAAGGAAGCTACTATTTGTTGACCTGGGTGGTAACACTAGTGGAAAGGTCTAGCAGGGATGGGAAACCTGTGGCCTGGAGGCCACATATGGCCTTCTAGGTCCTTGGGTTCGGCCTTTTGACTGAGTCCAAGTTTTACAGAACAAAATCCTTTTATTAAGGGGATTTTTTCTGTGAAGTTTGGACTCAGTCAAAGAGCCGCGCTTGAGGACCTAAAGGGCCACATGTGGCCTTGCGGCTGCAGGTTCCCTATCCCTGTGAGTCTAGCATATCCAAGACTCAGTGGAGAACCTCCCAAGACTTATCAAAATAGGCGACTACTACCTTCTCCTGGTGATTCAAGGAGTATCACTCATATTACAAGAGAGCACCTAGAAAGAACATCTTCACGAAGTAGCTCGAGGCCACAAGGGCACAGTCAACAGTTTCCAGCCAGGACGCCCATTAAAGGAGAAAGAAGAGAAAAGCCCATTTAAGATTTGACTAGGGGGTTAAAAAGTGATGTCTGATGAAGCTTGGTCCAAAGAAGATCCATGAGAAGGCATATCTTCCACTTCTTTGTAGAGGTGAGGTATCATAGGTATAGAACACTGCATATAATGTCAGACTTTTAAAATACATTGTTTAGTTTTGTCCTCTATATTCCGGGGTATTGCCGTATGACCTGTGGTTACACCCTGAAGATTACCGGCCATGTCATCCATTCTGCTGCTATATCCTAAGGATAAACAGGCCTTTCCATTTGTTCTGTAGCTGAAACTTCTTATATATGTTACCTCCTCTAATTAGAATGTGAAATTCTTAAGACTGTCTTGCTTTTTCATTTGTATCTCCAGCACGTAAGACAGGGCTTTACACGTAATATGCACTTGACAAATGATTTTCCGTTCTTATTTCCTCACCTCCCCCTGCCCTAATTGCTAGAGTCCTCCAGGCACTGGACCTAAGATTTGATCAGTATAGGGAATTCCCAGATAAGAAACTCTCTACCTATCTTATCTGCAACTTCCATTGAGAGGCAGAATAATTTGCCCAGGATCATATCACCATTATATGTCAGAGGCAGGACTTGAACCCAGGCCCTTCTAGCTCTGAGGCCAGCTCTCTATCCACTTCTATACCATGCTGTCTACCTTATATTGACTTTGCACATATAGTGCATTTACTTCTATGTGTGCATGTCATTTTCTCCCCATAGAATGAAAGCACCTTGAGGGTAGGGACTATGTTGTCTTCGTCTTTCTATCCCCAGTACTTAGTGTGGTGCCTGGAACATAAGAAGTATTTAATACATTCTTGCTGATTAATGATGTCTTTAAAAAATGTATATATATATATACATACATACATACATATATATATATATATATAATGTGTGTATGTGTGTAATCATTTATTCTCCTGGTTCTGTCCATTTCACTCTGCATCAGTTCATATAAATCTTCACAGGTTTCTCTGAAACTCTCCCACTTATCATTTCTTACAGCACAATAATATTCCATCACATTTATATAACATAGTTTGTTCAACCATTATCCAATTGATGGTTCCCGCCTATCTTAGATTCTCATGGTCACCTCGAAAAGATCATAAATATTTTTATACATCTTTGGTTAGAGCTTATTTTGCTTTGCTTAGGAATAATCCTTCCCTTCCTCCAATTCCTCTTTCTCCCTTCTCCCCTTTTCTTCCTATTTTCCCGTTGAATGAAATGCATTTTTGTACCCAACATGCGTGCGTGCGTGTGTGTGTGAGTGTGTGTGTGTTCTTCCCTTCTTTGACCAGTTCAGATGAGAATGAGGTTTGAGTGTCAGCTCCTCCCTCCACCCCTCCTTTGTGTAGATGTCCATTTGTACATCCTGATTATGTGAGCTAATTTTCCCGAACCTTCCTTTTCTCCCCCCTCTTCATCCTCATGTGTTCCTCTTCTCCTCCACTTCCATTCTTCACTTAAGATCATCAAAATGTAGCAGAACCACTTCCAAGAATCTCTCTCTAATTTCTGATGATGAGAGCCCTCTCCATACTGGGACGGAAGCACTTTATCCCTGTTTGGTCCTTTGGCATTGCTTGTCCATGTGAGGACACCTTTTATGCTAGTTCTTTCCCACTCTCTCATATACAAACACATGCATGTGCGCGCGCGCACACACACACACACACACACACACACTCACACATGCTGTCACTGGGAGGATTCTCAGGCTGATCCCATAACAAGCATCTTTTCTTTATGACACAGGTTCAGAGTATAATTAAACCCATCAGTTGTCCTGTGTGATGGTCCAGATTCTCTGGTCTATGGTTTAGTTTTTCTTGGGATAAACAACTTTAGAGCTAGAAGGGACCTTAAAAGTCATCTCAGCCAACATACTCCGTTGCCCTTTTTAAAAATAGATGAGGCCTAGAGACCTGAAGCAACTTGCCAAGGAATCAAGGAAGTTGTTACTTGCCTACAGGAAGAAAGCAAAAAAGTCAGCACTTGAACCCAGATCCTCTGATGACATATCCATTGCTCTTCCAACTAGTTGAGGCTGCCATTTTGGAGTGGAGCAGGGAATAACAAGCCAGGCTTGCAAAGGAATCCAAGATCAGGAGATCAGGAAGGGTTGATTCCTTGAGAGCAGTTGTTGACAAAGCAAATTAGGGAATCAGCTCAGTGGGAATAGAATTAAACACAGAAGACAAAAGGCAATGGGGCCAAGAGGTCCTAGTGACAGGCACAGTAGGGAAGTGTTACATCCAGGAAGCTGGCACACTTGCAGCTGCTCTTCAGGCCTGGGACAAGGCATCAACAAAGCCCCCTCTGTCCCAAGACCCCACAATGAGGCCAGAAGTTCAAGAGGCCTTAAAATGGGGGAGGGGCTTGGGTGGCACTACTCACTCCAAAAGTTATTTAGCAGGCTGGAGTTTGAGATATTTGGGATCTTTACAGTAACTATTCACTTGCCTATTTTCTTTTTTTAAAAATAATTTTTTTTCAGTTAACAAAAATCTTTCCCTCCTACCCCTCCACTTCTCAATGAAAATAAGGAACAAAGAAAATAAAACCAACAAAACTCTTATAATAAATGTGCATAGCCAAGCAAAATAAATTTCTGCATTGGACATGTCCAAAAATCTATGTCTCGTTCTGAGCCCTGAATCCGTCACCTCTCTTTCAGGAGGTGGGATAGTATGCCTCACCATTGGTCTTCTGGATCTTGGTTGGTTGCTCCATTGTTCTCATTCCCTCCCCATCAGTCCATGTCCATCATTTCTAAAGCTGGCATAAAGCAAAATTGTGAACAAGGCAAACTGTATTCAAAGGACTATAATTTTAGGGATAACTGCTCTCTTCAAAGTTATCAGTGATCTCAATGGCTAAATCTTATGGCCCTTTCCTCGTACTCATCCTTCCTGACTTCTCTTCAGCCTTTGACACTGTCCCTCTCCCTCTTCATACTCATCCTTCCCGACTTCTCTTCAGCCTTTGATACTGTCCCTCACCTTCTTCATATTCATCCTTCCCAACTTCTCTTCAGCCTTTCACACTGTCCCTCAGCCTTTTCTCATTGATACTCTCCTCTCTCTAGGATTTTGTGAAACAGCTTGGTCTTCCTCCACGGGTGTCCTCAGAGTCCTGGGTCCTCTTCTCTGTCTATGGCATTTTACCAGGTGAAGCTCCCATGGATTCAATGATTGTCTCTATACTGGTCATTCCCAGACCTATTTAACTAGCTCTAATCTCTCTGTTGACCTCCAGTCTCATATCTTCAACTGCCTATTGGACATCTCAAACTGGATGCCTCATGGACACTTCCATCTCAATGTGTCCAAAACTGTAATCATTATATTCCCCCCCCCCCAACCTTCCCCTCTGTGATCCAGTGACAACGGCTTCCTTAGTGTTCCTCACACGAAGCACTATCTCCTGACTGGGCATTTTCCCTGGCTGTCCCATAGGCCTATAATTCTTTTCCTCCTAATCACCTCTTGACCTCCATGGCTTCCTCCAAGTCCCAGCTAAAATCCCACCTTCTACAGAGAGCCTTTCGCAGGCTTCCTCAATGCTAGTGCCTTCCCTCTGAGGATTATCTCTTGCAAACATTGTCTTTGCCCATAGTTGGTTGCATATTGTGTCCCCTACTGAACCATGGTCTTGAGAGCAGGGACCTTTTTTGGTTTTTCTTTGTATCTCTAGGCCTTAGCACAGTGCTAGGCACATAATAGGCATTTACCAAATACTCGTTGACTAGAAGGTACTACAAAGTTCGACACCATTTTAAATCACCAGAGAAGGTTAAAACAGAAAAGCAGAGGCCTTGAGCAGGTGCAACAAGGAAGGAGGGGCTTAGGGCAAAGCAGACATCTGAGACTCAGCCCCTTCTGGGGCCAGTTGCCGGAGCATCAGCTGTATTGGCCTTTAGACTGACGAAGAATCATGATGAGGAGCAGGGGTGGTTCTCCAGAGACCACCCTTGACCATAGACATGTTTTGCCAAGCTCTTTCTCCTCCATATCTTGAGATTTCTCCTTTGTCTTTTCCACAACAAGGCAGCTCATTCCCCCACCTTGGCCATGCCTAGCTCTTTATAGAGCTGGAAAACCAACCCCTGGTTCTTCCTGGACATCCTATCGCAGGCTGGGGATAGAGCCAAGGGCCAGTAACTGGTGAGTCCCTATGTTGACTTGATAAATGAGGAACCATTTACGATACAAATGTCTGAAGGGGCTGATTTTTTTTTACAAGTGTGGCTTATAGGGCATTTATAGAGCACACAGGGACCAAGAAAGTTGGCAGAGAAAAAAGGGACCACACAAGAGGGTCTCACTCTCCCCCAGCATTCCATCACCATGTAGGACTCCCTCTGACATCGACACAGGCAATTTCCACTTGTAACTTTCCTTGATAAATGCTTCTTCTTAACCTCTCTCAGAGAGAATCCAGGAGGCAGTAGAATAGAAAGGGTCCTGGGTTTGAATCCAGCCTCAGCTGATTATTACTACCTAGGTGACCTTGGGCAAGTTTTACAGAAGACAAAACAGATCCTCAGTTTATCCATCTGTGAAATGAGGGGCTGGGGGCAGGCTAGATCATCTCAAAGGCCTCATCCAGCTCTAAATCCAATTATCTTTTTGAAGGCTCTTAATTTCCAGTTCCCACAAGGCACAGGGGCAGGCAGGTAGAGAGAACTAGATGGCCATACCTAGTGATGGGGAAATTCTCCTCTGGAGATGTCATATGGATCTTCTGTGAAAACAGAATTTGAGGGGACTGAATCAGCTGGGTGTTCCTAGAACCTCCTCCTTTGCTTTATAATAATAATGATGATATCATAGTGTTGAAGTAATACTTTGAAAGCTGCAGACTGCTTCACATACATTAGGTCATTTGTTACTCCCAACAGGCCTGTGTAGATGGAACTATTGTCATCATCCCCATCTTATGGATGGGGAAACTGAGGCCCAGGGAGGCTAAATGACTTGTCTAAAATAATACAGCTGGCAGGGGCCTGACTCCTCTCCCAGCTCTTCCTGGAGCTGTCCAGCACTCTACCCACCATAACACATGACTTCTTTGTAAAGGCAGCTCTGACTTAAGCACAGGGAAGGACAAAGAGATACATGTGGAGATAGATGGGCACACTGCAGCATGGTTCAGGCCACTGTGAATAAATCCTTTTAACTTTGTTTGACAGTTCCCGGGAGTCAGAAAGAAGGATCTGGCTCCTTTAAGAAGTCAGCTGGTAAAATGAATAGATTTTTTTCATTAAGATTAATGTGTTGTGGGTACAGATGTGGCATGGTACGTTGGTGTGTATGTGTGTGTTTGTATATGAGTGTGTGTATATGTGTGTGACTGTATGTTTGTATGTGTGTGTGACTATTCACAGGTATATGTGTGTAACTGAGAGTGTATATGTGAGTATGAGTGTGTGTATTGTGTCAGTGACTCTGTGTATATATGTGTGTATGTGTGTGCATAAAATGTTGAATGTTGGAAAGCAGGAGACAGAATGGTGGGCTTGGGGAATAGACACAATTTGGTTGGATCACAGCGTGAGGGGGATGAATGGGAAGCAGCCTTTTCTTGTCTCCAATGGGCCCAGGTCTATCCTGTGAGGCCCAACAGAACCAAGCTGTTTCTTGTGAGAGTTGGGCCTTCCTATACTTGAAGGTGAAGCATCTAGGTGGCTCGGTGGATAGACTGCTGGGCTTGGAGTCAGGATGACCTGAGTTCCAGTCCAGCCTTAGACACTTACTAGCTGTGTGACTCTGGGCAAGTCACTTAACCTTTACTTGCCTTAATTCACAGGAGAAGGAAATGGCAAACCACTCCTGTATCTTGCCAAGAAAACCCTATGGCCAATATTGTCATGCTATGGATCCACAGAGCCACAAAGAGTAGGACATGACTGGATGACTGGCTAGCGACAATAGCCAGTACTTGAAAAAGGCTATTATGTTCCCTCTGAGTCCTCCGTTCCCCAGGCTAAACACCCCAAGCCCCAGCTCTGCCCTAGAAGTGTAACTTTGGGCCAGTCACTTGGTTTCCACATCCATAAAATGGAGAGGTTGGAGTGGGGGAAACCCAAGCTCTCTCCTTGGCTTCAGTTCCTGGTTTGGTGTTGCTGTTGGCACCTGAGAAGAGGATGCTGAAGGAGAGGGACCAGTGAAGCAGTGGCAATTCTGCCCTCTTCAGCGAGAATCTGGACATCAGAATGCATTCTATAGAGTGGTCTATCAAATCACTGCTTCTTTCCTCACCATTACAGAATTGCCAAATGTTAGAGCTCTGTGGTTCCTTAGAAGAACACAGTGGCCAAGCCAGAAACTACTATAATTCATAGAATGTCAGAGATGGGAGTGACTTGACAGGTCCCTGAGCCCAATTCCCTCATTTTCCTGATGAGAAAACTGAGTCCTAGAGAAAAGACAACTAGAATTTGAACTCAGGTGTTCTGACTCAGCGGTATTCTCCACTCCCTATTGGGCCGATTAAAAAAAGACCTTGGAATGCTGGCCAGATTTTCTCTTTCTACATAAATTATCTACCCCATTTTTAACTTGGTAAGACAGTCTTTTCCCCTAACCCCAAGCAAAATTACATTGGAGGGAGATAGGGGAAAGTAGCTTCCTTTCTGTTTATGTCTGTATTTACAGTCATTTGCACTCAGATATGTAGGGTAATGTCAGAACATTATGCTGAAATGTGCCAAGAAGTTATCTTTCTTTTCAATCACTCACTTGAGCCTTCGTATCTGGACCAAATTTTTTTCCATGGTCTTCGAAGTGGAAGCTCATCCCCAGGGTGGATAATATTCATGCTAATTTCCTGAACCTCAATGTACATTATTATTATTCGAGGGCATAGGAACGATTCACTCTGTGAATGAAGAAGAATTATTCCAAATGATTATGGATGAGTTAATCAAGATCGCCACGTCCACTTTCTCCGTCCATTAATGTGAATGTCTCCAGCATTTTTCAAGAGAGATAATCAAAGAGGCAAATGCTAATGGGCGAGGCAATCAGATCCTAATGAAGGACGGTGAAAAATCCCCCTTTTTAAAAATAGTCTGCCATTTTCATAATCACTAGAGTGGTCAGTTAGTCCCCAGATTCTTCATATTTCATAACGCGTGTTTACAAATCTTTTTTTCTTCATTTGAAATAGGGTTGGATTTTTCCAAGAGCGATTTTTTTTTTGGCAGAGGGAGGGAGTAGAGAGGCTGAGCCTGTGACTTCATTAATGTAGAGAGTTTTTAATGTGAAAACTTCCTCTGGGGGTGTACAACAGTCATTCTAGGTAACTAGTCCCAGAGAGAAGCCAAGGATCCATGAACTTAGGTGGGAAAAAGTTGCATCTCTATTTTCACTAACATCTCACAAAAATTTAGCAATTCCTTCAATTATTTAGAAGCATTATTCTGAGAAGAGGCTCATAAGCTTTACCAGATTGCAGAAGGGTTCTCTGACATACAAAAATTAAGAACCCCTGTTCTAGACAAAGACATAATTAGTGATAGTTTTTGTGCCTAAGGCAAAATTAGTTAAGGAGCATAGCAACGGGGCAGAAGATAGTTCAGTGACAGTTACAGTCACTCTGAGAGAAAAGATAGTTCATGCCCCCCACATCTATGACCTTCCATGGAAGTTGGGGGGAGAAAAGGCAGTCCCTGAAAGAGGAGGGTTAGTGACAGGACCCTAGGGATGGTGGCTTGTGGGTATATGTACTATGTAAACCACACAGTGATGTAGGCATAGAGAAGACAGTGAGATGAAATGTGGTAATGGCTGTTACTCAGGGAGGAAGGATGCCCTGTTGGATGTTAGTGCCTTGGATCAAAACCCTGATTACCCTGCCCTAGTTACATCCCTGGGAGTAAATCAGCTCTAACCACCTTTCCTGCTGTAAGCCTTATTCTCTCTAAATCTCTAAGTCTCATTTCTCCAACTGGACTGTAAGCTGTTAAGAGCAGGGTTCATAGGGTGAAGATCTGGAAAGGAGCTCTGAGACCATCAATCACTGTACAAATGAATTAAGTGAGGCCTGACAGATTAAGCCACTTGTCTAAGGTTACATCAGAGGTAGAATCTGAACTCCAGAGCCCGGGCCATAAAATCCAGAAATCCTGGATTTCTTATGGGAGAGTTAATAACATGAAACTACAGGAAAGCTCTGGGACCTCCTCAGCTGGAAGAGCGCTCTCCGTCAGGCAGATCTCAATTTCTGACTTCGTAGATCAGTTTTAGAGAGTTGTTCTAAGAGGTTAAAGGACTCATCCTTAATTAGAATGAAAGGACTGAAGTAATAAATGTCAGAGGTGGGATTTGAACTCAGGTCTACTTCTCCATCAGTGAATCAGTCAATGTTCCAGGCATGTTGCTAAGTGCTGGGGAATCAAAGCATGGGACCAGGTTGGGAAGGGTCTTCAAAGACAGACCTAGAGGTAATAGGGAGCCATTGGAGTTCTTTGAGGAGGACAGTAATATGGTTAGATTCTTACTTTAGGAAAATCTCTTTGGCATTTGAGTGGACAGTAGATTGGAATGGCATGGAGACCAATTAAAAAGCCGTTGAAATAGTCTAGGCAGAGGCATTGGCTGTGTCAGTGAAGGAAAGGAAATGTATATAGGAAAGAAGCTGTGAAAACATATTGGACAATCCCCTCCCTGCTAGACCTTGATGCCTCTCTGCGCTGTTACTGTTAATTATGGTGCTGCTGCTGCTGTAAGTAAATGGGTGGCGCAGTGGAGCCCTGGGTTCAAGATCCAGCTTGGCTGCTTACTTATGACATGGCCTGGGACACACGACTTTACCTCTCTGGGTCTCAGTTTCCTCATCTGTAAAGGTTAGGATAATATAATACCTGATATGACATGATCACCTTGAAGGTGTCTTCCACATCGAAATGATGGGATTTGATGAAAGTGCTTGAAAAAAGTTACCTGAAAACATCCAAATGTTATTCCTGCAATCTTAGTTCTTCTGAATTTCCTTAATCTTTTTTTTTTTTTATAGACAGTGGAAAGATGACTATCCACACAGTTTTATCAAGCTGCTAGCATTTCTGAATCCTCCCATCATGGAGAAGCTTAGGACAAAGATCTGACCCTTAGGGATCATCTAGTCTAGGTTTCTCAGGAACGTTTGTGTCCCGGACCCCTCTGGAAATGGCGGGGAGGTCTATGGGTGCCTTCTCAGAATCCTGTTTTTAGATGCACAAAATAAATTGCATAGACTTACAGAGGAAACGACTTAGATTTTAATACAGATAATTGTCAAGATAGTCTTTACAAGCAAGTTCACGGCCCCCAGGTGAAAAGACTTTGACCACTTCCCAGCCCTTCAATTTCTGGATCAGGAAGCCGAATCCCAGAGATAGGAAGTCCCTCATTCAAGGTCACCCAGCCATTGGCAGCATAGCTACTAGCAGAGTCAAGGTCCTGAAACCACATCCAGCATTCTTTCCACTACATCATGTTGGCTCATGAGGGACAGGGGCAAGATAAAGGATTTCTGGGAAAATGGGATGGAATTAGGCAGAGAGAAAAAAATGAGAGAAAATACCAGAAAGATATTCCACTGGCGTCATCCATGAATCAGAAAGCTTATGAGAAGAATAGGGGTCAAAAATCATGCTCTAATCCCAATTATTTGAAACTGCTTTTTTTTTTGTCTCTGCTATTTGATTGGCTCAGTGGCCATCTTTTCATTTCTCTGAAGGGAGGGAAAGATAATTCCTTACCTGACACAGGATCCAGATGAGGAGTGAATTAAAGATTATCTTTTAGGCACCTGCCATGTGTAAGGCACTGAATTCTTTTAGGTACAAAATAAGAAAATGACATGGTCTTTGCCCTCAGGAGATTATAATCTAATGGGAAGGAGAGCTGTCAACTGAACAATCATGTCCAGGAACAGAAGCTGTGGAAAAAGCCAAAATTCAGAAAAAGCCTCCACGGTCACTGGCAGCGGAAACGGGGTGGCAGTGGGGGAATCTGTGAGGGCTTCCTGGAGAAGGTGACAGCCTGAGGTGAGCCTTGGTGGATGGAAGAGAATTTCAAAAGGCAGAGACAAGGAAGTGATTGGTTTGGGAATGAAGAAATGGCATGTGTCAATACCCAGAGGGAAGAGACCCCAGCAGAAGGGCAAGGGCTAGGGTTCAAATCTGCTTGAAATACAGGATTATAGGATCCAGATTTGGAACTGGAAGGGACCTTAGAGGTCATCTAGAACAACCCCTTCATTCTACAGGTGAGGAAACTGAGGTTCAGAGGAATTGGGTGATTTGCCCAAGGTCACAGGATAGTCAGTGCCAGAACTGGAATTTGAACCCAGGCTCTGTGACCACAAATCCTGCTCTGTGTGTGAAGGGTAGTCCCATGAAAGGAATAAGAAAATCTTATTAAATATTTGCTATGTAATCACTGTGCTAATTGCTGGGGATGCAAATTCAAAAGTAAAGAGAAGTCTCTGCTCTTGAAGGGATTATATTGTAAAGGGAGAAACAATGCACTGAGGGCTGTGCTGATAAGGACAGCTTGGTCTAGAAAATTACTGGGATGATGAGTGGGGCTTGGGGAGGGCTGGGGGGGGTGGAGATTGACACAACCCATCCAGGAACAACAAAACTGATCCCAGTGTGGTTCATGAGTCTAGAACTGGGTGAGTCAGTCAATCAATAAATATTTATTAAGGACCAACTATGTGCCGGGCACTGTGCTAAGGATTGGGTTTGAGGGGAGAAGGAGACAGTACCTTCACTAAGCAGCTGTTGAGAAGAGTCTGTGTCTGTGTCTGTGTCTGTGTCTGTGTGTGCAAAGGGTAGTTGTATGACATATGAGGCTGGAAAAGTACTTTTGAATTAGGACTCATTTGCAGGAGTTGCCTTTGGAGAAAAGTGGCCAAAGTCCACAGCACTCTCCACCTGGAAGTGGCCAAAATCCATGGCACCCCACCTGGAAGTGGCCGGGGTCTATGCCATGCCCAAGGAATGCTGGGGGCAACATCATTCTTGAAAGCCCTCTTTTGGAATACTGTGGCCTGGGTAAAATCTGCTTGAAATGAAGCTCAGGGGTTGCCTAGAAGGAGAAAGGTCAGGTTGAGCAAGAGGAGGATGCCAATTCAAGAATCAATTAAATGCCCACTAGGCACTGTGTTAGAACTAGGGATACACAGACAGAAATGAGATGCTCACTACCCTTAAGGATCTTCTATTCCACAAAAGGACAGGTACCTCACAGCCTGAGGTTGGTGTGTATATGTTGGTAGTAGGTCTTCATTTAGTTGTCCTCCCAGTCCTCTGGAACATACTGATTGTTAATACATGGGCCTTAGATTGCTCTTGGCACCATCTGAAGGACTCATTTCCTCTTCCCCATCATGGCATCTTAGAGGTCATCTAGTACAACTCTCTTGTTTTACAGGAAAAGAAACTGAAGCCCAGAAGGGTGAGGTGATTTGTCAGAGATCTCACAGCTGATGAGCCAAGATTTGAACTCCTGTCTTCTGATGCCTCCTCCAGTGATTTGAACCTCTACACCTTGCTGCCTCCTGGTCCGTGAAAAATACCTCCCCTTCCCTCCATCCCTACCCTGCAAATGCATCAACCCCATTGGACAAATCCTAGAACCAGCTCTTCAGACTAATGCTGAACCACATAGACCAATGGCCAAAGATCTTGGCAAGGCCCAGGTCCCCAGGAGCACAGGCTGTTGTTTCTTCCTCTGGCTCCCCGAGTCCCTCAAAGAACAATTTTCACTGAAGCTCTCCATTGGCCATGAGTTCGTGTGCCCGCTAGGACATACTGCCTTGGACTTTGAGAGAACTCTTTGGGGAATTTGCGTAACTCATTAAGGAGTAAGAATTCTCATTGCAGCACTTTTGCCGTCCCCTCAGTCACTCATTGCTGGAGCCTACCCTCCACGCTTTGAGCCCTTTCATCTCGGAGATTATTTAAATTTCCAGCAATGTAGAAACCAAACTATATCTTAATAGTCTAATTGGTGCTGTGCTCCTGAGCAGAAACTTTGGTTGGGTGGTAAGTACTTCCCAATTGCAAATGATCTGAAAAATGCACCAAACAAATGGTGGCCTCGATGGGAGGTGGCAGCTCCTTGTTCCCAAAGGACAAAACCCCTCCAACATGCTCCAAGTGCAGCTACAGTGCCTTCACAAGGACATCAACCTCTTCCATGCACTCAAAGGGAAAACATCGAGAGGTGAGCTGATGAGTGAGAGGAAGCTCTGCTCGCTCAGCTGCCTGCCACTCTGGCAAAGGAATTCTGCTGGGTGTCACACTTCATAAACTTTAACTCTCCAGCCCTTTGTCCTTGTGGATCTTACTTAGAATTTGGGCAGAGTCCAGATGAAAAAGGACAAAAAATTGAGGCCAGTCCCATTTTCCTGAGCCATGTTGTATGTCTGAGTGTGACTGAGCTAACAGGTTTAACTTCAGAGGGAGCTGGGAGGTTCAGTGGGTGGTGTGCTGGACTTCAGGTGGAATCCTGGCTCATGCTCTTACTGACTGTGATTTTCACTGCCTTAATTGTTAATTAATGTTACAGCTGTCTGAGCCAAATCAAAGTTAAATAACTTCTTGGTGCATTAGGTTCCTCATCTGTAAAATGAATAAAGAACTTAAAGGTCCTTTCCATGTCTAAATCTATGATCCTATGAAATGTGGGTGGCTTCTTACCATATCGTACTGGGCAGTTCTATGACCCCCAAGGCAGTGGTTGGTATTCCCCTTTTTATGCTACTCCCAATGAAATTACTTTAGATTTTTAACCTGTTTAGCTATATACATGGCAAACGGTGATTCCCCCGCCCCCTGGATGTAAGCACCTTGAGGGCAGGGACTTTTTTTTTTAATCTTTCTATCTCCAACATAGTGCTTAGCACATAGCAGAAACTTAATAAATGCTGTCAAACTGGATTGAAGCATTACATTTAATTTCACCCATCCTATATGGTTGTGCATAGATGTCTTAAGGCAATGTCAGCTCACCCTGTGTGATAAACCAAAAGCCTTCTCTGTATTTGGGCCTGGCCTCTCCTTAGAATGGTTACTTCTGGTACAACAACACCCCCTCCCCAGGACCTGCCTACCCTGTACTTTACTGGAATCTTCCATGCTGGTAATCTCCATGCCCCATGCTCATGGACCAGGGACCTCACCAGCCAATCCCTGGCGTCTCCCTGCCTGTGATGTCAGAGTAGAGGCATCAATCGGATAGGCCTGAGCAAGAACCCACCACTTCTCATGGAACCACTTGTAGACAAGTGACTTACTCTGCCTGGGCCTCCCCATCTATAGAATAAGGCCATTGGACTAGACTGGTCCTCTGAAAGACAGCCCCAAGGGGGTGCGTGGAGAAATTCCATCTGTCTTTGCTTCTGATCCCTCAGCCCAGGGACAATCTCAAGGTACGCGGGTGTCTGTGGAGTGGGGCCCAGCTGTTTGCTGCATGACGCCCAGTGTTGACTCCATTACTCACTCTGAGTCAGCTGCACTGCCCGAGTGGCCTGCTGTGTGCTGGGACAAGATGAGGGGCCTCTGGCCTGTGTCACTCGCTCTTGGGCTTGCCCTCTTCATCCGTTCCTACTTCCTATGTCGATGTCATATTCTTGGTAGCCGCTGACAGTGCAGCAGCTCACAAAAGAGGCCGGAATGAGCTCAGGGGCATTTCATGGGCGAGCGCTGAGAGAGGGCTGGCCTGAATAAGGGCAGGCATTGTGTAGGGCCATTCATCTGTTCCTGTACATGAGATGAAGCAATAGGGCTTTGGCCTTGGAGTCACCCAGAGCCCAGAGAAGGAAGCAGGACGAGTCATCCTGAAAGCCTGGGTCCTTGTTTGGGTCTTAGGCAGGGGCAATCAGATCCTTTGAGGTGCAAAGGATGGCAGCCATAGATTTCTGTAGCCTTGGGTTCAGATTGGGCTTCACTGAGTTGCTATAGAGTACTTAGGACAGGGCCTGACAGATAGGAACTTAAGAAATGTTTATTTCGTTCCTTCCAGAACAAAATCAATGATTCTCTGGCCTTCCTGGGCCTCAATAAAATGAAGGGGTTGGACTGGATGGCCCCTCTGAGGTTCCTTCTAGCTCTAAAGCTAGGAGCCTGCCCAACTCTGACATTATATAGATGAGACAACAGACTTGTGTTGACTCCAGCAGCACATGCCATCTGGAGTCTGGCCAGCACTTCCACACCTACTCACTAATTTGGATCTTGGACCAACGGCATCTGCTCACCTAACACTACCACGGAGCTGGGTTGACAGAGGATTGTTCCCTTCTGGAAGGGGGGAGAAATGGGTGGTAGAAGAGCAGGGCATTCTCCTGCAGAGTCCCAGCTTTGGTCTCATCACCTACAAAGCCTCTTGTCCCCTTATCTGGAGCTGGGCATCTAAGGGCAGGTGCCCCACCCTCTGTGTCAGGCTCAGAGATGAGCTACAAATATTGTCCCGTTTTGGCAGACAGGTATGTTTATGTTGGAGCCCATTGGAAATGACACGTCCCCCTCGGGAGCCTGCACCTGTGTTTCGTGCCTTGCCCTCACTCTTGATCAGGGAGGGTCTCTGGCTACAGCCTGCCATTGAAAACAAGTCCTGTCTACTCTTGGCAGGCATGCCAGTCAGTGGGGCCTTCAGATTTCTCTTTGTCCAGATTGAATTATCTGAGTTATTGTGAGACCGATCACAAGATTCCAGGCTCTTGGTGGTGTGCAGTGAAAAAGGCACTGTGGCCTGGTAGTAAGAGCAATGGATGAGATAAAACCTGAACCCCTGGGCCTGAATATTGTCCCTGCTGTTACCTGTCTGAACCATAGGACAAGCCCTCTAGGCCTTGATTTCATCCTCAGTAAGTTGGGGGAGGGAGTAGGTGGGAATAATTATTCTGAAGGTTACTCTTCAGCTCTGACATTCTGTGCAAAATAATTTTTTAAATAGTAGTGGAGGGAAGGTATCAATTGGACCAAAAGAAAAACTGAGGACAATGACATTTTTAGTCATAGAATTGCAGAAAGTCAAAATCAGAAGGGGCTTCAGAGACCATCTAGCCCTACCTGGTTGAGAGGAAGGATCACAGAATCCCTGACAAGTGATCACCCAAAACCTCCAGGGAGGGAGAATTCCCCTCCTTTTCCCACCATCCTCAACACACGGTATCCTACCCTTGTGTGAAGAGCTCCAGTGAATGGCAGAATCTCAGCACTGGGAAAGGCCTTAGAGGCTTTGGAGTCCACCTGGTGCCTGAACAAGAATCTTGCACAGTTTGTCCTTGTACTGAGAAGGAAGCAGGAAGTAGCCACAAGCCCACCAAAGGCATTACCAGTATTTTGCATCCAGAGAAAAAAAATTGTAAGCTGAAGACCCACCTGAGACACCTGAGAAGGGCCAAGGAGAATATGAAAAGGATGGAGAAGGCTTCTCAGAAACAACAGAGAAGCTCCTCCATGTTTAGAAGGCTCCAGACGGTCTGAAATAGAAGCCTTGAGATCAGAGACTGAAGGGCCAAAAGAAGAAATAGAAGGTGAATGAAAAACTTCCTCTCCCCTCCCACCTGATCTTGTAAAAATAGAATGGCACTTCCTTTTATTCTGAGGGCCACAGGTGGGGCTCCTAGTAAAGTCGAGGTGAGCCAGGTCACAATTTGACCCACCTGGATCATAGGGCCACATTCTCTCCTACTTTTTAACCTATACCAAGGAAAGACATTACAGTGGAACACAAAGATCTAGTGTGTGGGGCATGGGAGTGGGAGATGAGAAGCTGCCTTGGCAAAATTACCTGACTGAATTGGCCTTTCTCAGTCATCAGGACTGGAAGACGACCCAAAAATGCTGTTGGAGGCTGGATGCTATTATAGCATCCATCCATCCATCCATCCATCTATCCTACCCATCCATCTATCCATCCATCCATCCATCCATCTATTCATTTATCTGTCTATCCATCCATCCGTCGACCTACCCATCCACCCATCTATCCATCCATCCATCTATTCATTTATCTGTCCATGCATGTATGCATGCATCCATCTATCCATCCATCCATCCATTCATCCATCCATCCATCTATCCATCTCTCCATTCATCCATCTACTCATCTATCCATCCATCCATCCATCCACCCATCCCCCATCCATCCATCCATCTATTCATTTATCCATCCATCCATCCATCCATCTACCTACCCATCCATCCATCCATCCATCCATCCATCCATCCATCCATCTATTCATTTATCTGTTCATGCATGTATGCATGCATCCATCTATCCATCCATCCATCCATTCATCCATCCATCCCCCATCCATTCATCCATCTATTCATTTATCTGTCCATCCATCCATCCATCTACCTACCCATCCATCCATCCATCCATCCATCCATCCACCCATCCATCCATCTATTCATTTATCTGTTCATGCATGCATGCATGCATCCATCTATCCATCCATCCATCCATCTATCCATCTATCCATCCATCCATCCATCCATCCATCCATCCATCCATCCATCCCAAGAGATCACACATTTAGAGTTAAGCAGAATGTAAATTCCTGGGGTGAGGACGAGGGGGAAGATTGGTTTTGTCTCTATATTCCCAGCACCTAGAACAATGTCTGCCCCATTTTTTTAACCAAACGTGTGATTTCATTGGTTTAGGGAGCTCCCTGTAGGCAAACTCCCTCCACCCACGCAGATCAGTCTCTGTTCTGGGACCTATAGTTTTAGAATGTTGCCTGGGGTTCTGGGAGGTCAAAGGACTTGTCCAGGGTCACACAGCAAGCATGTGCTTAAGACTTAAACCCAGGTTTTCCTGATTCTGAGGTCAGTTTTCTGCCACTGTTTCCTGATGTATCTTATGGAGTCTGACACATAGTAAGTACTTCATAAATGCTATCTCATTGATTGATCTGTTGTCTCTTACCCCAGTTATAAGACTATCCCATCTCTTTTTGTAGTCATACAGGTCTTGGTGTCTTGAGCACAAGTAATGTCCATGAGGCACAGAGGAAAGCCTACTAAGTATGGAATCAGAGATCTTTGGATTCAAATCCTGGTTCTGTTACTTACCATCTGTGTGACTTTGGGGAAGTTACTCCCCTTCCCTGAGACTATAGAATAAAAGGGTTGATCTAGATGACCGTTAAGGTTCTCTCCAGCCATAATCTAGGATCCTATGTCCTTTATGATATCTGTCAGTCACTTCTCACACACAAGGCATCACTGGGGGCACGCTGCAATGGACACATCTACCTCAGTCCTTCATCAGGGACACCTGCAATTGCTGATTCAATCAATGAGCAAGCATTTATTTAGCACCTACTGTATTTCCAGCACTGTTAGGCACTGCAAATACAAAGAATGAAACAGGTCTTATCCCTGAAGAGCTGACACCCTAATGATTCTTCTGAAATGGGTTGTTTCTTCGTAATGCTTCTCTAGGACAGTTCATTCCTTCTGTGGGGGTTCTCAGTGAGGGGCCTTTCTCCATCTAGACAGACTCGTGCCTACTCTAATACTTAGAGTCTTGGGCCATGGGCAGTGACCTACCCAGGGTCTCACAGCCAGGAGCTGTCAGAGGAGGTACTTGGGTCCAGGGTTGCTGAACACAAAGAATACTTCTTTCTTCACTATACCATGTGAAGTTCCTTTGGCTTGTGACTAGCCATCACATAAAATCACGGGGATAATATTGATGTTAAAAAGCTGGGTTTTGGGGTGGCAAAGAGCTTGGGGTGGGGAAAATCACATAATTTCCCTGAATAGGAATCAGCCTACTTTCTCTATTCGGTTCTGGAGTCAGCTCACTGGCCATCTCTAGAGTCCCTCAAAAATAAGTACACGAGCATTTCCACGTAGGTAAACCGTAGAGAACTACCCCCAAAGTCAAGAAGATCTGGGTCCAAATCCTGCCTCTGACACACCCTGACTTTGGTGCCCTGAGTGCCTGAGCACACTAATTCAGCACTCACAGCTCTGGGCAACTGTAAGTCACAGAGAAAGTACTGACCCACCAGCACATGTATGTATACAGGCACATATATGCATATATATGCACATGTACACACATAGTTATGGATATTGATCCATAGGAATAGATGCTGGCCTGCGCTTCACTGTTATGGGGGCCTCCTGCATGAGGGGATGCCCTCCACCAGTGCAGGTCAGCACCAAGTTACAGAGGTAACTTTTAGCCTTGGCAGGTTGTTTGGGGAACGGAGATGTTGAGTCACTTGCCCAGGGTCACACAGCTAGTAAGTCTCACAGAGGGGAGATGTGTCTTTCCCCCTGTAATTCTTCTCTATCTTTCCACATCTCTCTTCCTCAGGGCAGCTAAGTGGCACAATGGATAGAATCAGGAAGACTCCTCTCTCCTGAGTTTAAATCCAACCTAGCTGTGTGACCCTGGGCAAGTCACCTAACCCTCAGTTTGCTCATCTGTAAAAACTGAGCTGGAGAAGGAAATGGCCAACCACTCTAGGATCTCTGCCAAGAAAACCCCAAATGGGGTCATGGAGAGTTGGACACGACTGAAACAGCAGCGCAGTAACAACAGTGACACTGGGTTCAAATCCTAGGTCTCCCACTCATTATCAATGTGACCACGAGCAAATCCCTTATCTCTCTGGGTTTCAGTCTCCTCACCTAGAAAATATGGAGGCTGGTTTCCAAGACTTCCAAGGCCCCTCAGTTTTTATGGTCCTAGGACTTCATCCTGGCAGAATGGGCAGGATACAGAGAGACGGCGAATCACAGAATCTCAGAGAAGCCAAGTGGTGAAGTGGCTAGAGCACCAGGCCCAGAGTCAGGAAGACCTGAGTTCACATGTGGTCTTGGACCATGGACAAGATACTTTGCCGCTTCTTGCCTGAGTTCCCCCATCTGTAAAGTGGGGATGCTTATAGCACCTACCTCCCAGTGTTGTTGTGAGGATCCAACGAGATAGTACTTATAAAAAGCAGGCAGTGCCTGGCACATAGCAGGTGCTCTATAAAGGTTAGCTTTAATAATTATTCCATTAATTTACATTTAATTAAATCTTAATGTTAATTTAATTAATAACTTGATGGATTTGATGATGACGATGATGATTATTCCACAACATCTACAAATTGGTCATTTAGCCTCAAACTGAAGACCCTGAATGCAGAGGAAGTTGGGGCTTCCCTTGGCAGTCTTTTTCACTTTGGGATCCACTGTTCCTCGCATTGCCTTTGAGTTGGCCGCTTCATACCTTCTCCCAGCATTCCTGATTCTGCCCTCTAGGACCAAGAAGGACAAACCCAAGGCATCTTCTACATGACCTTCTCTCAGACACTCTGCTGGCACCCACGCCTCCTCTAGAGGAGTGTTCTCAACTCTCCCTGCCCCATTTTAGGGAAAATATTGATAAGCTGGAGAATGTTCAGAGGAGAGAAGCAGGAATGATGAAGGACTTGAGTCAATATTGGGATTTTCCACCTCACTAGCAGCCTCCTCACCTTGGGAGGGGGGAGAAAAAGGTGAGGGGGAGAGAAGGGAGGGACAGAGACAGAGACTGAGAGACAGAGAGATGGGGGCGGGGGACAGACAGAGAGACAGAGACAGAAAGAGACAGATATTCTGCAGTTCCCTCTTCTGACTGGCCCAGAGTCTTCTTTCAAAGGGTGCCTAGGCCATGCTCTCCTCTTCATTCTCTGGACTTTTTCACCTCCCTGGCAGCCTTGCCCTCTTGCCTCCCCCTTTCCCGTCTTCTCCTTTCCAGCTCCATTCCCACATTAACTTGTTATTTTCTCAAGTTCCTTGTCTGCTTTTTTGGATTGTATTTCTATCCCCAATACTTAACACAGTGATTTGGTACACAGTAAGTACTTAATAAGTGCACTATCTTACGTCTGTCTCTCACCTATGTATCCATCTCTCTCTTATCTATCCATCTATCTGTCTATCTATCTGTCTATCTATCTATCTATCTATCTATCTATCTATCTGTCACTTTAACTGATGTGGGCCTCAGTTTCTTGCCTGAGCTCTTCATGGTTGTCACTGGGAGCTGCCTGAGCCCTCTGGAGCTGGGCAGACACTCACCACCACCAACATCCCTGGGCCTTTGGGGCTTCCACCTACCCACACTGTGATCACAGATTGGGGATTTCCGTGGACTCCAGCCTCCTCCTCCCCTCCAGGTTTTGGGCTCCTCTTTGTGTTTAACCCCCTCACTCATTCCTCAGGCTGATAGCCGTCACCCAGCTTCTCCCGGAATGGAAGCCATGATAACCCAGTGCCAAGAGTAATATTGTTCCTAGTAGGAAAAGGCTTATCTCAACAAACATAAACACGGAAGGACAAACAGCAGTTTCTCCATAAGACCAGGGTGCTGCACCCACAGCTGGGACTTCTCCCTCAGGTGCTAGGTGCCATTCCTTCGTGCTCCATTACCCCACCAAGCTGTTGGCCTGCTTCCTGACTGCTGACTTCTTTCTGTGACCTTTAGACAAAAGCCATTAAAATCTATACTCTGGGCCACACAAATGGTTTTCAATGGCTTGGTTGCCTACCACCCTGCTCATTACATGCAGCGCTGTCCTTCATGCATGTGAAACAAGAGATTAAGAGGCCTTTCTGACATCAGGTACCAGGTTACATTTCCCTAGGACCCTTCCATAGATCAGAGAATGCCCTGAAAAGGGCAGGAGGGACACTGATATCTCCTTTCCAGGTGTGGAGGTGTTTAAATATACCTGGTCCGCGTCACATTTCAGTTCTGGGCTTCCTCCTAACTTACTGAACTACGAAAAGGCCATGGAAACAAAGGCCTGATGATATTCTCAAGTTCAAAATTCAGCTGTGTTTGTTATGGACTCATCGAGTATCTGACATAGAAGGTATCTGCTACCTCTGGTGGCTTTCCCCAGTTCCAAAGGGCTCATTCAGCCCTTTCTCAGATGAGAAGGTTGAGGTCTAGAGTGTATGATATGGTTTGAATCTAGAAACTGGGCTTGTACATTTTCTGTACTTTGTGGAACAAGAATGGGGAGACTGCCACCTTTGCTCAAGATAATTCTGTAGATTTAAGTATCAAAAGAGTCATAGACTCTTGGAGTATTTGAGTAGAAAGGACCTCAGAGGCCATTCAATGTAAGCCTTCATTTTACAGAGGAGCAAACTAGCAGCCCGAGAAGGGAAGGACCTAGACAAGGTCACACTGTGCTCTGATCACTTTTTGAGGGCAGGTCTAGAGTCTAAACCTAGCACACTTGGCACTCAGTTGCAAATCCATCCTCTGTGGCCCAGTCCACTCCTTTTGTTGGAGAGATGAAATACTTTACCCAAAGTCATACGAGTTAGTGGCAGGGCAGGGACAAGAACACATGTTCCCTGGCTCTTAATTCTGGCTCTTTTGTGTTTAGACATGATTTCAGATTTGTTCTCCTTTCTTCACTTTGATAAAATCATTTTAATGGTAGAAAAATGGAATGATTCACTGCCATATTATACAACATAGTGAAATATGATTACTATTTATTAATCACCAGCTGTATGCACATCACTGGGATAAGCACTGGGGAGATAAAAGTTTAGCTAAGACAAAATTCCTATCATTTTGGAGCTTATAGTGTAACTGGAGGATAAAGCACCAGCTGGAATGTATATTATTACCCAATGAGTGAATTAAAGAGGTCCAAAACAGCATGTCACATGAAGTCTGAAGAACAAGGTCATTACCAATCATGGAGATCATGGAGGGCTTCTAAGAGGAGGTAAGCTGAGCTTGACAGGATGAGTGCAACTTTGAATGGAGAAAAATAAAAGGAGGGAGGTCAAAGTCTAGGGTACAGCCTGAGCAAAGGCATGGAGGAAGGAAATTACATGTTTATTGGATGGAGAGTTGTTCACTTTGGCAGAAGAATAAAATACATGGAAGAGAGTAATCTGAGATAAGACTGGAAAGGTAGGGTGGCTCTAAGTTATGGAGGGCCTTGGATGCCAGACAGGAAATTGAACTCAACTCAACTAACGGTCTTTGAGCACGGGAGTAGCCACTAGAAGTTTAAAGGAATAAGGAAATGTTGGCAGATAGAAACAGACACTTACAAATATTTTCTGATGATAATCTGATGATGGACCAAGCAAATTAAAAGTAACTAATGTAGCTTGGGCTATTGTCCAACCATCCATCAGAGGCAGAAGCAAGGACATAACCAGGGCTTGATGCTGAAATGTGGCCGCTGGACCCCAGTGCTTCTCCTTCTCCAGGGCACCTTTATTCCTTCTTTCCAGAAACATTTATTGCCTGCTTGTTGCTGTGCCAGGTGCACAGAGAGGGAGTGGGAGAGTGGGGCCAGGCCATGAGCGGAGGGAGATCTATAAAACAGAGAGTGCTCAGGCTGTGCTCCAGATGGAGGTGAAGGTAAATGCTAAACCCTTTCTGAATAGGATGACCCTGAAAATGTTGGACTACAGAAAGATTCTGAGAGGGAAATGCAAGAATCTGGGAGGGGTAGTAAAGGAGCTGCTGGGGTCCCTCCTTTCCCCAGCTTTCCCTCATGAGTTGGTCTTGCTGCTGCATCCTAAGTGCATTGAGGGGCTAAGAACAGCAATTTTCTCTCTAATCCTATGGAAGAAAGGGGAATGTGCTTTTGGGGTTTCATTCATTCACCCACATCCCTTTCATTCATACATCAACGCTCCCTTGATCCATCCACTCCCTCTGGCTTTCATCCTCTATTTCTCCTCTGCAGGCTAAACTCCTTGGGAAAGCCAACCACAATCAGAAATTCTACCTTTCTTCACTTTCCTCTCACCCTCCTCATTCATATGACAAACATCTACTAGGCTCCCACTTAATAGTAAAGTCAGTCACTGCACTAAATGATGGTGATACAGAGACAAAAATAAAAATAAAACAAAAAAACCCCCTCAGTTTCTCACCTTGTGGGGCTTATATTTCTTTTGGAAGAAAGGGAGGGCTGGTAAAAGTGTCTCCAGGCTGGTAAATCGCTAGTGCTTATTTTCAAGGTTGTCTTACACTGCGGTATGGCCAGAGAAAGAAGAGAAACCTGGCAATCAAAAGTTGGAATCTCAGTTATTGTACCATTCACATGAGCTTGGACTACTTCCTTCCCTCTCTGGGCCTCAGTTTCCTTCTCTGTCAAATGAACAGGTGAGATTAAATTGTCTGTAAAGTCCTTCTAGCTATCACTGTGAACCTCTTAGCTCTGTGGCTCTCAGCCTTGAGAAGGGCAGCCTGCCATCTTAGATGTCACTGTATGGTATCCAAGGAAGGCAGTAGCAATATTTTATCTGCTCCCTTGTAGTAGAGAGGAGATGATCCCAGGGTCTTACAGTAGAGGCTTGGAGAGATTGAGATTTGGTGGGTCCCCTGAGCTAGAAAGTCTTCAAGATCAGTTCTGGTTATAGAACCGTTCTGTTGTCTGAGGAACAGCCTGGCTCATCACAAATATGCTCCACCAGGCAATGAATTCTTGGGATGTGGCAGTTCGCTGACCCAAAGCTTGACCTGATAACATTTGCCCCTTTCTTTTGTCTTTCTCTCATTCCTTTCTTCTTCCCTCTTCTCTCTTCTATACTGTCTTCTTCCATCTAATCCTTTGCCTCCCTTAAGCTATAGATGCTCTTCCCCTACCAAACCCCAGCCTTGGATTATTCAAACCATGCCCACCTTCTCTCCAGAGATGGAGAAAATCACAATGCCATGCTGACTGAGTCCATGACAAATTTATGTCACATAATTGCAACTGGGCCCTCACTATGGCAAGGCAATCCTTTCCCACCTCTCTGCTATATTCACCATCCCACTCAGCACAGCAGCTTTTCCAAACCTCCTCCAATCAAAGCCCTTATCAAACATCCTATGGCTCCTCCTCTTCTCGCCCTCTCATCTGAGAACCTCATTTCACTGGGAAAAATATTGGAAGCCATTCACTTAGAGTTCCCTGTTTTCCCCTCCTCATCTCCCCTCACCCAGATGCCTTCTGCCATGATTTCTTCCTTCACCCCTGCATCACATAATCAGGTACCCTTCTTCTTGCTAAGTTAAACCCCTCCACACGTGCAAGTAAGCCCATTCTATCCTGTCTTCTCCAGCAGATTACCCCCTCTATTGGTGGGGTGTTCAATTGTATTTACCCCCTCTATTGTATAGGTGTTCAAGGAGGACCTCTGGTGTGAGGGCTTGCCAGCCCCATTCAGGGCTACTCATTTACCTTTGGTGTCCACTTGGCACCCAACTCTCACCTGCCACTCCAAGAAGCTGTAGCATGTGCAGCGGCCACACCCTGGCCACATGCGTCTTGGCAGAAGGGCTAAACCAGGTTGAGGGCAACAAACAGAGCTCAAACTCTTCCTGGAATTAGCAGGGTATCTATCCCAAGCATGTGAAGACTTCCCCCAGCAGAATAAGAGGATGAGAACAATTTGTTCCAACGGCCATGAAGGTGGCTGAAGTCGATGCTATGGAGCGCTTAGAGCTTGTTCAGACATTGAAGATGCCAAGATCATCCACTATATTCTGAACCATCACCAGTCATCTTGACTTTTTTCCTGTCACTGGACTCCAACGACTGTAGAAGAGAAAGTGAGGCTGATGACTTGGTGCAACTCTGCCTCACTTAAATCTAATTTACCCATGAGTCGAGACATCACCCCGTGATGTCATCGGTCCTATTCAAAAAAGAAGGAGGGCAGCTAGGAGGTACAATAGATATAGCACCATCCATGGAATCAGAAGGACCTGAGTTGAAATATGGCCTCAGATATGTACAAGCTGGGTAACCCTTGGGTAAATCACTTAACCCCAATTCCCTTCCTCCAAAAGAAAATGAAGGACAAACAACACCTCTTCTATCATTTCCACTCTCTCCCTAATCTTCAATCTCTCCCTATTTACTGTCTACAAAAATGCCCATATCTCTCCCATCCTTAAAACAAACCTTCCCCTGATCCATCCATTCCCACTGGCTATGGTCCTGTATTTCTCCTCTATTGGCTAACCTCCTTGGGAAAGTTATCAATAATCAGTGCCTCTACTTCCTTTCCTCTCACTCTCCTCTTCACTCTCTGTAGTCTGGCTCCTGACCTTATCCAATTCAAATTTCTCTCTCCATAGTTACCAATGATCTCTTAATTGCCAAATCCAATGGCCCTTTCTCAGTCCTCATTCTCCTTGACTTCTTTACAGCCTTTGGTGTTGTTGGTCATCCTCTTCTCCTTGATAGTCTCTTCTTTCTAGCTTTTCATGACGCCATCTTCATTCTCCTTCTGCCTGACCGTTCCTCATTTTTGTTGTTGTATCTTCATCTAGGTTTGTACTCACTGACCATAGGTGACCCCAAGGCTATGTCTGGGTCCTCTTCTCTTCTCCCTTTACACTATTTCATTGGTGATCTCATCAATTCCTACGGATTCAGTTATCATCTCAATGCTGATGATTCTCACATGTTCCTATCCAGCTCTAACCTTTCTGCTCACATTTATATTTTTATCTCCAACTTCCCATTGGGCATCTCAGGCTGGCTATTTCATAGGCATAAATTTAATGTGTCCAAAACTGAACTCATTGTCTTTCCCCCAAATCCTTCCCTCTTCTGAACTTTCCAAGTATTGTCTAGGGTCCCACCAGGCCCTTATGGAACATATAGTCTAGAACTCAGATTAGTTGGGAAGAGAAGATGAAGATGAGCCGCTATAACAGAAATCATAGATGTAGAGTTGGAAAACACTTTAGAAATCATTTGGTCCAAAACCTTCATTTTGCAAAAAAGGAAACATAGGCACAGAGAAGGAAATTGACTTGCCCAAGGTCACACAACTAGTAAATAAATTCCTTCTCTTCCCCCACCCCTCAGCCCAATGTAGCTCAGCCTTGTAAACAGGTAGTTGATGAGTCCCTGGTGCTATTATAGAGAGGAGCAATCATTGTGGTGAAGGGCCCTGTCAGCCCCACTCTCTGCAGGCCACCACCCACCACTGCCAACTGCTGACCAGCTGCCTCTGATGGGCAGATATGTCTAAGAGTCCAGGGAGTGTCACTGCTCTGGGCCACTAGCCCTGGGGACATTCAACCTGGCCTAATCTCAGAAGCTGCTGATCTCCCTTCCTCTTTTCTCCCCAAACCCAGCTACTGAGCACTCATAACAAAGAACACTTGTCTCTAAAGTCCTTGATGCGACCACTTGGTTCAACCTTAAAGAAGAATGTGGTTTTATGAGGAGAAATGGCATTAAGCTTTGAAGAAGAGCCATTCCCATCTACTCTGCCCATGCACCCCAAGGACCATGGGACCTTCCCATTGACTTGCAGCAGAAACCTCCCCTATGAGTTATCTCTCCACATTAGAATGCGAGCTCCAGGCTCTTCCCACAGGGCTTAGCATGATGTAAATGCTTAATGAATGCTCATTCATTCATTCATTAAGCACAAGCATTTACCAGCCTACAGACATTCACCAGCCTATAGTACCTGCCTTTATTGTGTGATGTGCCCTTGAGACTTGAACTCAGATCTTCTGACTCCAAACCCAGGGCTCTTCTTAAGAACCCTACTGTTCTGTAATTCAACAAGAAGATACACACTAGATTTTCCCCAAATGTCAAAGTGGAGAGACACCAAGAGCTAGATAGGAATCTTGGTTCTTCCACTAACTACCCAAAGGGCAAGTCCCTTAATGTCTCTGGTCCTCCTTTGTTCTCAGGTCTGAGCTCCCCACCGGCTCTCCCCAGTCCTCCAGTCCCTTCCTACCTTTCCAGGCTTCTGACATTTTCTCCTCCTCTACACCTGCCATGATCCAGCCATGAGCCTGATGCTGCTCCTCCTCCACCATCCACTCTCCAATGCTAGGCTTCCTTCAAGACTCAGTTGGAGCACAGCCTCTCCCAGGAGGCCTTTCCTCTGTCTCCCACCCCAGCTATTAGTGCCATGCCCACAAAAGCAACCTTTCTTTTGTGATTTGTCTTCTTGGATGCTCTGATGTAGATGTGTTTTTTCCTTGAGCCTCTGGCACCTACCACAGTACCTAGGACCTATTGAGTGCGTAGTAACTTCATCGGTTGGTTAGTTATCTTTTTATATATGTATATGATGTAAATAGAATGCCAATTCCTTGAGTATGGAAATGGTTCACTTCTGTTTTTGTATCCCCAGTGCCTGAAACGGTGTTTGGCACACAGTAGGTGCTTAATACTTGTTGACTGATTGAGTATATATTTATATGTATATTCAGGGTCTACTTTGATAGAATATCAGGTCCTTGAGTGCAGAGAGAGTTTCATATTGCCTTTTTATCTTTAGTGCCTAGCAGAGTGCCCAGAATACAGTAGGTGATTAATAAATATTGGTTGATTGATTACATACTTATATGAGTATTCAGAATTTACTCTAATTGAATGTAAATTTCTTGAGTTGGGGATGGTGTCATTTTATCTTTTCATCCCCAGTGCCTAGCAGGGTGCCTGGCACACAGTAGGTGCTTAATGAATGCTGGTTGATTGGTAGTTGGCCTAGATGGTGTCTCCCAGCTCTAAATCCTATGATTTTATGAAGCTGGGGAAAGGAGGTACAATAAATAATCTTTCTTTTTCCTCCCCTCCCCTCTCCTCTCCTTTCTTTCTCCCTTTCTTTCTTTCCTGACTGCCAAGAGAAAAGGAGAACCAGGCAGGGGAGGGAGGCCGAGAGACAATGAGGAATCAGGCCTGCTTTCCTGCCTCCGGTATTATTGTGTCAATACATAGCAACAGCACGCTCCTCCTGGGCCTCACAATACCCACCTTTCATGCCGCAAACAGCCGCAGCTGTAGTGCCCCTGAGAACAACGCAGCATTCTGTAGACTGGGGGCCTCTCTCTGCATGGCCCTAATCACTCCTGAGATACCATCTCCCCTAATCCCCAGAACATCCCTGGGAGGGAGGGAGGAGGCCTATATTGTTATCGTCTTATTTTACATATAGTAAAAACAAGGCATTGAGAGGTAAAGGTCTTGGCCTTGGCCATGCATGAGTCAGAGATGAAGCTTGGAGGAAAAACAGCTTCTCCCCTGGGAGTCAGAGAGGATCCGGGGATTCAGAACTGGAGGTGGCTGGGGGATGGGAAAGGGGGGAGGCTTGGCTTAAAACATGGAATGTCAGGGCTGGGAAGGACCTCAGAATGAGACAACGCTCAGTATAGAATGGTAGAACAGGAAAGGTCTTTGGAACCTAGAATACCGCATCTGAACAGGCTTTAGAACTCAGAACATAGAATGTCTGTTGGTTTGACTGGACCTGACATCATGGAACGTAAAGTCCAGTAGAGATGATATAGCTCCTCGTTTCCCTTTCAAAGGTCCCCTTTCCCTCAGTGCTGGTTTCTGGCCACCCAAGGGGCTGCCCTCCCTTCTGCCCCTTCTCCTCCCCACCTCCATCACGATCATGCTTATAATCAGCAATCCTGAAGAGCTCTTGTTGGATTCAGGCGATGTCAGTAGATGCTGAGGGCTTGAGAGTCTTCCCTGATTTTCCCTAGATTAAAATATAGGGGTGGGAAAAAGGGACACCCTTGGAACTCCATGATTTTGAGCTAGGAAGGACCAGAGAGATCATTTCTTCCAGACGCCCTGTTTTGTAAATGAAGATGCTGGAGCCTGAAGAAGTCGCACACGGGAAGCAAGTACTAAGGCCGGGATTCAAATCCAAGCCCCCTCACCCCGCCATCTCTGTTCCATTACAGGACACTGTCTTGTTGCCATCTTTGGAAAGATAACTATCTAGCCCTCATCTTAGGTGACTTACCTAGAAAGGGTGTCATTAACCCTTCACCCATTAAGGGTTAATATGGTTACTATGTGAACTTCTTCCTGGAAAGATTCGCATTTTAACTGGGTTCAATGAAATGAAGCTTCCATGGTGCAAAGCTGACAGGTCAAAGCGGAAAATAGCAGCTCCAATTTTAGAAGTTGTAATTTTTACAAAACTTTTTTTCTTCTTAACTCCCCAGAGAGGTAGCCCATGCCAGTGTTGTTAGCCTCATTTTACAGAAAAGGCAACAGAGGGTCAGAGTGGTGAGCTGAGCTGGGATCTGAACCCAGGTCTCCTGAATTCAAATCTAATGCTTTCCACCGCCTCAGAGTCCCTGCCACCCCTAGGTCTCTAAAGTCTTATGGATCAGGCAGCTGCCTACATCATCCATGGTTTGGGTTATTTTGGTAAAACTGGGCATTCATTTCCTTTCCTGTCAGGTCTGGCTGATTCCATTTGTCCTCTTCTAGCTTTTGGACACGGGGAGTCTCAATCTTCACCCAGAGCATAGAAACAGCTCTGGATAGGAAATCAGGGGACCTGAGTTTGAATCTCACCCAGGCCACTGGCTACACTCTGAGTGTTCTCGGGCACATAACAACATCCCTGGGCCTTGGCTCCTCACTTATAACATGAGAGACTAGATGGTCTCCAAACAGTGATCTTAGGACCCCTCACTAGTAGATGAGTTGGCAGGGCGGGAGGCAAACATTCATTCAATCAGTAAGTGTGATGTAATGGAAAAAATAAAACGACTGAATTTGAAATAAAGAGTCTGGGTTCAAGCACTTTCTCTGCCACTTACAGACACGTGTGATTTCCTCTTTCTGGGTCTAAGTTGACTCATCCGTAAAATAAGGGGTCGTATTTGTCCTGATGTCCCTTGAAGCTCTAACATTCTGTAACTTCCTCCAAAGCTCCCCCTCCCTCAATATGTTGCTGTTGGTCACACTTTCAACCTAAGCCCTGCTCTGGGGGAAACAAGAGCTGCAGGCCTGCCCAGCATCTTATAGCCCCTTGGCCTGGGATGGAGCAGGCCCATGGCCTCAGGATGAGTCAGAACTGGCTTCGGGACCACTTCTGTTGGCACCTTTTCTGTTCATCCAGTAAACATCTTGGGACTCTGGGACAGGTACCTATCCTGCCTTCTCTCTCTCCCTGTGTCTCTCTGACTCTCTGTCTGTCTCTCTGTCTGTCTCTCTCTCCCCTTCCCTTCCCCTCCCCTCCATTCCCCTCCCCTCCTCTCCTCTCCTCCCCCGCCCCCTCTCCCCCCTTGTCTCTCTGTCTGTCTGTCTCTCTGTGCATCTGTCTCTCTCTACCCTCCCTTCCCCTTCTCTCTCTCTGTCTCTCTCTCCCCCTTCTCGCCACCCCCCCTTCTTCTTCTTTTATCTCTGTCTCTGTCTCTCCCCACCCCGTCTGTCTGTCTGTCTGTCTGTCTGTCTGTGTCTCTCTGTCTCTGTTTCTGTTTCTGTCTCTCTCTCTGTGTCTGTCTCTCTGTGTGTCTCTCTGTGTGTATCTGTCTCTCCCTACCCTCCCTTCCTCTTGTCTCTCTCTGTCTCTCTTCTTCTTCTCCTCCTCTCTTCTTCTTCTTCTTCTTCTTCTTCTTCTTCTTCTTCTTCTTCTTCTTCTTCTTCTTCTTCTTCTTCTTCTTCTTCTTCTTCTCTCTGTCTCTGTCTCTCCCCCCATCTGTCTCTCTCTCCCTCCCTCTCTCTCTCTCTCTCTCTCTCTCTCTTTCTCTCTCTCTCTCTTTCTCTCTCACCTCATGAGAGAGTTTCACAAGAACCAATGGCTCAGTGGAAGCTCATTTCTACACTCACCTTGTGTTCCTGCCAGATTGACGTCCTTGCAAACAGTTGGGCAATAGGGCGTCTGCTGGCGAAGCTTCCAAACCAGCTCCGAGGCTTCCAGGTCTTGTTTGTCAGAACTCGGGGCCCTGGCAGTGGTTTCCTTTCACGCTAATACAGTCAAAGGTTACATACACTCAGGTATTTGAAGTCTTCTCTTTGGAAAGTGGGAGTTCTTTCGAACCATTCCCTAGCTCCCTTCCAAGCCCAATTCAGGTGCTGCCTCCTCTGCAGGGCCCTTTCTGCCCCCAACCTCCTCCTTGCTAGGCCTCTTTCTCTCCTGAAATGACTCTGCTCAGACTTTGGACTCAATCATCTGTGTCCATGTGGTAGCCCCTCTTAGGAGAATCAGAAACTCCTTCAGGGACTGGTCCATTCTGACCTTTGTAACCCCAGGGCCTGGAACAGAGCATTTCAAGAAAAGTTGAAATAACATGTTGCTTACTCCACAGGATTATAGACTTTAGAGCTGAGAGGAAGCACAGGGATCATCTAATGCCAGCCCATTTTACAGGTGAAGAAACTGAGACCCAGATAAGGGAGTGTATTGACCAAGTCACATAAATGATAGAACTGGGGTTTGAACACAGACATTTCTGACTCCAGAACCAGGACTTTCTATACTATATCCTTCTGATGCATTGATTAAATGCTGTACTGGTGGCTTTAGTTTATACAACACAGTAATTTCCAGATAAACTTTACCCAATGAAGAGCCCTGTGTAACAGGAAAAACAAACAATCCAAAAAACCTAGTTAAACCAAATCAACCTCGACAACACCCTCACCTGAAGGCATCCGGACTTTTTTTTTTTTTTTTTTTACCAGGGATCAGAGATTTAGAAATGAAGTGACCTGCGGACTTCTCATTCTACAGAAGAAGAACTTCAGCCTCAGAAACGTTGGGACTTGTCCTAGGTCATATGTGAGTCAGTGGCGATGCTGGCATTTGAACCCAAGTCTTAGACTATAAAGTCAATGCTTTGCCCATGCCAATGCCCACAGCCCTCATCTCCCTACCAAAAGAAGGGGGACAAGATCAGGCTTTATGGTCACTCAGCAGTCATGGGCTGCATGTTTGCCTTGGATATGGAGGGCCCATTGTTTCTCCTCTCTCACCAGAAAGCCCTCAGGCGGGTAGAAGTCCCCCAAAACAGAGCTGGTTCTGGTGGACCAGGGGTTTGTGGATGCCCCCAGTTCTAGCTATGCATCTAATCAAAAAAGCGCCTCTTTAGCATGTGATCAACAGACTGGCACCCATTAAGGAATGTCTACACTTGCTATAATCTACATGGGCGTCCTGCTAGCCAAACAACTCTTCACATGTTCATAGTTACATTTGCTGCCACAACAAGTGCTAGAAGAATATTGTGTGAAGGCAACATGGTGGAGTAGATTAACAGCTGGTCGTGAAGGCAGAAGGGCCTGAGTTCCACTCCTATTTCTGACACATATGATCCTAGGCAAGTCACCCAATCCCTCAATGTTCTAGATGACTTTCAGATTGTAAACTGCAGAGAAGGTGCCAAACTGTGTTGATAGGAGAGTTTCCTAAAACAATAAATCACAGGAGTGGTCCCTATCCTTAGTTATGGTACTTTTCTTTTCAAGAATGGTTAGGCCGATTCACAGCTCCACCAAAAATGTAGGAGAGTGTCTGCTTTCTGAAGCCCCTCCAATATCATTCCTCTCTTTTGTCATTTGCCAATTTAGTGGGTTATTCTAAGTGTTATTCTCATTTGCATTTGTTATTAGAGATTTAGAATATTTTTCATATGGTTTTTGTTGATAGATTTCAACTCTTCTGAAGGCTATTTTTTCATAGGCATTGAATGTTTATTTAGTGGAAGAATGGTTTGGGGGCTTATATACTGTGTTGCTTCCCTAAAAGAAATACCAGGGCATTAACCCCCCTACTTCTCCTTTCAGTTAACTTTAGGACTGACTGGATCTCCAGTGGTAAGGTAGATCTGAAGGAGAAAACTTCATTGAAGTGGCTGCCCTACTGTCCCATAATTGGGGTGGCACAGCCACTCCTGGATCCCCAGGCCATCGATCTAGAATTGCACCGTACCAGTCACCACAGGAAGGGACTCATGTTTGGCTCTAGAATGTCAGAATCTTGCAGATGGCCAGCCCCCTCCATGTCAGCTGACCAGGGATAATCCAGCCTCTGATTAGAGACCCCCAAGGATGGGGAACTCACTATTCCTCTTGGCAATCCATTCAGCTTTGGGGCAGCTCTGGTGGTCCCAGAATGCTTCCTAGATCAAGGTGGAATCTGCCTCTCTACAGCTTCCAGGGTCTGTGGTTAGCTCTTCCCTCTGCAACCAAGCAGAACCCATGGAATCCCCCTTCCACATGACCTCATGAGGAGCCAGTCAAGTGCGCCCTGAGTCTTCTTTTCTGTGTCTAACCACAGCCAGCACCTGGGCCTCCTTTCAGGCACCAAGAACCCTCTAGCCGTTCCTGGTTCCCAGGAGCGGCTTCTTTTCCAGACTATCTGCTCCATCTTACTAGAACCGTGAGCTCTTTGCTTGCATCATTTTTGAGCAGTGAGTGTTTCAAACAGAAAAAAATTGCTAGAGTGAAGGGAATTTCTAGCTTTTGCCCAACTAAGCAAAAAAAAAAGTGTGAATGTGGGAGGGTGGGAAAGGGAGGCTTGGGCAGCCCTGTTGGCTAGTGGCTGTCTGGCCATTTGCCCAAGACTGATAGCAGTTGCTTCAAGTGGGCACTTGGCCCAGATGAGCATATGGGGGTGGGGCTGGGGGGTGATGATGCACGTGAGGATTATCCAGTCCCTTTTACTCATCCTTCTGACTCTGAATTGTCTTTTGGACATTTCACTGCTCCTTAGAGTCCTTCATCAGGGACAGGAGCAGGAAAAGGGGAGGGACGTGGAACTTAGCCCTGGAAACAGCCTGAGTACTTGTCTCATCCCACTTCCCCAACTTTCAGATGAGGAAGCCAAAGCCCAGAGAGGTCAAGTGTCTTACCCAAGGTAACACAGTTAGCTTTAGTTGTCGATCTGGGACAGGCTTCTTACCAGATCTCAACTGAATGTTCTTTGCAGTGAAAACACTGGCAGCTGGTGTAGTGGAAAGAATCTTGGTATATGGATTCAGAGAACCAGACTTTATGGACTGAGTGCAGGATTGGAGTCAGGAAGACCTGAGTTCAAATCCTGACTTAGATACTTACCAGCTGTGTGACTCTGGAAAAGTCATTCAATCTCTCTGGGCCTCAGTTTCTTTATCTGAATGTGGGGACATTGGGCTTGCAGACCTCAAGATCCCTTTCAGTTCTAAATCTGTGGTCCTCTGAGACTAGGAAGTGTGGGTCCAACAGTAAGCTGCTGTGGGCCCCTAGAAGATTCACTTAACCATTGAGAGTCAAATATAACATGGGGATAAGCATTCTTGCATTCTTATCTAGTTCACAAGGTCGTTGGGAGGAGAGTGTTGGATAACAGTGTCGACTTACCAGTGGGCCCAGGTCTTATGGGTGTATTTAGGGTGCTGCTAATCTAATTCCGCACATGGAAGGGACTGGGCAGCCAGCTTCCAGAAGAGTCATGGTGACACATGCTTAGATATTCCATGTTTCTGGTCTGCTAACCGTGGGGTGACTTAAAGGTACTTTGATTGGCTCTAACTGTGTGGCCACAACAAGAAGGCATTACAGAGGTACTAGCTGGCCTCTTCTTCCTCTCCTTGGTTTTACTTCTTCCATCCTAATGGCATTGCTGTGAGAGGAGAGACAATGTTGTAAGGAAGGAGATCTTGGGCTTCCCCGTATGAATAAGAGTAACTCTCTTTTCTTGGCCTTCATGTTTGTTCTTTCATTTTAGGTGAAGGAGATCAGAGGCTACAACCCTGTGAGCTTTGAGTGGTCAGAAGAGTAAGCCACCTGAGTCCAGGAGTCTGGAATTTGAGTCCATATTGTGCAGCAAGCCCAGAGTCAATATCTCTAATTGACCTTCAGGACCCAGCCCAGTGGTACCTGTGATAAGGTCTCATCACGAATAGGCAATGCCTTGTTTTTGGCCATGAACTGGGTAAGACCGATGCTACCCAGGAAGTGTGGCAACTCTTAAGTCTGCTCTCCCTAGAAGCTGAGGTCGTGTAGGGGAGAATATGCCCTGCCAAGGTGTCATTGGTGGAGGAAATGTTTGTACTTCTTTTCTTGCTTTATATCTTTTTGTAAAAGCTATTATATGTTAATTGAAGTTAAATATAAGTGGGGTACTCATCCCTGACATCCAGGAGAGTGGAGAGGAGCACTCCTTGAATAGGGGCTTAAGCTAATTGCATTAGAGAGGAGCTAACCCAACCACTCAGGGGTACCCCTAGAATCCTGACAGGAAAATGTAACCAGTCTCATTTCCGGAGAGTGAGATGGGAAAATACTTGCTGTGTTTCCACATTTCACTGCGCCGTAGAAATATGAGTGATTGTGAACAACTCAGAGAAAGGTGAGAAAAATGAGAACTAACCTAAGATTTTTGGACTATCTAGGGACTGCAATTAAGAATGCTAACCCTGATCTCTTGAAACGTGAATTGTTCAAATATAGATATATTTTCTTTTTGCCAAAAAGAGCAGGAACCCAATGGTTTTAGTATTACCAAGGTCTTAGTGTTTAGAAATATAAAAAAACCTTAGAATGCAGAATGTTGGGATAGAATCAGAGGTAGAAGACACCTGAGCATAGAGAATGTTAGAGCCTCGAATGCTGAAGATGGAAAAGACTTTGATCAGTCAACCAAACAAGCATTTATTAAGTAGCTTCTATGTGCCTAGCACCGCGCTAGTTTCTGGAGATGCAAAGACAAAAATGAAGCCATCTCTCCGCTCAAAGCTTCCCTTCTATCATGAGAGACAATTTTGCTGGGGAAAATGCTCGCAATTTGGGGTTGGGGCTCAGGAAAGGCCTCAGATAGAAGGTGGTGCCCAAGCTCAGGATTCCAGAGGCAATGGGAAGGAGTGCATGCATCCAAACATGGGTGGTGGTGGTGGGGGGGAGGTTGGGCGTGTGTGTGTGCAGGGACAGATAATCCATACAAAGTAAGAAGGTGGGGGGGGGGTGGAATATGGAAGATACCCGGGCGAAACCTATTCCTCGCTCATTTCCATACTTACAATTCTTAAGGACTAAAAAGTTGTCTTTTTAAAAATAGCAGCTCCCTGCCTTGAGGAGAATTTAAAGTTGACAGCCTAAGGTAATAGCCCTTCCTGGCTGGGGTTCAAGCTGGACACTTGTGTCTGAATTTGGCCAATTAACATGACAATGTCAGTGTCCAGATAGCCGGTAAAAGGAGGTGAGTTTTCTTTTGAGAGGAGGAGACAGTTCCTTCTTCCCCTCTGCCACTATGTAGATCATACAAGTGGGAGCTGGGGGAGGAAACCACATTCCTTTGCACTGTCTGACAAAATGGATTTCTGAACCAAAGGTTCCAAAGGTACAGCAGCTTTAATTATGCAGTTCCTGTCAAAACCCATCTGCTGAATTCGCCTGTTTCAGGAGAAGGTCCCTTTCTCCCCCCTGCATGATTAGATGGTTCCTGTCTACCAGATAGGAGTGCGAGGTGACTTTGCTTCATAGGAAATCTTTATTCCTCTCATTATTGGGAAGAGTTTGACCACAGAGGAAGTCTCTGCACAGAGTTGATGGGCCTTTCAACAGAATCAGTGAAACTCTTTAGGTGACTTTCAGAGTAGCCTGTCACTGAAGGAACTGGCTGTAGGATAGCTCATGGATTGATCAATCAAGCATTTCTTAAGTGTGTTAAGTGCCTACTGTACGACAGGTGCTGAGTTATGGGACAGGGATTCAAAAACAAAAAAATTTTAGAAGTCTCTGACTTTGAGGAATTTATATTTGTTAGGAGAGATAAGTATACACACACACACACACACACACACACACATACACACACACATGGGAAGCAGATACAAGGTCATTTCAGTAGAAGGGGTTAGTAGCTGGGGAGAGATGTGGGGGGAGCAGAACAGGCCTTATTTTGGAGGTGGCTCTGGGGCTTAAAAGAAGCCAGGGATTCTAAGAGGGAGAGGCAAGGAGGGAGAGAATTCCAGGCAGGCAGCACAGCCTGAGCAAAGGCATGAAGGTAGAGTGCCATGCTCAAGGTATGGTGAAAAAGTCAATAGATCTGGACCATGGAGCGTGTGAAAGAGAGACGGGGATACCAAGGCTGGAAGGGTAGGCTGAGCATGGTGGGGAAGGCTTTTAAATACCATACAGAGGGGTTTGTTTTGAGCCTAGAGGAACTGGAAGCCACCAGACCTTGGGGAGCAGTGACCTGGTCAGATCTGAGCTCTAGGAAAATCCCTTTGGTCACTAGCATTATCTCTGTGGTTGCATTTATAAAGGAATTTTCTATGATCTTAACATTGCTGTTCTTGTATGAGAAAGATTGAAAGAGCCTTTAAAACTACACTTTGCTCAACCTTGGTATATGGTTTGGTTTTGTTTTTTTTTTTACACAACCCAGAAATGCAGTAGGATCTCACAATTTCTGCACCTTTGGGTCAGTTGTTTGATTATAAGGATGTGGTCAGTTGCATTAGTGAAAATCTGAAAATTCCTGTCTTTTATTTTGTAACCCATATGGCAGTTGGACTTCCATTTTAGCTGCTACAGAACTGGGGAAAATCTTGAAGATCTCCCAGAAAATCTTTTTGACTTATGTCCCTATCCAAGGATTCCTCTGGGAACATCAAAATCCAACATGTATTTCCTGCCTAAAAATTCCCTCAGCTTCCCCTGAAAGTTCTTAAGCTAATACGGTATTGAAGACAGGATAGATTTTATTTAATTCAACAGAAAGCATGGAATGACCTCATAACTGAGCCCCTCCTGTCTTCCCCTGGAACCTGGACAGTCTACACAATTCGCAGAACCAGCAAGTGGATGAGTCTGGGCTGCTCCTCTATGTATCCCTGCTCTGTCGCTCCTTAGGCCCCTTTGAGACCCCATATATAAAATACTCTGTAGGCCTCTCTTCAAATCTAAGTGTCTGTTTCAAATCTCTGTCTCCTTTTCTACCTTCCCTCATAGAAATTTCTTTTCTGGTCTATATCTGGTATTGGTCCCTAGAGGCCTGTAGTCCCCTGTGAAAGCTGTGTGGATAACAGGCCTCTCTCCAGGTCCCCAAACTGCCCAGATTCTCTCTGTGTCTCTGTCAGCAATGAATCTCTCAGATTCTCTCTGTCTGTCTTTAATGGGCCAGGGCAAGGCCTGGCTTAGGTGTATGAACTCTATCATTCCTGATTTCACTTTGATGATCCTCACTGCTGCCATAGTTAAGAAGCTTTGACTTGAGTCGATGAAAGAGGAAAACCCATGAATGTGGGCCAAGGAGGGCCCAGAGAATTCATGGTTTGTCCAGGAGACAGTTGAAGGGAGAAGGGGACCATGCCTTATTATGCTTACTACCTTTTCATCAAGGATTTTCTCAATATGTGTGTCTAAAAAAGATTTCATAAAGATAAGAAATTTGCCATATTGATGGGTAATTCTCAATGTTCTCTGTTGATTATTGTCTATGGGAATGTAAACTCCTTTTCTATATGGATTGTTTCTTTCTTTATATTTGCATCCCTGAAGCCTACCATAGTGCCTGGCATATAGTAGGCACTTAATAAATGCTGGCTGATTGATTGATTCTCTAATCACCTTATTAGATAATAATTTCATCCATGATTTCCTCATTCAGCATCTCCTCCTCCCTGAGATACCCTCTTTTTAAATGATCGTTCGATGTTTTCAAGGTCGTCGATAAGATGACCATAACCTGAGTGTGTACTTGGTCTGGTCCAGTTGTGATTTTAGTCTAAAGTGTAAGAATCCAAATCCTGCAGTACCATCATCACCAACCCATGATGATTATTATAGAAACACAGATGAATGTGCTCGGTTTTCTCTGCATTTGCCGTGCTCTTGCCAGATTCATTTAAGGGCTCTGGGGTTGAGCTGCCTCAGTTGGGTCTCCTGCCAAACTTTCCATAGATTTGTTTTCACCTCTGCTGCTTTTCACTGTTTTATGAGGTGACGCTGCGTGTAATCTTCTGCCCTCCTCCTCCATTCTTCCTCCTCCGGAGTGGTTTACAAATGAGCTTGTATTCTAAATCCATGTCATCTTTGGCCACCTTCTGTCTCGGCTTGGCAAGGAGGACTTGTCTTTGCTGGCTAAGGCGGTTTCTGGTATCTTTTTGCTCCCTCCTTGTGGTAGCTGCTTCACATAAGTTAAACCTTTTCAGGAAATGGCGACCATCGAGGTCAACATCATTGCTTTTTCCTATTTCCAGAACTGGCGGTGGCTCTTTGTGCTACTTTCTGCCCACTTTATCCTCTTCTCTAACTCGAAGTTGATTTTGGTCTTTAACTAGTCAATGTGTGGCCTGACCACACACAGGCAGCTGAGTCTGATATGACTCTCCAGTAACAGCTAATATTTATGGAGCACTTCCCATGTGCCCGGCATTTTAGAATTATCACCTCGCTTGATCCTCATGACAGCCCTGGGGGGTAGGTGCTATTATCACCACTCCCATCTAACAGGCGAGGAAGCTGAGACAAACGGAGGTGAAATGGCATGCCCAGGGTCAAGCACCCTAGGAAGCGTCTGAGGCTGGGTTTGAACTCAGGTCTTTGTGATTCCAGGCTGGCGCTCTACCCCTCTGGGCCACCTCAGTCCTGCCTGTTAACCTAGAAAATTTCATTTTCTTGGCGGTGATAACTGGTGCTTGCCATGTCTGTGAATTCTGATTCTTTTTTTAGAAGAAGCTATCCTGCTGCCAAGGTCCTCTTTCGTATCTCAAACCCAAGCCCTCCCCTTGGGCATCCTCCCCTATGTCCATCTTTGCATCAGGGCATCCATGTACCCACTGACCTCACTGGGTGCATCTCTTCGTAAATCGTATCATCTTCTCCAATAGGTGTTGGTGCGCAAAGTACAGTATAGTCACGGTCAGCTTTTTGGTCACCTCGTTGTCCTGAGTTCTGCAAGACAAGATGGCTGAGGCGACCCATGAAATGACGATTCTTGTTGCATTGAGACACACAAGGAAACCAACCCCACCGACTCCTCCTTTCTTTGACCCTCCAGGGAGAACCTGTAAGTCATCTTCCCCTTTAACGGCGATTGACTTCTGGCTTTATCATTAAGAACATCCATGGCTATAGTTCAGCTTTTCAATGGTATACAAGTTGTATGAGTCTTGGCACTTTCTGCCTCCTTGGGCAGTTAAGTTAGACACAACTGAACAGTAAGAACATTTTGCAGGGCAGGTAATCAGGAAGACTTGAGTTCAGATCCAGCCTCAGACCCTAGCTGTGTGACCTTGGACAAGTCCCTAACCTCTGCACAGGACCTGGAGTCAGGAAGACCTGAGTTCAGATCCAGCCTCAGACCCTAGCTGTGTGACCTTGGACAAGTCCCCTAACCTCTGCTTGCCTCAGTTTCCTCAACTAAAAAATGCAGATAATAATAGCACCTACCTCACAAGGTTGTAAGGATCAAATGAGATAATATTTGTGAGACACCTAGCACAATGCCTGGCATACAGTAGGTGCTACGTAAATGCTTGTGATCATCCTTCCATTGTTGTCATCCAAGAAGCAGACAGGGAGTGCTCAGGCTTAAAGGCTAGTTTGCGTTGTTTCTTCACTTCATGAGTTGCCATGGCCAATTTATCATGGTGATGAGCCTCTCTGTACTTGGTGAGGTTGGTCCTCAGACAGCAAGACTTGGACTGTGTTTGGGACTGTCAGCGAAACCTTTCTGGCATGCTAGGATCTGCCCTAAGTCTAGAGGGACTAAAAGGCTGGCCACAGTCACACGGACAGTATCCAACAAAGTCAGAACTTGAACCCAGATCCTCAGACTCCAAATCTAGCATTCTTTCCACTGAACCATCTTCTTCTTTGCCTTCTGTTGGCCATTCAGTTCCAAAGAGTCTCACTGTGCTCCATTGGCCTATATTGCCTTCAAGAACCCAGGGCCATCTCCACAGTACAATGCGACATCAGAGCAAGACTTTGGGGAGGGTTACACAATCAAGCCCTGTTGTGTATTGTAGATATCTGTGTTTGTGCTCTTTTCACTAGGTCACACTCCTCTCCCTGGCCTGTTTCTAAAAAATCCAAAGCAACAAGCATTTATTAATCACCTACTGAATACAAGGAGAAATACAGTCTGGACACGTGGCTAAAGGACTCAACTTGGAGACCCATCACTGACATATGCTAGCTAGATGGTAAGTCACGTCACCTCTTAGTGGCCCGGACAATTCTCTAAGACTAAAAGCTATGGGCAAGTTGAGAGCAGAGTCACCTGATGTTCCCTTTTTTATGTGATAAAATAATAAATCCAGAATCTCTATATCCCCCAAATGTGCCTAGTAATGTGCTAGGTACTACTACTACTACTAGTAATAATTATAACAATTAAAAATGGCTAGCACTTATAGGTCACAGGCTATAAAGTACTGCAAGGTGCTTGTCACGAATTCTCTCATTTGATTCTCAGAACAATTCTGTGAGGTCGCTTTTTATTTTTATTCTCATTTTATGAGAAGTAGCCTGAAGCCGAGAGAGGCTGTGACTCGCTCCCAGCCATACAGCTAGTAAACAAGTGTCTTCCTGACTCCTGGTCCAGCATTCTCTCCACGGTAGTACCTTAGCTACCTCCATACAAGGTAATGACAAAAAGACAAAAACAAAACCATCTCTGCCCTCCCTGAGCTTATCAGGCTCCTACTGGGAGGGTATGGCATGCTCCCAGAGAAATAAATACAAAGCATACATCAAATCACTTGGAAGAGGAAAGCGCGGACAGCAGGTGTCTGGAATCCTGGGACTGGAGTTGAAGGATTGTTAAGATTATCTAGTGCACCCTCCTTCTTTTATAGATAAGGAGAGGTGAAGGAGCTTGTCTGTAGACTCTAGAGCAGGGCTTATGAGCCCAGGTCTTCTGGCTTCAAAGCCAGCCTTCTTTCCAGTACTGCAAGTAGTTAGCTGGTGGCCCCAAGTTCGGTTTTGAATCAAGTGAAAGATTCTGGAAGGGGGAGAGAGATGGACTTATCTGGGGGCTCTTTCCAGCTCTTCCCTGGTGGACTGTCTGTACATGGCCACCTTGCTGATGGACTAGACTTCATGATCACCATAAATCTGAAACAGAACAGAGAATTACTGGCCCAGAATTCATTTTGTGAATTATTTCATATGAAGATCTGGCAAAAATGGTAATGGGGTTGGGGGAGAGGAGAGGAGAGGAAAGGCAGGTTGGAATCAGTGAACCCTGGCAGTCTATGGTCCTTGTCCTGGGAACCAGCAAAGGCGCAAGAAGACCCAGCCCTCCAGCTATGCCCCCCCATGGTCCTCAGCAGAGGCTGTGGGTGGACCTCTGACAGGCTGCATTCTGCCCCAGATGCAGCCGGTGACAGCCTGGATAAATGGACAGGGAAATTCTTTGTGGTTCTGTCCTGGGCCTTTGTCACCAAGCCCTTGGAGCTGGCATCCTGAGCTGAGGCAGCTTTTCAGAAACAGGCCCCAAAGAACCCAAGAACATCCCCTGTCAATTGTCCCTTCATCCAAGGGAGGGGGCACTGGGATGGGGAGTTCATCCGCATCATCCCATCCCATCATCTTATCTTTTTTTTCCCTCTGCAGTAGCCTCAGATGGGTTGATTAGGCCTCCCTGGGGCTGGATGCACACGTTTTGTTCCACCCAGTGCCTGGAGACAGTTCAGATATTCACAGATCACAGTCTAGGGCCAGAATCCTGCTTTTAAATACACTCCCAGGGAGGGATTTCTGGGGCAGAGGGGAAATGGATCCAAAGTGAGGACAGATAGACGTCTCTATTGACAGAAGACAGGTTTGCTCTTCCCTCTGCCCTGAAAGAGCTAGTGCCAGCTCTCTCTCTACCAAGATTTGGGGTGATCAAAAGCTTTTCCAGGTGTACCCAGATTTTCCTCTCTGACAAGTGGTGGGCCTACTTCAGGAGCTCAAATGATCCTAGGTTTAATGAGAATGATATGCCTTCTGCTGTCTCTGGGAACACCAACCTCTCTCACTATGAGTATATTTCAGTAGAAAATCATCACAGAACTAACCAATCAACAAGCATTCATTAAGGCCTACTACGTACTAGGCACTATTTTAGGAAACCAAAGATGAAGAATGAAGCCATCTCTGCCCTCATGGACACAACGTCCCTATCAGATGGTCACGAGCTTTGGCTCAAAAACATCAAATGAAGGGAAATCTACCACCTATCTAAGTGGCCATTACTCTCTGGAACAGCTCTAACAGTTAGGATTTTCCTTATATAGCACCTAAATTTGTCTCTTCACAACTTGTACTAATTATTTCTAGCTCTGCCCTTTGGGGCCAAGTAGAATAAATCCACTCCTTCTTCTTCATATCTTCTTCATTCGGACCCAAAGAGAGCCACCGTGCACTCTACCCCTCCCACTAAGTCAACATCAAATCTCATCTTAAAATCAGGAAAGATGTGATGACCTGTAGTTTCCAAAGAATTTTCTAGGGCTTCAAAGGAGGGCAGGAAAACACTGAAATATTAATCTGTATACTAATGGAGTCAGACTCCAAAGTCACATTATAGAAAAATGGTAGATATCACAAGAGATTTGGGCTTCTTATTGAGAAAATTCCTGTCTTGGTCCCCAATCCAGCAGATGTTAGGCCTGGGAAGGGGAGGGGAAGTTGAATGAAATCTGAATGCATGGGTGTGATCGGGTGACGTCATCAAATTTGTATTCTAGAGAAAGACTAGCTAGGGTGGCTGCATATCTGAATAATTCTCCCCGTAAATGCCAGATGTTAACCTCACAAAAAAGCCTGAGTGATTAGCCCTAACCTAACTTTTCTTGGTTTCTAGTAGATAAATAAACCTTCTCCATGAATCATCTTGTGAAAAATCTCCATTAAAAAAAATTTAAAACTTGATGAGAATTGATTGAGCAGGAAATGTTTTAGTTAAAAGGGCCAAGAACATGCATGCTTAACAAGAGAGCAGAATATTCCTGATTATTCATCTCCATCCTTCCACCATGAGGTATTATGGTGCACTGCTGGCATCAAGAAGACCTGGAGGGAAGTCTTGCCTCTGGGGAACTTAATTGGGTCACTTAATACCAATGTAACCTTAAGCAAGTCACTTCCCTCTTTGGATCTCAGTTTACTCATCTATGAAACGAAGGGGTCGGACCAGATCAGTGGTGTCAAACTCAAATAGAAATTGACCCCTGTGGGCTGCCTATTGGTTTAGAAAACCACAAATCAAGATTATCTTTTTTTATTGTATTGTTGACCATTTTTCATTAACCATATTAATCATATTTTGTTAACCATTTCCCACTCCTGAGTGTGGCCAGAATCACCTGTGGACTAGACTACCTTTCAATTTCCTTTCAGGCCTAAATCTACAATTCCCCTAATGTACTTGCTGAGTGACCCCAGGCAAGTGACTCAACCTCTCTGTGCCTTCAGGCAACTGTCTAAGAACTACATTAGAAAGGGCTGAACAGAGACAGACCTGCTTGGTAAAAGGCTGTTTCCTCTTGGGGTTCCCTACATCAGGGGAATCACAGATCTGGATCAGGGAATTCCCGATTAGTTTGGCTCAGATCTCCAAATATACAGAATAAAGCTCTTGTTACTTCTGTTTTCTCTTGTAGGCAGCATGGTGTACACTGGTGTGGACACTGGCCCTGGAGTCGTGAGGCCTGGAGCTGGAGCACTAGCACTAACGCTTGCTAGCTGCATGACCTTGGGACCCATTACTTTACCTCAGTTTCCTTATCTGTAAATGAGCACAGTAGTATTTCTACCACCTACATATATCCTCACAGGGTTATTTGGAGGAAGGCACTGTAAAAGTTTTTTTGATTAACATCGGGTGACCCAGTTTCCCAATAAAACAAAATTCCTGGTTGCCAAATCACGCAGTCTCAGAGTTAGAAGGGATCTCAGCGGCCATCTGGTCCAAATCATACCTGAACAGGAGCCCTTCCGTTGAAATACCCACCCAATGGTCATCTAGCAGCTGCTTTTCAAATGAATTTAGCATTTATTAACTAGAGACCTAGGGAAAGGATGCAAAGACAGCTCTCCACCCCCATAAAACAAACCCAAACAAAATAAAAACGAGCCATGTGCTCAAAGAGCATACATGGTCCTCAGAGGTGCTGGTGGAAGAGGGGAGGCTGGAGGGATAGTCTGAGGAGGAAGAGCTACCCCTACCCTGGTGAATCAGGAAAGACTTCCTGTAGATGATGGGGCAAAAGTTGAACCTTGAAGTTAGCTGGGAATTCCAAGAGAGAGATAAAGAAAGAAAGAGAACTTATGGAAAATTTGCAAAGTATAGAGTACAGTCCCATTTTATGTCAGGAGTAGGGGGCACTGTGCAACAAAGGCATAAAGGTGGAAGGGTTGCAGCGAGTTGTAGGGAGGTTTGGCCAGAGTGAGGCGATCGTGGAAAGCCTGGAAAGATGGGTAGGAGCAGATTGGGCAAAGCCTTTCATGCCAGGCTGAGGAGTTTGGATTTTATCCTACAGGAATCAGGTGACCCCAAGGTTCCCATCCAGGGCTGTGGTGGCATGATCAGCCCTGGGCTCTAGGCATAGGAACTTGACAGCTAGGGAGGATGCTTCTTTTTCAGAGCTATACTCAGGGTTAACCCCACTCCCAACCAACCACACTTTTAAGAGTTTCAGTTCCAATTTAAACACTGGCAAGACTTGAGAAATACAGTGACTGTACCAAGCCATTGTATTTAATCACATCCTCCACACTCTCTGCTCCCTCTGCAGTCAATCACCCAGTGCTGGTTTCCAGGCAGGATAAAGAAAGTTTCTGTCTCTGCAGGAGTCCCCAGAGGCATGATACCTTACAATAATATTTTTCTTGGAATACAGACCTGAAGAGAGCATCTTTTCAAATTCTGCCCTCAGATGCAACTCACAGACTCTCAGAGTTGGAAGGGCCATGAGTGGATATCTAGTCCAGCCTGTACCTGAAAAAAAAAAAAAGACTTAACCCACTGGACTAATCATCAGCTAGTCTGTGCCTGAAGGCCTCGGGTTGGGGGTGGAGGTCCAAAGTCACCTCCTATTGAGGCAGCATTTTGAGACAGCTCTAACTATTGAAAGTGGCCTCTTTATAACTTTTATCCATTCTCCGCTCCTGGTTCTGCCCTTTGGAGCCAAACAGAGCAAGGCTAATTGTCTTGCACAGGACAGACTTTCAAGTATTGGAAGACCACTCTCATGACCCCTCCAACCATCTCTTCTTCAGGCTAAACACCCCTAATTCTTGTTGAAACCAATGGGAATTGAGGAAGGGTTTGTCCTAAGAGATCCTACTTTACCATCACAAACTCAAGCAATGGATAGTTATTCTGAGCATTGTCCTAGGTGCTAAGGATAGAGACTTTGCCCTCAAGGAGCTAACATTCTGTCCAAAACACATATAAAGCAAACATAAAGTAATTTTAACTGGGGGCTGGGGGTGGGAGGAGGAGATACTACCTGAGCTAGTACCGGAGCTGAGCCTTAAAGGGAGGTTAGGATTCCAAAAAGTGAAAGTGAGGGCTAGATGCATTCCAGGCATGGAGGGACAGACTGTGCAAAACACAATTTAAGAGATTCAATGATATGCTCCAGAAGTGAGGAATTTCAGAACTGGAAGGAACCTTAGAGACCATCTAGTTGAGGAATTCTTAACCTTTTTTTGAGTTACAAACCCCTCTGGAAATCTAGTAAAACCTCTAGACTCCTCAAAAAAACTTGGTTGCCTATATTCATGATCAAAGGAAATACCCACTGGACCCCGATGGCTCTGGAGGAAATAGTGAGGCTGGTGACTTGACACAGCCCTGCCTCACTTAAATCCAATTCACTTGCCCATTGTGGCATCATCTCCTTGACATCATGGTCCTCTTCCAGAATGAAGGGCAAAAAATAATAACGAATTTCCATTAGATGATAGGGAAAATAAAGATGTAATCTTTTTCCTATCTAAATTCACAGCACACCCCCCCCCCCCCCCCCGCCGCTGAAATCTATCCATGGACCCCTTGGATCTCACCCTAATCTTTCCTTTTCTATCAGGTCCCACTGGCTAATGACCGCCCCCCTCCCCGCCCCCCCAATCTAGGCCAATCCTCTCCTTTTGCAGGTGAGGAAACGTAGCCTGAGGAAAAGTAAGTTCCCGAGGTCATACTGATGCAGAGTAAATAGTAAAGCCCGCACTAGGTCTCAATTCGGAGCCCTTTACCCCCCTATCATTTGCAGGGTTCCTGCTGTCTTAGGGGCCAGATTACCTAAAGCAGGAAACTCGGGCCATTGAAAAGAAAGCTTGCTTGAAGAAGATAGGACACATCAGGGCCTTCCTGACTAGAGTGGGTGGGTGGAGGATAGCGGGTCTAAGCTCTCCCGTTACCACTGCCTTCCCTCTCTCCTATCTCTGTCTTCACATCCCTCTTTGTTGATTTCCTTCTGTCCTTCTTCCCCAGCCTCCATTCTGTGGATATCGACCACTTCCCCCAGATCAAAGGTAGACGCCGAGTGCTTGATTAATTGCCATGGACCAGGAGCCTTTGCCTCTCTGACACTCAAGTCACTGAGACAAAGGGATGCTCAACAGAAGCTGTGGCCTGCGTGGGTGTGCCAGGCTAAATTCACAAGCCAGAGAGAATCGAGCCTGCCCAGCAGGGACCAGAGGGTTACTGAGCCCCTGAGAAGGAAGTGGCAAAGTTCTTCTTCGCATGGTGTGAGGCAGCGTTTGTATGTGAGGAGAGAACATGAAGGGCTGGCGTCGAACAGGGAGGGTTTGTTAGTGTTTGGGGGAAATTCTGAAACCATCATCCACTTGGGGAAATTGGTTCGGCTCCCAACCAGACTCCTGAATTATTGCTACTGGTGATGTTATCATCTCACATAGAATCAAGGATGTCAGAAAGGACTGCAGAACACAGAATGCCAGAATTGGAAGGGACCCTAGAACTTAGAATGCCAGAGCTGGAAGGGACCCTAGAACTTAGAATGCCAGAGCTGGAAGGGACCCTAGAACTTAGAATGCCAGAGCTGGAAGGGACCCTAGAACTTAGAATGCCAGAGCCGGAAGGGACCCTAGAACTTAGAATGCCAGAGTTGGAAGGTACTCCAGAACTTAAAATGTTGGGGCTGAAAGGATCCTTAGAACACAGAATATTGGAATTAGAGAGGAATCCTAAAATGTAGAATGTTGGAGCTGGGAAAAGCCTTAGAGTCAGTCAAACAAGAAGCATTTCCTAAGCTCATACTATATGCATTGGAGTATAAGCACAAAGATTAAAAAGAGCTTTCCTTCCAATGATGGAGACAAGAAATATGTGTGTGTGTGTGTGTCTTTACAGATATATGTACACATATACATTATACACAGCAGAAATATAGTTTACACTTTACAAATACAAACAAAATAGTTTTGTGTTAGAACGCAGAACACAATGGACCTTGAATTGCAGTGGAAGCTGTGAGGGACCCTAGAACACAAGATGCAATCCTGAGTTGGAAGGGACTTTGGAACTTAGAGCTTAGAATGTTGGAGCTAGAAAGCAATTTGGATCCTAGAACAGAGGCCATTGGAGTTGGAAAGGACTTCAGAGACCGTCGGTTCTGTACCCCTTCCTGCTACCAATGAGGAAAGGAAGGCTCAGCGAGAAGCAGGGATTTGCCAAAAGTCACCAGTGAGTGCCAGCAGCTAAGATCAAAGCCTGGGTTTCCTTGTCCTTGGTCCAGTCCATTTTCCAATACTCTCCACCCTTTGAGGCATTGTGGTCCCTCTCTAGTTTTTCTGCCTACATGGTGAGGTCATAGATAAAACGCTGGACTTGGAGTTAGGAAGATCCAGATTTGAATGCTGACCCAGACACCACCTGCCAGAGGCGGCTCTGGATGAGCACCTGTCTGGGACTCGGTTTCCTCATCTGTAAAATAAAAGTGTTTGAATTGACGACCTCTGTAAATCTATGAACCTATAGTCCTTCATTTGTGATTTAGCTAGTCTAGGAAACATTCCTATGGAATTATTCAATCTATCGATTAATCAACAACCATTAATTAAATGCCTTCTATATACCAGATTGCTAGGTGCAGCTAGGTGGTGAAGTGGATAGAGCACCAGGCCTGGAGTCAAGAAGAACTGGATTTAAATCCAGCCTCACTACCCCAGCTGTATCACCCTGGGCAAGTCACTTAATTCTATCTGCCTCAGTTTCCTCATTTGTCAAATAAGCCAGAGAAGGATATGGTAAACCATTCCAGTGTCTTGCCAAGAAAATCCCAAAATGGGGTCAGACAGAATCGAAAAGACTTAACAACAACATAGACACTGCTAGTTACAAGATACAAAGAAAAAAGGGAGCCAACCTTTGCTCTCAGTGAGCTTATAGTCTATCAGAGAAACAACATGTGCTCAATAAATAAATACAAAATATCTTCAAGGTAAATGGAAAGCAACAGAGGTGAGAGTGGGAAGGGCAATGAGGTCAAGGAATAATTGACAGAAGCTCATTGAGAAGTCTCCTCCATCTGCCTGAAACCGGAGACTTAAACATTAATGGGATGAGAAGCAGTCAGCAGCCTTGGAATTGGGTCAGTCTATTGGGGGAGCAGCCAGGTTGTTCAGTAGTGGGCCCCAGGACCAGAAATTCACAGATCTGCTAGCTGCATGAATTTAATTATGGAATGAATGACATTTAGTACGATTACAGTGACTCACCGGTCCAGGCCTCCTAACATGACACCTGGTGTGGTGAGCTACCCAACAGGAGTGGTAGGCAGGTGGGGAGGCCTATTCGTTCCTAGAGCTGGCTGATTAGAGAAATATTTTTGTAAACATCTTAGAGGGGCTGCACTCTGAGTGGGGCTGGGCCACTCTTGGCCTCTGCAATGTATACACGGAGCTCTGGGATACTTCACTTAGTACTGTGGCCTAGGAAAAAGAGGACTGGATTTCAGAGTCAGAAGACCTGGCTTTGAGTCTCAGCTCTGGGCTCTTGGGCAAGTTTGAGCCTCAGTTTCCACACATATAAAATGGGGATGATAATGAAGCAGCTTTAGTGTGGTGGAAAAGGTGCTTGATTTGGAATCAGATGTGGATGGAATCCAAGATGGGCTTCTTCATGTGTCTGCTTCCAGGAATTCCAGTTTCTTCATTTATTACCTTGTCAATCGTGAATCAATAAACATTTAGTAAGCACCTATCATGTGCCAGGCACTGTGCTAAACCTTGGAAATACAAAGAGTCAAAAGACAATCCCCGCCTTCAAGGAGCTTTACAATCTAATAATGGAAACAACAAATATATACAAAGCATAGGATAAATAGGAAATAATTAACAGAGAGGAGGCATCATCATTGAAATCCATCAGGGAAGCTTTCCTGTAGAAGGGAGGATTTTAGCTGGGACTTAAAGAAGCCAGGGAGGTCAGTGGTCTGGGCAAAGGGAGAGCATTGCCAGGCTTGAAGAAGGGACAGTCAAAGAAAATGCCCAGAACCGAGACAGAGTGTTTTTGTTCATGGTACATCCAGGAGGCCAGTGTCACTGGATCAAAGAGTGTGAGTCCTGAGCAAGGAGGAAGAAGGGTGGAGAGGTAGGAAGGTGCTAGGCTCTTCAAAGGGCTTTCAGTGACAAACAGGGCATTTTGTATTTGATCCTGGAGGCAACTGGGAGTTACTGAAGGTTATTGAGTGGGGGAATGACGTGGTCAGACCTGAGCTTTGAGAAAACCACAGTAGTGGCAACCTCGGGCCAGCCACTTCCCCTCTCGGCCCTTTGATTCATTCAGTCATGTGTAAAATGCGCGTTATCTTCGGTGATCTCAAAGGTGCTTTCAATGCTATGATCCTACTGAATGTCTTTTCTGGGGATGTGTTGGAGAAATGCACACTGAATGTCCTAGTTCTGATACGCTGAGATTCTCTTTGTTATGAGGGAGGAGTATTCTTTGTTTAGGTATGAAAGTATATGGGGAAGTATTCAGAAAGAACAGACATATTAATAGAAACCTTGTTTTAAAAAGAGAATATTGGCAAATAAAGAAAGAGAATACATACGACTGTCACAAGATCCTCTGAACTAAACCAACATGATGCAAAACTAGGCAAACGAAGATGGCAGAAATACCATTGGAAAATATAGTTCAGGATCAAGAAATAAAAGAAGATGAAGGATACTCCTTGGAAACTTCATGGCTGGGCCTAAGGAAAACTTTTTCTTCAAGAGGACAGTCAAAAAGCACTAATATCTTATGTGATCCATGGCTCTGGGGCCCCAAGCTTCGGGGCTTCAACAGATCAGGCTCCAAAGGGGGAGGGCTCCCCAAGGGTTAATTTCTCCCTGTGGCTCTTTACAACCACTCCCACCCAAAGGTTACTCCAGGATAATCTCTGTCTGGAAAAGAATCTCTTGGTCCCATTTAAGCACTTGAGGTAACAAATGCAAATAAGGTAGGACAGCATTTATTTCACACCACAGAAAACACTTAATGTTTGCACACCTAGTAGGTGCTTAACAAATGCTTATTGAATCGAATTGAACAGAAGGCATCCAAAGACTCACAGGAGCCCACAAAGGACATGTTGTGATTTTTCTTGGGATGAATGAAACTTGGGGTTGGGCAGATGGCAACCCTTTGATATTCTGGTGAATTCTTCTTTCTTACTGAGTCCTACCCAGGTCTTCCTAGACTATGGGGTGCTATTCTATGGATTACACTCCCTGAAGAAGGCAAGAGCATTTTGGAAGTGCTAGACAAGCAATTCCCTTTCCATTAGACCTGAACTATTCAAACAGCTCACCAATAGCAGGGATGGGGTGTGTCTGAGGTTATTACTTCTTCCTTCCCTAAGTCAGAGGCACCTTTCATTGCTCCTCAATCAATCACCAATGGGCAAGCATTTATAAGTCACCTACTATATACCAGGCACTATGCTAGGTTCTAGAGATAAAAGGCCAAAAAAAAAAAAAAAAGGAAACAGTCCCTGCCCTCCGAGCTAGCACTCTTCTCAGGGGAAACAATATGCACATAGAGCAACATATACAAACTATATAAAGACAGGGACCAGACCTGTTTTCATTGGCTTAGGAAACTCTCTCCCAATTCAGGGCAGCACCTTCTCTGCAAGTTAAAATCTTAGACAGTTTGCTTAAAGAATGCTGAGAGCAAGTGACTTGCTACCCACCACTCCATCCTACCTCTCACACCAAATACACAGAAGATCCCTAAGGGTGGTTGAAGTTTTCCAAGCTTAAAACCATGCTAAGACTTATGGAGGAAAGATCTACTTTTTCCTTGTTCCCAATCTCATGAATGGAAAGTAACTTGTTGAGATGATAGATTTGGGGCTAAGCCTGAATTCTTATTTGGAAAAGGGGCAAAGACTGAGTGGCAAGGCCACTTGGACTCATCCAGATGGGAGCACAGGGTCTTTGAGAGAAGGCACCTCAAGCCAGTGTTCTCTGACATTCTAAATTCCCTAAGAATCCTGACCCTTTTCAAGTAGATAGACGCCCTTAACTGATCTCCCCAAGGGGCATAGTCTCTTGAGATTATAACATCACATGGTGATGGGGTTGGGAGAGAGGCCAGAAGGGCATTGCTACTACAACTGTCAAGTGCCTACTCATTCAGTCTTGAATATTCAGTATCTTGGGGCTTATGACTGGGCCACATGATTGGCTGGCATGACCTCCTCTGCCTCCTGAATCTCTTCCATCTGTTTCTTGACGAAAGCTTTGAAAAGGTTATGCAAGTGTTGGCTACATTGGTCATTCCACACTGACCATTTTTACTCCAGCCTGGGTACTTGGTCTCTTGGAGGACTGGTCGGCTGCCCTGGCTTCTGATATAGAATAAAGTGTGTTCTTAGCCTGGGAGCAAGGAGCAAAGGTTTAACCAGCAAAAGCATGGTGGCCTATTTCTTCACTGGCATTTCCTAACCCAATCATGTTTAATCAACTGACAAATGTTTGTGGAACTCTACACTGTGAAAGACACTGTACGATGTCATGTGAGTGACATTAGAGGATTATGTATCTTGAATGATTTTATTTTTAATAATCTTCAGAATGGAAAAACAAAGGTAGCAGGAGCAATTGGGGCCCCCATCTCTTCTACTGGAGTACCTCTTGAAGCTGGGCAGGTGTGAGAGCATTGGACTAGGTCGTCTTTCAAGTATCTTCCATCTAGAGCATTAAGACAATATTACCCCTCTGCTCATCTCTATTACCAGCCAGATAAAGTGCCAAATGCACCTGGTGCACTTATTTAGTTTTGGATATTTCCTTTTAGGTAGGACCTTGGGAGGCTGGAGGAAGGCCAGCTGGTTGAAAGGACTTGAGATCATTGCCCAGAATCCCATGATTTGACAACTGGAAGGGACTATAACAACCATCTAATCCATCTCATATGGAAAAGAGGTGAAGAAACAAGCTTAGAGGAGGAAGAGCTAGGGGAATGTGACTGATAGATGTGTTCAAGCTTTTGGAAGACTAGCATGTGGCCCCAGAGGGCAGAACTTGGTGAAATGGGTAAAAGGTGGTGATGTGGATTTAGGGTGGATGTCAAAACAAACTTTCTGGCAATTGGAGAGACCCCAAAGTGTAATGAGCTGCCTTGAGAGGTAGTGGGCTGACCCTCATGGGAGACCTCCCAGCGAAGGCTTTGTGGGGGGCTCCCTATGGATTCCACAAGACAGCCCCAAGATCCCTTCCAACTCTGGAATCTGGTGTTTGTGTGAAATGTCATCTCTTCCAAGAGACCTTCCCTCACTCCTTAGCTTAAGCTTACTCTCCCACTATTTCTGGACCTTGAATTTTGTTTGGTTTACATACCCCTAATGTATTTGTTATATAATATTGTTTCTTACAGTTACTTATGTATGTGTTATACCCTCCCCCACTAGACTGCAAACCCCTTGAAAATAAAGACTATGTCTTACAAAAACCACCTCTCCCTCAGCATGGAACACACTGCTCTGCACACAATAAGTGTTTAATAAATGTTGGGTGAACTGACTTATGGTCCTTTAAGTCCTTAACAATGGTCCAGAATGTTAAGAACAGGAGACATCTTGTTCACTCCTTTGAGGATTCCTCCTGGAGCCATGGGGAAGAACTTCAAATCTTGCCTCTAATGATTACTCCCTATGTGACCTTGGGTGAGTCACTGAACAGCTTCAGACCTCAATTTCCTAATTTGCAAAATGAGAAGGCTTGATGAGATGATTTCTAATGTTCTTTTGAGGTCTAGATGAATGATACTATGACCTTCCTTGCCCAAAGTGCCTGGAATTCTGGGTGTCTATAGAATGCTGAGTAAGGATAAATGAGTGGGGGGTGTGTGTTTATGGGGGTGGTGAATCGTCTTCTTATTTTCCCATTATTGAGTCTTTCCTTTACCAAGAAGGGCACAGCGTGGGGGTCATTGCAACTTTTGAATGACTTCTCTGGCCTTCGAGGTTCAGCTCATAACCAAAGACACTGACCACATCCTTCTACAACTCACTGTGTGGTTGAAGCAGAAGGCGAGAATCTGTTAGAGCCAAAAGGAACCCTAGAGACTATCTAGAAAAGCCTCATGTTTTACAGTGGGGACACTGAGGCCTGCAGAGGAGAATTGATTTACCTGAGGTCACCCAGCCCATGAAATACAGTGTGACTCAATGGATAGAGAGCTGGTCTCAGGACAATGGAGGCCTGGGCCAAAATCACGCCTCTGGCATATACTGTTGGTGTGACTGGGGAATGTCACAACCTCCTGGTGAGCCAGGCAATCTTCCACAGCTATAACTCACAAAGAAATGCTGATTTCTACGGGTGGAGGGGATTTCCTTCTCTGGGAGTCCTCTCTATCAGTGATTTCACGGGTCTGGTCCCTTACTATCCCATTAGTGGCTGAGTCAGAACCACACCCCACATCTCCCTACTCCTGGCTCCTTCCATCACACCATGTTGGTCCTGTATTTAAAATCCACCCCAGTATTGTCTCTTGCTCAGTGTGGGATCAGACAGAGTGCTGGGCTTGGAGATAGAAAGACACGATGCTTGATTGCTGCTTGACCAAGGACAAGTCCTTTACCCTTGGCTAGAAGCACGGGTCCTGGTTCTGCTAAAATTGGGAAAATCATTCAACCGTTCTGGCCTCAGTTTCTCAATCTGTAAAATGATGGGATTGTCCTTCCAGCTCTGAATCAAGGATTCTACTAATCTCTACAGGGGGCGCTATCTGCATTAGGATAGAGAGTTCCCACAGCAAAGAAATCCTTGGTCTTGGATGTACTAATATTATCCCTTAAAGAGGTCACTGGTGTAAAGGAAGAGCTGCCTGCAATCTCAGAGTAAGTCTCTGGATCCCATTTCTGTAAAATCAGGGAGCCACACTTGGTCAGAAACTCTGTTTTCCACCATAGATCTAGGGTTGGGGCAGCTGGGTGGCACAGTAGGATAGAGCGCTGGGCCTGGAGTCAGGAAGACCTGAGTTCAAATCTGGCCCCAGACGCTTACTGGCTGTGTGACCTTGGGCAAGTCACTTTACCCTGTTTGCCTCAGTTTCCTCCTCTGTAAAATGAGGTGGAGAAGGAAGTGGCAGTATCTCTGCCAAGAAAACCCTAAATGGGCTCGTGAAGAGTCGACATGACTGAAAACAACTCAACAACCAGATCTCAGGATGGAAAGTGTATTAGAAGAGGTCAAACCTGCAATTCCAACCCCTTCATTTTATAGATGAGCAAACAGAAGCTTAGGGAACTTCTCCAGGGCCTCACCGTCAGCAAGTCAGAGGCAGGTTTCAAATCCAGGTCTGGCTGACTTGAGGCCAGTGCCCTCTCAGGCTTTGCTCCTCCCAGGTTATAGGTATGCAGGCCTAAGGGCCACCAAGCTGACAAAATCTTCCCCACACTCACTGCCCTTTTATAGACCCCCAAAGGGGCCTTCCTCCTCCCACAGTAGGGTGTCCTCCAGAAGCCTCACCCAGCCAATCATCCATTGGGGGACTGGTCTTTTCCTAGAGAAGCCAGTGGGGGTGGCCACACCCCACAGTGACAGGTGCCCTCTGATGCCTCCAGACAAAGGTCATCATTCCCTAATCTAATTGGCTGGATTGGCTGGAACCCAGCAGAATGCAATTTGTTGTTCGCTTCTTTCAATCGCATCCATACTTCGTGACCCCATTTGGTTGGGTTTTTTTTTTTGTAAAGATTCCGGAGTGGTTTGCCATTTCCTTCTCCCATATAATTACACCATAAGAAATGGAAAAAGATGAAGACCCCAAAGAAAAATGGGCAGACCTAAAAGAATGATGCAGAATGAAAGCAGTATCAGAGCAACAGATACATGGACTTTAATGATGTTAAAAAAAAATAAAACCAACAAAATCAGGAAAACTGCATGTGGAAGAAAAGGAAACCAGAAGGGTGCGTAGAATATTTGTGTTCTGACTTGTTCAAGTTAGTCTATTATTGTGAAATCCTTGGGCCCAAGGGTCTCTTCCAACAAGAAGGGCCGGCAATCCGGAGCACTCTCTCTTCTTTGGCTTCCTGCCTCCACCCAGGTGATCAGGAACTTCAGTGTCTGCCACAGCCCTTTGCCCTCAAGTGAAGTGCTCAGCCCCCACTCCCACCCCCAACCTCCCTTTTACAAACATACCAGGCCCAAAACTTTTATTTATAAGTTATTGGAAACAGACAGGAGAAACATTTGAGCCTATAAAAATGGAAGGATTTGGAAAAAGCAGTCTTTCTTCCCAGAAACCTGTGAAATTTTGATGACTTGCAGTATTGCCCTGGGGAGGGCCCCAGGCCAGGTGAGTGATCCCCTTCAAGTCTGACCTGCTGCTGCTCCTGGTCACTGTCATGGTCTTCCACAGTCCTCCTTCTGCAAGCCTTCCTTGTCTCCTGTCTGGGCAGCCACTTCACTGGCCCTATAGCTGTGCTTTTCTGGGATATTGCTATCATTTGTCTTGGATGCTGTAATAGGGTCCAGGTGTTAGTGACAGCGACGCAGCTCCCGGCCCATCCATCTTGCACATGGTTCCTTCTCTGCCCCCTTTGGGTGTCTCCTGAGCCTTTCCAAAGCTAGGTGCAGGCTTGGAGAGACGAGGCTTGTCCTTAGCTGGACAATGCACCTGATGGTTACTGAACACACAGTGTTCTTAGTCACACCCCCAAGAGTTACACTGCATTTATAAAGGGGTGACTCCTGTGAGCCAGAGGGGATGAGCTAACACCAGAGAGCCAAAGTCATCCAACCACCTCCTCAATTTACTGAGAGGGAAACTGAGGCCCAGGCAGGTCAAGGGACCTGTCCAAGGTCACACAGGGCATGATTGTCAGAAGTGGGATTCAAACCATGGCTGAAGAACCCCAAAGTCAATGCCCTTTCTATTATACCTCACTACAGTGGAAAGAGTTCTGGATTTGTATCTGGGAGACTTGGGTTCAAATCCTACTTCCTATATGGGCACTCACTGAGTGGCCCCAGGCAACTCATTTAACCCTTCAAGCCTCAGTTTCTTTGTTTTTGAAATAGGGACAGTAGTATTCCTAACTTTACTACCTCAAAGGGAAGAAAGAAAGAAAGAAAGAAAGAGAGAGAGAGAGAGAGAGAAAGGAAGGGAGGAAGGAAGGAATGAAGGAAGAAAGAAAGAAAGAAGGGAGGAAAGAAAGAAAGAAAGAAAGAAAGAAAGAAAGAAAGAAGGAAGGAAGGAAGGAAGGAAGGAAAGAGGAGAGAGGGAGGGAGGAGGAATGAAGGAAGAAAGGAGGGTAGGAAGGAAGGAAGGAAGGAAAGAAGGAAGGAAGGAAGGAAAGAAGAGAGAAAAGAAGAGGAAAGAGAAAGGAAGGGAGAAAGGAAGAGAAGAAGAGAAAAAGAAAGAAAGAATGAAAGAAAGAAAGAGGGAGAAAGGAAGAGAGGAAGAAAAAGAAAGGAAGAAAGAAAGAGGGAAAGAGAAAGAGAAAGGAAGGTAGAAAGATAGGGAGAGGCAAAGAAAGAAAGAAAAAGAGGAAGGAAAAAAGGAAGAAAGAGACAGGAAGGAAGGAAGGAAGAGATACATATGTACATACATATATACATACATATATACATACATACATACAGCATGAAGTCAGGCACTGTGTTAAATAGATGAAAATCCAAGCAAGCAAGAGGCAGGGTGGGGGTCAACAAACAGGACACCAAGAAAGAGCTGTAGGTCAGAGATTTGCTGTTATTATGACATAACATAGGGCGCAGGATTCAGAGCTGAGGCCACAAATGAACTCAGGTCCTCCTGACTCCAGGGCTGGTGCTCTATCCCCTGTGCCACCTAGATGCCTTTTTCTTTTCTGTATTATTTATCATACCAAGGTATGCTACATAATCTGATGGAGGTAAAAACAGACCCACATGCCAATGCTTGATACTCAATGAGACTCTGGGAGCCCCTGGATCAAATAGCTGTGTGGTTCTCCAGGGATCCCCAGCCCACAGCTTGGAAACCACTCCACCAGGTTCCCAGCAATCTCAGCAGCCAGCATTCACATAGAGCTTACAGTTGGGGAAGCTCTTTGCATATCCTATTGTATTTGGTCCTTACAACAACCTTGTGGAATAGGGTTATTAAGGAGGTGTTGTAAAATGGGGACATTTTATCAATGTGGAGACTGAGGCCCAGAGGTGTGACTTGCTCAGGGTCACTCAACAGGTACTTTAGACTCCTCCCCCTTCATTTTTTCAGATGAGGAAGCCAAGTCCAAGAGAAGGGACTTGCTTAAATTCATGACTGCCTGGTGACAGAGTTGGTAGTGGTCAACATGACATGGTGTTAGATGTCATAGTGTCTGACCTCATGGAGGTTAGTGTTTAGTACAGGGATGACACATTAACATGGTTAGTTGTAACAAAATTTGTTCATCGTATCGCATGAAGTCGGTGACATTTAAAACAAAGGGCTAAGGGAGGCTCGGGAGAAAAGCCACTACTGGTGGGGGTTGAGCAGGGAAGACTTTCTATAGAAAGGGGCCTTCGGAAGTGGGATAGAAATTGACCAGGCAAAGAGGGAGGGCATCCCAGGGACAGGGAACAGTGTGGGCAAAGGCACAGAGGTGGGAAAAGAGTGTAGAGAGGACAGCAGTAGATCGATTACTAAGTCCAGTGCTGGGCCCCAGGTTTCTTGCCTCCCAGCCTGGGGCCCTTTCCATCATACCACACTCCTTTTCTTTTTTTTTCTCACTGCTTTTCTTATTCATTTGAACACATATCGATGGGGATTCACAATTTTAATTTTCTTCAAAGAAATTCTACCCAATAGGGATTCAAGTCGATTAATAATTATTAAGCATCTACTATGTGGCAAGTGCTGAGCTAAGTGCTGGGGATACAAAAATACACGTGAAACAATCTGTGCCTTCTAGGAGCTTATTTTATGGTGACCGGCAGGGGTGGAGAGGGAAATACAACATATCCCACATAAGTGAAGTGCAAGGATAATTGAGATAGAGGGAAGCGCTAACAATTGAGGAAACCATAGAGAAGCTTCACATGAGAAGTAGCCCCTGAGGTGAGAGTGGAAGGCAGATGGAGCGAATTACAATCCAGCCTATGCAAAGGCTTGGAGGTGGGAGATGGACTTCTGGTTTGAAGACCAGCTGGTAGTCTAGAACAGGGCTGTCCAACCTTAGGTTTTTATTGAAACAATAGACAATATATTTTGGTTTCCCATTTTAGGGAGAGCTCTGCAGTAGCTCAGCTTCATTTACTAAAGCATTTGTGTAAATTTCTATGCTTGTAGGCAGGCAGCATAAATCGCACTGCTGGCACATTTTGGACGGTCCTGGTCTAGAACATAGAATCAGTGAAAGGAGCTACGGGAAACAGGGGCCAGAAGGTTGTTGGGAGCCAGACTAGGTAGTAGTCTAAGTGCCAGGCCAACATGTTTGTATTTTGTCCTGGATGACACAGGGAGTCGCCGAAGCTTTCTGATGAATGATGCGCTCAGATCTGTGACTTTGGAAAATTGTTTTGGCTTTGAAAAAATGTGTAGGACAGAATGGAGATGCTCTACTCTGAACAGACAGACAGACAGACAAATAGATAGATAGATAGATAGATAGATAGATAGATAGATAGATAGATAGATAGAGACACAGACAGATAGATAGATAGATGGATAGACGGATAGACAGACAGACAGACAGACAGACAGACAAACAGATAGATAGATAGATAGATAGATAGATAGATAGATAGATAGATAGATAGATAGATAGATAGACAGATAGATTGATAGATGGATGGATAGACGGATAGACAGACAGACAGAATAGACAGACAGATAGATAAAGATAGACAAATAGAAAGAAAGATAAAATCTTAATAAATATTAATTCATTCCAGAATTATTACTTTTCTTTTGAATTACTCTATGACTTTGAATTAGAACCTCCCTGGAATATATGTTCTGTAGTGGGTCAGAGGGTGCAAACATTTTCTTTGCTTTTCTCTCATAATTCCAAATCGTTTTCCAGAATGATTGGAACAATTCTCAACTCCACCAACAATGTGTTGACAACCTTAAGTGCGAAATTAAGAAATATACAGGAGAAATATGCAGGAACTTACAAACACATTTGGCCTTAGAAAAAGATATATGGAAGCAATCCACTCCATCTTCTTTTCTCCTATTTTTCTTGAGTTGGTGCCTCCTGTGATGAGATTGTAATGACAATCTTGTACAACAGGAGGCCGGTAAAGGCAGTCTCTTCCTGATTGCTCTGAGGCTGTGGCAGTTTTGAAAGGGATTTCCCTATTGCCAGCATCTGAATACGGATCCAGCTCTGCTTTGTCACAAGGCTTTCTCACAAATGGATGGGATATTTATTCCAGCTTGTTCCATTCCTGTAAAAAATGTGGCTCCTGCCAACAGATGCATACGATTCTGTCACAAACAGCCACCAGGAACGTTCTTGACGTATTATTTTCTCTTCACAGACATATTGTGTAGCAGTATTTACAAGACAGGATTGCTCTCAGTAGTTCTGATCGTAAATTTTTGTTTCCCAGGTTCAGAGAGCCAGCATGGTGTAGAGAATACTGGGCCTGGTAAACAAACACAGGGAGCCCTGGGTGCAAATTCTACTGCTGTCACTTAGTACTGCATAACTCTGGACAGGTCATAGAATGGTCAATGTAGGTCTGAGAGGGATCTTAAAACCTTTATAGTTGGGGAAACTGAGGCCCAGACAGTATAATTAACTTATCCAAAGTCTTACAGGCATGTCAGAGGCAACATTCGAACCCAGATCCTCTGACTCCAGAGCCAGTGCCTTGTGGCCTCACTTGACCTTCTCAGTCTCAGTTTTTTTATCTGTAAAGTGAGAACAATGATAGTATCTGCCTCACAGGTGGATCAGAGGTGAGGATCAAAGGATGTAATTTATATAAAGTGATTTACAAACTTGAAAATACTACAGAATGTTAGCTGTTATCACTAGGTACTCCAAGGCCCTCACTTTACAAATGAGGAAGCAAAACCAAAAATGTAATCCAGTTAGGAGACAGTGTGTTCAGTGGAGTCTGGTATCAGAAGAACCAGGTTCAAACCTCCAGCTCTTCAACCTTTGTGTGTGTGTGTGTGTGTGTGTGTGTGTGTGTGTGTGTGTGAGACCTTGGGCAAGTCACTCTATTTTCCTCTCCTGTAAAATCAGGAGGTTGAACGAGATGAGCTTCGAGGCTCCTTCTGGCACCAAACCTAAGACTCTGTGACCCATCCCAGGTCCCACAACAAAAATGGAGCAGAGACAAGATTTGAATCCAGGCCACCTAATAACACATAACTTCTGCTAGACCAAGCAGTGGATATCTGTGAAGAAGAAGGTAAATGAGGGAGGATCATAGATTGAGAGCTGGAAAGGCCCTCGGAGACCCACAGTCCAACAGACCCATTTTACAGATGAGGAAACTGAGTCTCAGGTGAAATGACTCGTCCAGAGCGATGCAAGTGATGTGAGAGATAAGAACAGAACTCTTCTGACTGGATCCAATGTTCTGCACTCTCCGTCTCTGCAACTCTCTGTCTTCGGTGTTTTCCAGGTGTGCGTGAACAAAATAGCAATAATTGGTGCCAACATTTAGACAGCAGCTTCAGAAGTAAACAAAGCGTTCTACATGCCCGGTCTCATTTGATCCTCACTACATTCCCATAACTCAATCGACTAGCATTTCTATGGAGGGCTTCCAAAGTGCAGAGCGCCGGGCCAACAGCTGGGTAAACAAGCACAAGTACAAAGAAAGACAACCCCTGCCCTCGGGGAGCTTACCTTCTAATGCTAGAAGACAAGCCACAAAAGGAAACTCACCTTGAGAGGGCAGGGTCTGGGGGGCGGGAGGGGGATTGTAAGGTCAGTCCCAAGTGTAGCCGGGAAAAGCCTGGCTTGGGTGGCTCCTTTAAGTGGAGGCTCTGGGGGAAGCTGTCCAATCAGAGGAAGAAGCCCAAGGGGTAGAGGGTACTTCCGTTGTGTGAATTCCAGGGTTGTAGTGAGTTTTCAGGCTGAGGAAGTCAGGAGCGCATTCTCCAGAGGAACGAGGTACCCTCCGCGGTAATGTCATCCACATTTTACAGATGAGAAAACTGAGGCACCAAGTGGTGAAGTTACATGACCAAGGTCATATGATTATTAAATTTTGGAGGCAGGATTCAAACCCCAGCCTCTCCAGCCTTCAGGTTTAACTCTCGTCCTGCTGCATACTTGCCCGCAGCCTGAGTGCATCAACGATACAAACCCTGCGGCACCCTCGTGGCCAGCTCCCTCCGCAGCCCACAGACCTCTTCCACACCGTTTCCTTGGTCAACAAGCCATTTTCCCTTTTTTATAAAAACACTTCACATTTCTATCTCACTTTAAGGTTTGCAAAGCCCATCTCTCACAACCCCGAGCAGAGTGTCATTTTCTTTTTTTGTAGATTTATTGATGCCGTTTGCATTTGAGGCTGCAACCACGTTCAGATATACTCTCAGTGGTTCACTGCAGCCCGGGCAAATGGCTGCCAATACCGAGCTTCCGTCCAGGCTCCCCACAGCTTCCATCCCCTATATGAGATGGCATCTGTGATCCCTCCAGGTTCCCAGAAACAACTTGCGTTCGCTGTGTTTTTATGCACTTCTTTTGTGTACAGATCATTTCTCCCAGCAGAACGTAGGCTCCCTGAGGGCAGGGATTATTTTGTTTCTGGGTTTTGCGTCTCCATTGCCTGGCACGGTGCCTGAACTTATTAAGTTAAAAAATACTCATTGAACAAATGAATGGAACTCTTTAGCCTGGCATTCGATGCCTTCCAATTTCTGGCCCCAACATACTTTCCTCACCATGAAGATTTCTCTGCCCAGTGGTAAATTAGAACTCACGGAGACTCTGTAAGTATTTATTAAGTGCCTATATTCGTTGCCTCCTTTGTTGCATCCCTTGCCCTTAGCACAGGACTTGGCAAGTCATGGGTTCTTTTTTTAAATTTTATTTAATATTTTGTTTTTTTCCCAATTACATGTAAAAACAATTTTAGCATTCTTTTGCCCCCAAATTTTGAGTTCCAAATTCTTTCCTTCCCTCCCCCCCCCCCACTGAGAAGGCAAGCAATTTGACATGTTATACATGTGTAGTCATGCAAAATACATTTCCATGTAAGTCATTCTGTGAGAGAAAACATAGACCAAAAAAACCAAAAACAAACCCCAAGAAAAATAAAGTAAAGAAAAACTACCTTCAATCTGCATTCAGGCTCCACCAGTTCTTTCTCTGGAGATGGACAGCACCTTTCATCCTAAGTCCTATAGAACTATGCTAAGTTATTCATAGTAGATTGTCATACAGTATTGTGGTTGCTGTGTACAATGTTCTCCTGGTTCTGCTCATTTCACTTTGCATCAGTTCATGTAAGTCTTTCCATGTTTTTTTTGAGAGGATCCTGCTCATCATTTCTTAAAACATAATAGTATTCCATCATAATCATATACAGCAACTTGTTCAGCCATTCCGCAATTGATGAACATCCCCTCCATTTCCAATTCTTTGCTACCACTAAAAGAGCTGCTGTAAATATTTTTGTACACATAGGTCCTTTTCCTTTTTGTTTTTTATCTCTTTGGGACACTGACCTAGTAGTGATATTGCTTGGTCAAAGGGGATGAATGGTTTTATAGCCCTTTGGGCATAGTTCTAAATTGCTCCCCAGAAGGGTTGAATCAGTATACAACTTCTCCAGTAGTATGTTAGTGTTTTAATTTCCCTACATCTCCTCCAACATTTGTCATTTCCCTTTTCTGTCATATTAGGCAATCTGACAGGGATGACGTATAGCTCAGAGTTGTTTTAATTTGCATTTCTCTCATCAATAGTAATTTTCAGCATTTTTATATGACTATAGATAGCTTTGATTACTCTCAAAACTGCCTGTTCATATCCTTTGATCATTTATCATTGAGGAATGGCTCTTATTTCTATAAATTTGACTCAGTGTTCTATATGTTTGAGAAATGAAGTCTTTATCAGGGAAACTCATTGAAAAATTTTTTTTCACAGTAATGATTACCAACTATATATTTCCCTCCATACTATTTTCCTCCTGTTTATCTGGCTGTCTCTCCTGTCCATTCTCAAAAGTGTTTTCCTTCTGACTTTTACCTCCCCCAAACTGCCCTCCCTTCTATCAGCTCCCCCCAACCCCCACCCCTTCTCTTATCCCCTTCCCTTCTTACTTTCCTATATGGTAAGATAGATTTCTACCCCCAATTGAGTGTATATAATTCCTTCTTTGAGCCAGTTCCTGAGAGTAAGGTTCTTGTGCTCCCCTCCCTGCATCCCCTGTTTCCCCCTCCACTGTAAAATCTCTCTGAGGACTCTTTTATGTCAGATAATTTATCTCATTCTACCTCTCCCTTTCCCTTTCTCCTGGTGCATTCTTCTTTCTCATTCTTCCATTTTTTTTTAGATAATCATACCATCACATTCAACTCACACCTCTGCTTTCTGTCATGTATACTCCTTCTAATTGCCCTAATAATGAGGAAGTTTTTAGGAGTTATAAATATCATTTTCCCAAGTAGGAATATAAGCAGTTTAACCTTATTGAATACCTTATGATGTCTCTTTCCTGTTTACCTTTTTGTTGTTTCTTTTGCACCTTATACTTGAAAGTTAAATTTTTTATTCAGCTCTGGTCTTTTCATCAGGAATGCTTGAAAGTCCCCTATTTCATTGGATGTCAATTTTTTCCCCCTGAAGGATTATACTCAGCTTTGCTGGGTAGGTAATTCTTGATTGTAATCCTAGCTCTTTTGCTCTCCAGAATATCGTATTCCAAGCCCTCCAATCCCTTAATGTAGAAGTTGCTAAATCTTGTGTTATCCTAACTCTGACTCCATGATATTTGAATTGCTTCTTCTTGGCTGCTGGTTGTATTTTCTCCTTGATCTGGGAGGTCTGGAATTTGGCTATAATGTTCTTGGGAGTTTTCTTTTTGGGCTCTCTTTCAGGAGATGATCTGCAGGCTCTTTCAATTTCTATTTTACCCTCTGGTTCTAGACTATCAGGGCAGTTTCCCTTGATAATTTCTTGAAAGATGATGTCTTGGCTCTATTTTTGATCATGGCTTTCAGGTAGTCCAATAATTCTTAAATTGTCTCTCCTGGATCTATTTTCCAGGTCAGTTGTTTTTCCAATGAGATATTTCACATTTTCTTCTATTTTTTATTCTTTTGATTTTGTTTTGATTGTTTCCTGATGTCTCATAAAGTCATTAGCTTCCACTGCCCAATTCTAACTTTTGAGCAATTATTTTCTTCAGTGAGATTTTGTACCTCCTTTTCTATTTGGCCAATTCTACTTTTTATGGAGTTTTTATCTTTAGTGAATTTTTGTATATCTTTTCCCATTTGGCCAATTCTGCTTTTCAAGGCATTCTTCTCCTCATTGGACTTTTTTGTGCCTCTTTTTGTCATTTGGCCTATTCTGCTTTTTTAAGGTGTTATTTTCTTCATTTTTGGTGCTTCTTTTACCAATCTGTTGACTCTTTTTTCATGATTTTCTTGTATCACTCTCATTTATCTCCCTGATTTTTCCTTGACCTTTCTTACTTGATTTTCAAAATTCTTTTTGAGCTCTTCCATGGCCTGAGACAAATTCGTGTTTTTCTTGGAGGCTTTGAATGTAGGAGCTTTGACTTTGTTATCTTCTTCTGAGTGTGTGTTTTGATTTTCCTCATCACCATAGTCACTTTCTATGGTCAGAAGTTTTTTCTGTTCTTTGCTCATTTTCTAGCTATGCTAATGTGGGGCTCTGCTTCCCAAGTGGAGGGGGTATTGTCCCAAGCTTCCGGTTTTTTTGTACATCTGTTTTCAAATGGAATTCTGGGGACCTGTGAGTTTTTGGCTCTTCCAAGGTGGTATGGTCTAGGGAGAGGTGTGTTTTCCACTCTCCTGTACTGTGAGCTACCACAAGCACTCTTTTCAACTCTGGAACTGTAGCCAGGATCTTTGCTCCCCAGCAGCCACAAGCTCTGTTGTGCTAGTGCTCCTCCTCACACTGGGACTAAGACCCAGGACTGGGACCCAGATCCAAGTAAAGGTAATGCAACAGAGTCCTGCCCCTGGTACCAGCAAAGGGACCCCTGCCAATCTCCTTCTGGCCAGTTGTTTGACTCCCTTATCATCTGTGGGCTGAGAGCTCCAGAAGCAGCTGCTGCCCCTGCTGGTTCAGTAGCCCCTGAGGCCTGCTCCTGGTTTGCTGGGGCCAGGGCTGTGTTAGTGGAGGCAACACTGGACTGTGCTCCACTCTCACCCTGGTGCGACAGACCTTTCCTGCTGACCTTTTAAGTTGTCTTGGGCTAGAAAATGGTTTCACTCTGTCTTTTGTGAGTTCTGCTGTTCTACAGTTTGTTTGCAGTCATTATTGAAAGGTTTGGGGAGAGCTCTGGCCTTTACTCCACCATATTGGCTCTGCCTCCAAGTTGTAGGCTCTTAATCAAGGCTTATTGACTTGGCAATTTATTGACTCTCCCTCTCCCCGACTTTTACTTCCTCCTTATCCCCTGGCTCCCTTCCCACTATCTATAAATGTACTCAGATCTCCTACATCCTTAAAAAAAAAAACTTCGACTTGTCCCTAAAACCCCTTCAAGCTATCATCCTGTCTCTCTTTTTTCTCTTTTACAGCCAAATTAATATTCCTAAAGCACAGAGTCTGACTCTGTCACTCTCCAGCTTCAGAAACTTCAAAGGTTCTTGAAGAGTCCTCTGTCCCTCAGATGTGGAGTCAGCAAGACTCCTCTTCATGAGTTCATATCTGGCCTCAGACACTTACAAGCTGTGTGACCCTGGGTAAGTCACGTCACCCTGTTCACATTAGCTTCCTCATCTGTGAAATGAGCTGGAGGAGATGGCAAACCACTCCAGCATCTCTCCTAAGAAAACCCCAAATGGGGTCAGGCAGAGTTGGACACAAGTGAACATGACTGAACAACTCTTCTTTAGCTTCTGACTTGTTTTACCTTGTCTTCTCAACTGGATGGTACGGTCCTGGAGGGCAGGGGCCAGGTACCCCAGCAGCTTCTGTAGCCTTCTGCTGGGTCAATGGAAGCTCCATACTAGGCTTGGCTTAACGATGGGGGCCCAAAAGTATGTTTTTTGCCTCCAACTAAGAATGGAAAGATTGAACCCAGGCTAACTTCATGTGTAGTGAGCAGTTCTCTGGAAAACTGTCTTTTGTTTATTCACAGCTACTTCCGACGATGTATTAGGTAAACTACCCGCAATGCCAGCGCTATGTGTAAGCAGATGGTGCCGGGGTTAGTCATTTGATCGCTGCTGCTTAGCTTTGAAAGGGATGCATTCGCTCACGTAGATGATCAGCTTCAAGGCAGTAAGGTGTTACTTTCGCTCTCTTTTTTCTTAGCATTATGTAAAAGGGAGATTGCACATTCAGGAATTCCAGTACCCACTGAAACAACCTACTGTCTGTTCCTGGAATCACAGCTCCAGAGCTAAAGGGAACTTCAGAGGCCATCTAGTCCAACATTTTACAAACGAAGTCCCTAGAGGTGATATGACCTGTCCAAGGTCACACAGGACTGGGATTTGAACCTGGGTCCTCTGACTCCCAGTCCATTTCTTTGTCTACTGTCCCACACAGCCTTCTTGAATTGACTCCTCTAGTACATCGACCTGAAACAAGGAGATGGAATAGCACATGGAGTGCTATTGCTAGTAAGTGTGGGTAATGATGCCAGCCCCAGTTACCAAAGCAATGGATGTGTCAAGGTGGGGGCTGAGTCACTTACTCCACTCAGCCTGTCAGACCAGGCTGCCTGAATCCCATTTGGTGCTAGCATATGGATCAGGAAACCTGTCAGATTCTGGAGTCTGGAAATTGGGTCACTGACAAGACAATCCTTTGGAAACTAATTTGAGTGGCTCGCCCAAATTGGAGCAATTCTCCCAAATAAGGAAATTCATGCGGTTCAAAAGTTTAGTTGCAGCCAGCCGGGAAACATTGAGCTCCAATATGTGGCAGTGGCATCATTGGAGCCCATTCTGATGACAGGCATCTACCGCTGAATACCAACTTCTAGAGGGCATGGGTGTGATTTGATGAATTCTGTGTCCTTCACAGGACTGTGTACAGAGGTGAGGAGGGGATGCATTTTGGGTGTTTGGGACAAAGACTCAGATATAAGAGACAGATTATCGTGCGAAACAGCAAGAAGTGTCACCGATTTCGAGATGTGAGGAACTGAAGAGGTTATTTAGCTAAATCCTCTCATTTTAAACCTAGGGAAATTGAGGCCCAGAGAGTCTGGTAATCTGTCCAAAGTCCAAAGTAGGGGGGCAGCTAGATGGCATAGTGAATAGAGCACCAGCCCTGGAGTTAGGAGGACCTGAGTTCAAATCTGGCCTCAGACACTCAATATACTTACTAGCTGTGTGACCTTGGGCAAGTCACTTAACCCCAATTGCCTCACCTTCCCCCCTCCAAAAAAAAAAAGTAAAACCAAAGTATTGTAGGTAGTAATTGGCAGAGCTGGGATTTTAAGCCAGGTAGTCTGATGCCGAATTCAGAACTCATTCATTGCATCCTGCTATATCAGTTCTCAGAAGGGGAGATGGTTTACAAGAATTCATGGAGATGGGAGACAGCATGCTGGGTTTGGGGAAAACCTAAGCATCCTAGAAAGATGGTGGTCCTCCGGGAAGGATGGCCTTAACCAGATATGTACCAAACAGGACACTAGTCTGTGCCCAACAGGGCTTTAAGAAATAACTAAATTCCTAGTTTTCTTTTGTCTCCTGCCCTAGATTCCCAGGAGTCCCTGGTGCCCAGAACTTCCTCCAGTTGTGCAGGGCTCCAGCCAGGCCTGCCCTCCCTAGTAGATCTCCCAGCTCCTCACAGTCCTTGGTCATCACACTTTATCAATCCTGTATCCCAGTGCCTCAGGAGCCCTCCTTTGGCACCAAATCTAGCCTTGAACTGTCAATCATCAACCAAACAACTAGCATTCATTTCTTTTATTAAGCATCTCTGATATGCCAGGCTCTGTGCTGGGCACCAAGCATACAGAGACAGAAGTCAGAGCAGCCTTCCTCTCAAGGGGCTGACGTTCTGTCTGGGGAGATAGCATGTTTCTATATAAGAATATAGAGTGGATACAAAATGAACCCAGAGTGGTTCGATACAAGGTAGAGGAGGGAGGGCCCTAGCAAATTGTTCCTGTGAAAGGCAGCTGGGCAGCCCAGTGGACAGAGTGTGGGGCTTGGAGTCAAGAAGATCCAGGTTCAAATCCTACTTATCAGCTGTGTGGCGCTGGGAAGTCCTTTAACGTCTATCAGCCTCAATTTCCTTATCTGTAAAATGGTAAAATTACGATAGTATCTACTTCTCAAGGCTGTGGTGAGGCTCTGTGAGAAGACAGAGTGCTTTGCAAACCTTAAAGCACTATATAAATGCTAGCTATTATTAGAGAGAAGTCTCCATGGAAGGGAGGGCGAGCTGTGATTTAATTGGTTCAGGTCCTCCCTCCCCACACCTTCTGCCTATAGTAGATGATCTTCATGAGTTGCTGAGGCTGAAAGAATCTATCAGCTGCTGACCCACCCTCTAGTCTCTGGGAATGGAGCTGGGCTGGTCCTCGGAGGGGAGGTCCCCAGTCCATTGGCTGGTCCCTACTTAAGCCTTTAGACCTTGGACCCTGAACAAATTTAGACTCCACTGGCCCATGAGCATAACCTTAGGGAAGCCAGGATGATTTCTGTGTTATGATGAGGCCTTGGGGCAGAAATCTCAGGCTACTGATGAGTTTATCCTCCTTACTCCTCATTAGGTCCCAATAGCTACGCATTTATTTATCTGGAGCCTTCTGGAGGAATTCTGGGAACTAAAGCAGAGACTTTAATGGGAATTTCCAGATTCTGGGAAGATTTGGGGGGCAGCCTCAAGCCCGTAGATCAACAAACCTTTATCGAACACCTACTATGCTTTAAGCATTCCTAAAGTGCTGAGGATATGGAGACAAATGCAAAACAGCCCCTGCCCTCAAGAAGCTTCTGTTCCACCTATGCAATTGACGTTGGAGAATATTTGACATTTATAAAGCATTTTAAAATTTGTAAAGCCCTTTGCATATATGACAGCATTAGAATTTAAGCTCCCTGAAGAGAAATTGTTCATTTTTTCCCTTTGTATCCCCAGTGCTTAATTGGTCGATAACATTAAATTAATAAACATTGCTTAATAAATGCTTACTGATTAATTGAGACAGGCACTCAACATTTAATTCACCTTTTACAGATGAGGACACTTATAATCAGGTTAAGTTGCCTATGATCCCAGAGGTTAGTAATGGTCAGTGGAATTTGAATTCAAACCTTCCTGATTCTGTGCCCAGAACTCTATCCACATGTTCACTGCCTTTGAGGAGTGTGGTAGATGAAAGAGGGAATGGCTGAGGAAACAAAGGTTTGATCTGCGGAGAGCATCATTTTATGATATGAGTGCCAATTGCCTGAGGAATCGGGACCAGGCTTAGGGCTGGACCCCAAATACAGGGACATTTAAAACAACTAATCAATAAGGCAAATTAATTAGAAGGAAACAATATAACATTAGGTAATCTGATATCTTATTGGATGAAAGATTAGGGACTTTCCAAGTTGGGAGAGGGAGAGCAAACAGGTGTAAATTCTTGAAATCAAAAAAGGTGTCATATGAAGACATATGCATTGCTTGAGATTCACAACAGTGAGAAAACTCCTTGCATCAACCTCTGGATCTGACTGAGTTTCTGGTCAGCATAACCGAGGTCTTTGATTAAGGGTCTCTAAGCAGCAGGGGAAGAGGTGGTCCAGCATCCCAGCTATGCAGGGCTAGGTTCAAACAATGCAAATAAGGTTTTCTCCCAATTCCCACAATTGAATAACATTTTCTCACAAGACAGAAATTGGACTAGACCCATAATCGAATAGCAAGGGAACTGAGCTAGCTTCAGAATTGAGTCACAAGATGGAGTCAGTGTGATCACTCAATTCCCACAATTAACCACTTGCTGTCCTAATCGCCTCCATTCCCTTCAGAGTCAACAGCTGTGGGTCTGAGACTAAATGGGTTAACAGCTGGGAGAGCTGGGAATCATTTTCCTCTGCCATGCCCTAGGCTATAAAGGAGTATCTGGTTATTCTCCTGCCACCGGTAATCTGTGGAGTAGGTGTGTTAGGAAACAGACCCCTTGCTGTTCCCATGGAGTTCAAGGGTGTGAAGGATGGACAGTTGGTGCCTAGCTTGTGTGATTGGGCCAAAGAGGAAGGAATGATTAGGTAACATAAATTTGTGGAAGCTGAGACCATGTGGAAGACTGATTCATGAGCACTTATGGTCGTGGGAATGCGTTCAAGTGCAGATCCTGGGCAGTCTGAGGATGCTTTTGGGGACTTGTGGTGCAGATCCATGGAGGGTTTGGGCTGCCAGCCCTTGAAGCAAACCTTCATTTAGAAAACATGGGATGGGTGAAATTGAGAATCAAGATGGTTCATAGAAGCAGGTTCTCTCAGCCTGTATCAGGAGCAGTGGGATGGCATGTGAGCGCATTACAGGCTCATGGCCATCCCACAGAGAGTCTAGCATTTGGGAGCTGGATGACAGAGCCTTGGCAGATGCGGGGCATCTGCTTGGCTGAGCCCTGACCCTCCTCACTCCCCCCTCCTGGCCTCCTTCAAGATTTGGCTGAAATCCCACTTTCTGTAGGATGCCTTTCCCCGCCACCCACCTCCAAACCCCATTGGATTTGGAGTCAGAAAAATCTGAGTTCCAATCCTACCTCAGACATTGTCTAGCTGTGTGACCCTGGCCATTATTTCACTTCTCAGTGACTCAGGTAAGTCTCTAGCACTATAAGTGGTGGAGGAGCAGCCCATCTGCAAAAGTGGAGAGCACTTCCATACTAGGAGTTTCCCACCCAGATGAAATCACAGGTCTTGATGGGACAAAACTGCCTCCTTTCAGGTTTCCTAGGACTCCTTTTTAAGATGCAATGAATCTCTTGTTTGAAAGCAACATTTGGATAATGAAGAGATTCATTATATTTCCCTGGAGTCCCTGACCAACGGATGGTGGGGTGTTTTTTCTTTATTTCTGACTTGGGTAGTTATTGTCTTCATCTTGGCCGGGAGCCCAACCCCCAGTCAGTGCTCAGTGGAGGGGACACAGGGAGGAGGAGGCGGAACAGCCTTGGCCATGACTAAAGCACATGAAACTACAGATCAAAAGACCAGCCCTATCTTTTCAAAGACTGTGGCACTATTCATGAGCTCCATGGCGGTCTGGGGACCCAAACAACCACTTGTTGTCACCAAAAGATTAAAAGGCACAGCTGGCCTCTCCCCAGCCAAGGGAGAGCCTCCTTGCAAGGAAGGTGGAGGGCTTGACTCCTGTTCCCATAGATAGATGGCCATTGGTAGACCTATGAAGTCAGGCTTAGAAAAAAAAAAAGAAAGAAAGAAGAAAGCCGACAGAAGGAAGTGAAGCCCTTCCATTCTTAAAGAATCATCTTGAACACACTTGCCTTTTTTCCCATGTTGTAGTACTCTTATCCGGAAATTTATCATCTGTACTTCTTTCTGTATAGATGATCCTCAGCCACAGAATGTTACCATGAGAAGGGGACATGGAGATCAGAGCATCCTAGAAGGGACCCCACTATCAGATAAGAAACTATCTCTTCCACTCCTGGCATTTCCCACAAGGACCCAAAAGCCCAGTAAAGTCACTTGCCCCAGGCTCACAGCCCTCATTTGTAGCCATGCTGGGATAGCGGGACCTGCATTGGATATAGATACTCTGTCTAGTGTTCTTTCCTTGCACCCACATTACTGTTTAAAAAAAAAAAGGTTTTAACATTCTGAGGCCAAATTGGTTGCTCTTGGTCCTTTTATTGGAGCCCCTATTTTCCCCTGGGCTATTATTACTTAGCTTCCTGAGTTTATTAACTGCTAAAGGAGGGGGTTGGACCAGATGGCTCCGAGCTCAATTCTAGTTCAGATCAATGAACCTTTCTTTCAGGGAGCTGTCCTCAGCTACCACTCACTGGCACCTATTGACCTGGCCTGATGGAGCTCTGCCGCTGGACTCAGAGGAACTTAAATGTCTCACGTCTCTCCAGTCACACAGTTCCTCTTAGACCTAGGCCTTGTCACCTCTGGCCTAGATTATAGAAATGGCTTCTTAATTGGTGTCCTTGAATTTGGTGTTGCACATCTGACCTCTAGACTCCCTACTCAACCAACTCTAATCCCTTCCTATGGTCTCTAGAATAAAATGCAAACTCCTCTGTTTGGTTGTTAAAGCCCTATACAATGTGGCCCCAACTTACCTGTCCAGCCTCTTTAGATATTAACCCCCCTCTCACACTCTGCAACCCAACCAAACTGGCCTTCTGTTCTTCATTCATGGCACTCATGACATTCACGTCTCTGTACAAGGGCCACACCTTGGGTCTGAACCCTCCTTACTCCAGACTCATGGAGTCCAGATGCAGCTCGGGTGCCATCTTCTACATGAAGCCTGATACCCCAACCCCCACAAAGCTGCTCTTACTTTTCTTCCCAAGCTACCTTGTATTCAACTATTTTTTATATACAAGCATATATTAAATGACTTTATATTTATTCTAATACATTTTTCTATGCCCTTGCTGTCTCTTCCATTAGAATGGAAGCTCATTTCAGGTAGAGAGAGCCCCATTCTTTGTCCTTGTAGCCCAGGGCCCAGCACAATGCTGGGCGCAGACAGAGAAGTGCTTGTTGATGGATGGGTAGTATTGGAGTCGGGGCAGTGTTGCTCAGTTGTTAGAAGTCCAAGCCTTGGGGTCAGGAAGGCCTGAGTTCAAGGCCTGGCTCTGACACATCTGAGCTATGGGATCCTGAACCAGGCAACTGTGGAGACTATAAATTCCAGGTGAGTTCAGTTCAATTAAGCTTAGAAATTAGGTTTGGATTTAAAGTTTCAGGTGACTGTAAAGACATGGAATTTAATTCAGTTCAACAAGCTTCATTAAGTGCCCACCCCTCGCCTATTAAACAATATTAAAAGCCTGACTCCAGGGCTGGCTCCCTTCTCTTCATAATCTGCTACCTCCCACTGTGCTAGGTGGGGGCAGGAAGGAGGGTACCAAAATGCAAATAAGATGGTCCCTGCCCTCAACAAGCTTACATTCCTTTTGTTGTATGACTATATGTGCTTATGCAAGTAAATGCCAGATATAACTAATATAATTTCTGGGGTGAGGTTTGTTATGAAGGACAGTTTGTTCACAATAGAACAGGTACTTCAAAGGGCCCAATTGGGGGGCTAGGAAACCATAGGAAGAGGGACACTGGAAGCCTGGGGCTATGGTACATCGAGTCCTTTATTGATCTGCATTGGTGGAGGGCATTTCCACACTGAGAATTCCCTATGCTGAAGAAATCAGTAGACCAGTAACTGTATTGAAATTATTTGGGTCTTATCTGAAGATATCTTGCCCTAGAGTTTAAGCTTCACGAGGGCAGCGACTATCTTATCTAAACTTCTCATCTCCTCAAACATCAGGGTTCTATAGCCAGTAAGAGCTTAATGAATGGAGGAAACGAGGGAGGGAGGGAAAGAGGGAAGGGAGGGAAAAAGAAAAGAAGGAAAACGAGTTTTGACTTAGTTCTCTATTCTCAGCCATCATGTCTCAAATTCTACCATCCTCTTTTGCCTACACTGGAGAGTAAAAGAAATATACTCCATGGGACCTCCTTTAAAGGTCTCATTCATTCATTCTCTTTCCAGCAATCCCTACGATGGCCCTCCTCTCACCACTCTAAGCTGAAGGAAGCTGTCCTGCTATTCCACAGCTCTGGACAGGAGGAGAAGTCCAGTTTCTCCCATGACCAGAGGATTACCTGGAAGGTGGTCACAGAGTTGAGCTAAGGTTCTGAGGTCATTTCAGGTGGGAGCAGCTGAGGTCTCACCACAAAGGAGAACTGAATTATCGTGCTCGTGGGCATACCCTGGCACACCCAGGATTACTTGGGGTCATATGAAGGTAACATCTGTACATCTAAGAAATGATGAATAGCAAAAGCTTGTCATTTCCCCTAGAAATTTATATTTCATCATATCAGGCTGGTGGGGGCAGAGGTTGCTAATTCTTTAGGTGCTGAATCAGAGAAGGCTTCAGGGCAGCTGTGGCCAACTGAGCTAGCCAGACTGCCAGCCTTCGGAGGTTTTTAAATGTAATAGGCAACATTTTAGCATTATCATGAATAGATCATAATATTAATGGAATTGGGAAGGAGAGAGCAAGCCAGAGCCAGACTTGGAATCATTAACATCTTTGGTCAAATTCTTCCTCAGACACTTAACTGAGTGTGTGACCTTGGGGAAGTCACTTCCCTCTGAGTTTCCATTTCCTCATCTGTAAAAGGGGATGATAATACCTGCAGCACTTGCCTTACATGATGACTGTGAGAGTCAGATGAAACAAAGTATGCAAAGTGCTTTGCAAACTTTAGGGATTGTTTGGTGTCGTTGTCTCCATTCTTATCAGAGGCCATGCAGTGCAATGTAAGGCTAGTCTTGGAGCCAGGAAGACCCAAGTTCAAGTGTGACCTCTGATATAAACTGACTATATGACCCTGGTCCAGTCACTTAACTACTCAGTGCCCTGGGCAGCTCTCTGAGACCACAGTTGGAGAGCAGGTACTGATCTACATTGGGAAAAGGAGTTTTCTCACTATGCATTCCCTGTTTGGGACGACCTGTATGTGCAGTTCCCGCTGTCCTACACTCTCTGGTCCTTATGGAGGCTGGAGATACAAGTTGGGGGCAAGGGTGGTTTAAGATTTTAATTGCATTAATTTTTTAACTATTCTGGGAAAGGAAGAGTGACTTTCAAGTAAAAATCTAAATTTATATAAAAACAGGTGAGGTTTTAAAAATTCTAGTTGATGTTTAAAAATAACTTCACTATAACATGTTTCTGTGTTTTCATATTCAAATGGAGTGAGCCTTGAAGCTTCCTGTGACTTGGTGTGAATAGAGGCATGTCCTAGTCTAGTGTCTTGCATACAGTAGGCACCTAATGAATATTTGTTGAATTAAATCAAAATGGTGAACTCTGGACAGTTGTTTGGGATTTTGTCTTAGGACTTTAGGATTTGGAGTTGGAAGGGGCCTGAGATCTCATCTATTCTAAACTCTTTATTGTAAAAATAAGGAGATGAAGGCTCTGAGAAGGAGATGACTGGTATAAGGTCACAGAGCTTGCAGCAAAACTGAAATTCTAACCCAGGTCCATTGACACCAAGTTTAAGGCTCTTTCCATCATACCCCCCCCCACCCACTCAGCTTCCACTTATGCTCTTGGTCTGTTGTCCTGGCCCCCACTGGCATGACCCAGAACAGGTATTAACTTTAGTAAGATTTCCTTCACCTGGAAAAAGATACTGTAGGATGAGAATGGGAGGTCTTGAGGAAAGCCCCCTCCTCTCTCTTATTACCAGCCTCCTCTAGCAAAAGAAGGGGCTGGACCTCAAGGTCCCTTGTCAAGGTCCCTAAGTCAAAACGCCAGTGATAACTGTCACCTCCAGGATTTTATCCGCATTAGGAATGGAGAGAGTTTTGGGGGTTGCATCACATCAGTGGCTGTGACCTAGTGGGGTGGAAGTTGGAAGTTATGGGCATGAGATGGCAGAGATGAGAATCTGAGGTCGAAAGTATAATGCTCTGGTGGAGGTGGAAAGTCACAGGAGTTACGTAGAAGGAGTCTGCAGGGATAGATGTCGGAATGCATTGTTGCATGGGAGTAGGCACAGGCTCATAGATCCAGAGCTGCAAGGGACCCCAGGCCATCCAGGCCAGCCTTCCTATTTACAGATGAGGAAACTGAGATGGAATGAGGAGACAGATAGACAGAGAGAGAGAGAGAGAGAGAGAGAGAGAGAGAGAGAGAGAGAACATTGGGAGATTACAGCCCTCCTGGTTGAGTGTGCTGTAGAATCACTTCTGTGTAACATTGGAGTTCTCAGGCTTGGTGGGTGTGCTTGGACAGGATATAACTCCTGTGTGCATTAGGGATCTGAACTATATTCTGGGTCTTAGCACATCCTCAAGAGGGGAACTAGAATTGAGATGCTATGACAAGCATCCTGGATACATTCTATAATGCATAGGATAACTGAATAGCAGAACTTAGACATTAAAAAAATAACATCACAGGGCAGACGTGCTCTTTCTTGATCAATGGGAAGGGCTAGGTTCATTTCCAAACAAAAGATAGAGAGGACTGCAGAAAAAAATGGACAATTTTCATTATATAAAATTTAAAAGTTTTTACACAAAGAAAACCCGTGTAGTTAAATTGAGAAGGTATACAAGTAACTTAGATTTGCATCAAGTTTCTCTGATAAAGGTCTCATTTAAGATATACAAAGAACTGGTTCGAATTTATAATATCATTCCCTAGTAAATTAATGGTGAAAAGATATAAGTAAGCAGTTTTGAAAGGAAGAAAACCAAGCTATTGACAGCCTTATTTTTTAAAAAATGTTCCAAATCACTAATACCTAAGGAAATGCAAATTAAAGCAATTCTGAACTTCTATTTCACTCCATCAAATTAGCAAAGATGACAAAAAAATAAAAAGAAGATGACACAAATGTTGGCAGGGCTGCAAGAAAACAGGCTCAATAATTCACTGTTGGCAGAGCTATGAATTTGTCTAGCCATCCTGGAAAACAATTTGGAATTATGCCTCCAAAGTCACTAAAATATGCATATGCTTTGACCCTGCAACCGCCTTACTAGACCTGTGCCTTGAAGGGATCAAAGAAAGAGGAAAAGGACCCATATTCAAAATGGGAGGTGCAATGCCCTTCCCTTGCCCATTTTCCTTACACCTCAGGAAATGAATGAGTGCTTAACCATGTGGAAAGGCCTTCAGCATCTTTCAAAGGGTGGAACTGAGAAACTGATGAGGGTGCTAGTTAATTCTTTGCTTTAATATCCAAACTCGTAGGTACACAGGTCATAGGAACAAAATGTCTGGAGCAACTCACTGTCCAGGTGGTGAAACAGAAGCTCAAAGAAATAATGTGGTTTGCCCATGGTCACAAGTGAACGGATCCCATGTTTTCTTGGCTTCAAGACTAGAACTCTATCCGCTATTCCACAATGTCTCACAGGATACTTGTAATACTAACTTCATGAGCTGTTGTGGGGTGGGACAGGGCAGGTGCTTTGTAAACCTCTAAAATGCAGTGAAACTATGAGCTATAGAAGCCCAGGGGTTTGACATCAAGTTGGACTTCACTCAGGATTTTGGTAACGATCAATGGGAACAGAGTTGGTATTTCCATTATCTCACCTTTACACAGTGCTTTAAGATGGAAAAATGTTTTTATTTTTCACCTCAGTCCTTGAGGTAGGTCATGCAGGCATAATAGGGGACTAGTCAATGAAAGTCCAGTCCTTAGGCATGTTCAATATGCCTAGTCTCCATCCACACAGAGCTTTGATGAGCCTGCTTCCAAAAATGGGTGGTAGAGGGGCCCTTCCTCTCTCCAGGCAGCTTCAGTGTGTGAATGAGGGTCCTTCAATGGTTTCCCATTAGTTTGCTGTAAGGTGACAAGAAGCCAGGTTCTTCCTGCCCTCCTTGGTTCTGTTGAGCCAGAATGGAGTATACATACAAGAACTTGAAAAGACAAAAGCTCTCTCTCTTCCCTAATGACTTTTGAGTGAGGAGGAGGGGAGGGGAAATGGTTGTGTTCCTCTTTCAATGTGTTCATTCTTTCCTGATCTTAGGTGAATGAGCATCAGAAATGGAATGGACCAGATGCTAATCTTGGGAGCTGAAAGAACCACTGGAGGCTCAGCAACTTGGGTCCATAGTAGAGTCTTCTAGTAGTTTCCTGCAACTGTAAGGAGCCAGCCCTGAGGAGTGGCCTGACTCAGCACAGCAGTGAATCAAGCCTATAGGCAAGGCACCATGCCCTGTCTGCAAGGGGGCAAATAGTTCATTGGTAATGCCACATCCAGAAGTAACCTGGAAGGTGGGAGTTGGAAGTGAATGATGGTAGCAACCTCCTCATTTGAACCCACTCTCCCTAGAGATGAAGTGGGTGAATAGAGGAGAGAGTGTGTCCTTGATATTTTTTCTTAGAAAATGTCCATTTATAAAAGCTAATTGATGTTTATTGGTTAATTGATATTTAGGAGAAAGCAATTGGTTTTATATATGTGTGTATATACATATATATATACATATATGTATATATATGTGCATATATATATATATGTGTGTGTGTGTGTGTGTGTGTGTGTGTGTGTGTGTGTGTATTTTCTATTGGGAAAATAACCACTGGTGATCATTACTGGGGGGAACACACCAGATGGGGGCTCATGGAGCATGTGAGTGATGGGACTAGAGAAAAATCCCCAAATACCTCAGGCTTACCCTAGAGGAAAAGATATAGCCAGCTGCCTTTGGGGTACCTAACCTGCTAGTCCATATGTGGTTGGGAGAGTGAGCCTAGGTCCTGACCTATATAAGTGTTATCATCCCCTTTTATAGGTAAGGAATATAAGTCTATGAGAAATTAAGTGAATCATACAAGGACACAGGGCTAATGCATCAATCAATGAATCAACAAATACCTACTATGTGTCAGACATTGTGATGGACACTGAAGATACAAAGTGAGACTTCCATACCTCTAAGACCTTGCATTGTCTCAGGGGAAATAGCCCATACACATATCTAAGTGTGATGGGAGGCCAGTCCTAGGCTTCTGTGCAAGTCACTGGTTTAGGGATTGCGGCTTAGGATTTGGACCTCACCAGAGCTGTTCTTTAGGGTGGGTGGGACCACCTCCAGTTGTCCTGATCTATATCTGGCTACTGGACCCAGATGGCTCCAGAGGAGAAAGTGAGGCTGATGACCTTTCACAGTTCTCCCTCACTTAAATCCAACTCACTTGCAGGTCATGGCACCATCTTCCTGATGTCATGGTCCTCTTTGAGAACAGCACAAACAACAACAGCGACTACCTTTAGGGTGGAGTTTCCTTTCATTAATCAGATCTGACTTAGAGAACAAGCTGGCTAGGCTAGTTCCCATCACATCTGGGCACCAGACAAATGCCAGGCCCCTCCAAAGACCATCCCATTCTACACGTATAAAGGCTGCTAGCCTCTCAATCCACAAATGAGCTTTTGGGATGATAGGCTCACCGATTTGAGATCTGGGAGGGACCTTAGAGGCTGCCAAGTCCCTTCATTCTGCAGGGGAGGTACCTGAAGCCAGAAAGGTTATCACACAGCTCAGTAAAAGTGCCTATGAACCTATTTCTTCCAGCATCCAGGTCCAGACTCTATCCATTCAGCATCTACCAGGTGCTGTGGATAGAGACAAGGAAGGAAACAACCCCTGCCCTTCAGAAGCTTACATTCTAATGGAGGAGCCCATACACAGGCTCAAACTGCACTAAGACTTTGGGGACATCCCATATAATGGAATAAATACAAGGTGGTCAGATACCAGGAGGGGAGGGAGGGAGGAGACCAGCAGCTGGGCTCTGGAGGAATCAGGGAAAGACTTCCTGATGGCTCTAAATCTCCAGGTTATCCTCTCTTCTCTCTCCCTCACCTCTAAGTCCCATCAGCTGCCAAGTCTTGTCAGCTCTGCCTCCATATTATCTCTGCATCTGTTCCCTTATCTCCACTCACAAAGCCACCACCCTGATTTATGCTTTCCTCACCTCTCACTCTAGTCTCTAGCCTCATGCTTCACACCTGTCAAAATAATCTTCCTAATGTACAGGTCACTTCCCTACTGAAAAACCTTCTCTGGCTCACTATTGCTCCTAGAATGAAATGTAACCTCCTGGTTCTTCCTGTGACTTGCCTTCATGGCTCCACATTCCAATGAAGCAGACCCCTAACTGTTCGTTCCCTTGTCTTGTCTCTCACCTTCAGGCACCTCCCTGGACCTAGAACATGCTCAGCTCCAAGTCTGTCTTCCAGGCTTAGCTCAGGCACCTGAGTGGCCATAAGCCATGTCTTTCCTGACCCTCCCCCTCCCCCCTTATGACCTCCCCAGAGTCCTTTGTCAGGGCATCTCCTCTGTGCCCGCCCCCACCATCTTGTCCTCTACCTGTCTGGGCATAAGTCAGAGGCCCCTATCTAGACTCCTCTCCATGAGGGCAAAGGCTCCTGCTACTTCTCAACTTTGTGGCCCCAGTACCACATGTAGTGGGCACTTGATATACGCTTCTCCAATGGGATTGGTTTGATGGATAGTAAAGTGCGTGACCTCTATAAGGTCCCTCGTCTCATTCCAATCTCACAATGACCCGGGGAGCTCTGTCTCACAAGGAACACCTTCATTTCACAAATGAGGAGACCGAGGCTCGGACATTCAGGGACCCAGTGACCGGCCTCGGCAGCCTCTCAGTCCTTTCCGTCATGCCACAGTCTGGCCACTTGCTTTATTTTTAACTTTAGCTTTCTGACTCTTCGTAAGGATTCTTCTACAGATCCCTCATGTCTCGAGGAACTCCAAGTCCATTTAAAAGATTTACAATTAAAAGGGACCTTACGGGTGCCCAGAGACAATCACAGCTAGGTTTTATAGAGCAACTGAAGGTAAACATTTGATCCTCACAACAACCTCGAAAGGGAGGCGCTGTTATTATCCCCGTTTCACAGATGAGGGAAATAGAGGTTCGATGACTTGCCCAGCTAGTGTCAGAGGCTAGATTTGAACTTTAGGTCTTCCTGACTGCAGACCCAGTGCTCTGTCCGCTGCATCCCTCAGCTGCCTCATGACCAGAGATCTGGAAGGGACCTCAGAGGCCAATCCCCCCAATTGTACGGATTGTAAGATTTAGAGCTGAAAGTGACTTCAGAGGCCATAGAGTCTGATGCTTCCCCTTTCATAGTCAGGGAGCTTGAGGTCCAGAGAAGTTTTGTAGGAGTGAGGAGCAGGATTTGAACTCAGTACCTTTGGCTGTAAATCTGCACCTGCCAACACTTGAAGACTCCCATCTCACAGGTGAAACATGAAGTGCTTTTTTTTTTTTTGAATGGAAAGGGCCATCTCATCTGTGTCTCATCTCTCGGTTTATTACACATTCTACAGGTATTCCAGTTGCCAAACCCTCCCTCCTCCTACTCCTCTCTCATTGTTAATTCGCTGACCTCCCTCATCAGATAACCTGGGCATTTCATGAAGGGCTCCCTTTCTGGGTGCATTTCCCATCTCTCCCTGGGGCCTTCTCCTCCTGCCCTTCCCCCACCACCCAAAATTCAAAATATGGAAAATCTGAATTAGCAGGAAAGTCTCCTTGTCTCAGCCCCTGGTTCCTGAAAGTGTGTGGGGGGTGTGTGTGGAGCATTTAAATACACAGTCTGGGAAAGGAAAAGAAAAGGTGCCCCATCAAAAACAACAAACAAGGTCATAGGAGGAGACGGGATCCCTATGGTATGTAACCCAGTTACTTAAATGAGGAGGTGCCCCTCCTCCCAGAACACCTTCCTTCCTCAGCTGGAGAGCCCCAAACATTTGGAGGCGTCAACCGTGGGAAATATGTCTTTGTCATTTCCGTCTCAGCACTTGGTCCTTTGAGGGAAAGGGTGGGAATAGTAGGGGTAGAGAAGAATGCATTATTTTTAATTTTTAAAAATTAAAACACTTAAATAATGAGAATACTGGCCACACAGGTAGGTAGTACTTTACAGCTTATAAAACTCTTTCCTCATAATCACCCAAAGATGGCGGCTCAGGGCAGCCAGTAAACACCAAGCTTAGATTTAGAAAGCTGTCGTGCAGTCATTTTTCAGTTGTGTCTGACTCTTCGTGACCCCATTGGGGTTTTTCTTGGCAAAGATACTGGAACAGTTTGCCATTTCCTCCTCCAGCTCATCTGACAGATGAGGAAATTAAGGCAAATAGGGTACAATGACTGGCCAAGAGTCACAAAGCTAGCGAGTGTCTAAGGCTGGATTTGAACTCAGGTCTTCCTGACTCTGGGCCCAGTGCTCTATCAGATGTGCCATTTAGCTGCCCCATCTCTGACATTAGCTGTGGGACCTTGGGCAAGTCACCCTCTGGACCTGTGAAAGGAGAAATATTGAACTCCAGTTCCCTTCTAGCTCTAAATCTATGACCTTATGATGAGTCAATTAACCTCTCCACTTCCTCATTTGTAAAATAAGGGGGTTCTGCTATAGGACCTTTTAGGTCCATTTTAAGCTCTAAATCTATGCATCGAATGATCTGAAATGCTGTGGTTCCATGTCTGGCAGAGGGCTGGCCACCACCCTTCCCTTACCCCCTCTTCCAGTTTGTCTCCAGTCTGTGCAAAGGAGACAGACGTCAAGTAGAAACCGGAAGCTGAGTGGGGGGATGGGGGCAGAAGCTGTGGACTTGAAAGGGGATGGGATTAGAAGAATTGAAGCATTTTTGTCCACGGAGGAAAGCGTGGGCTGCAGGCCGGGAACCAGAAGGCACTGACATCACTGTAATACTTGGAATGATGTTCTGAGAGGTGGGCGGGAGCCTCGGGGATTGGATAAAGTTACCTGGACAAGGGGGAGCAGGGCTTGGGTTAGGCCAGGAAGAGAAAGGGACTTTGAAGAGAAGCCAGGGGGCCTTCTCTGCACCCGAGCAAGGGCTCCCATGATCCTGATTGTCTAGTAAAGAGCTTCAGTGTTTTGGGGGTAGAGGGGACCCTTCACCTTTCACCAAAGAAGACTAACCTGCCTCCTTCTCCTGGTGTCTTAGTAACCAGTCTTCCTGAGTTTCAGTGGCCAAAATATTCATTCATCCCCTGGTCACCAAGTTTCTGGGGATGGATCTTGCTGAACTTCATGAGACAGGTTCTTGGATTACATTGGGCCCACACTCAGAGCCTTGGCAGCTTTCTGGGATTTCTTGGAACCAGAGGCCAAAGGCATGGTCCATAAGAGCACAGTCACCTCCCTGTCATAATGACCCATCAGAGGAGGCCCACATGAAAGGGAGATTCAGAACCCAGAAGGGATGGAGAACTTTAGAGTGATGGGGTTTTATCTTTCTGCTTTTTGTTTTGGCAAAGGTCCTAAAGCAGAGGATGAGAGCAGCAGATGGGCATGATAGGTGGGTAGGAGGCTCCCCCATGCCAGAATTAACACTTTAGGCAAAACACCAGCCCTTCCTTATCAGGAGGATGCTTCTGAAGAACAACAGCTGGAGCATGGAGATATTGGCCAAGGCCCATCTTTTGTTCTTCTCTCTGGTGTGTAGGTCCGGGGCTGGCCTTATGCGTAGGTAAAGTAGGCAGCCACCTACATGGTGCGATTTGAGGGGCACCTGAGGGGTCCTCTTGTTCTCCAATATTTCTCCAGCTCAATCTGAAGCCACAGGACTTCCCATCCTCCCAGTATCAATGAACCCCTTTGGGATCAAGCATGGTGGCTCCTAATGGAATGTAAGCTTCTAGAAGGTGCGACCATTTCCTTTTCTGGTCTTTGTGTTCTCTGGCTCCCAGAAGTAATTTCTACATCACAGGCACTTTAGTTTTTGTGGAATTTAATTTAATTCCTTCCCTACTATCTTCTTTCCCAATCACTAAGCAATTATTGAGCACTTATTGTATACCAAGTACTCTTCCAGATGACAGGTACACAAGAACAAAAGTGAAATCCTCAGAGAGGTTATGTTCTAATGGGGAAATAACGTGGACAGGCAGACAGATGTGTGTAGGCATGTACACATATGCATATGTACATATACATATATGCATACATGTCATGTTGTAACTACAATACTACTAGCAGCTTCTGTGGGGTTGAAAGACCCAACAACACCAGCCACAGGAGGGCTGCTAGCACAGGTTCTTTGATCTGCTTTTCTAAGGAAAGCAACTTTAAGGGGTTTACAATCTCACTTTAATTAAACGTACCTATATCATTCGCTTAGTTCAGGGGGAAAAGTCAGCACCCTGAACTTCAGAGAAAACACAAACAGAAATTACAAGCAGAAATTATATAAACAGAACAAATAACACAAATAAGCAGACAGGGCTTCTAGCTGTCTGTCCATAGCAACACATACATAATGACCAGAGAGGAAAGCACTGACGTCTGGGTGTTCAAAGCTGGGTGGCTCCTTAACGGCTACCCAGAGTCTCATCTGGAGAAATCACAGGAACGCTCTTCAAATGAGTGAGCCCCAAAAGCAAAATGTTAACCTCAGAGTATACATACCCTTCTTCTGGGTCAGAGGGCGTCACAACTGTGTGACTCAAACAGATGTGACCTAGACTTTCTTGTGACTTAAGGAGGTCATCGAAGACTCTTAAATCAATCAAAGACTCCTGATTCAAACAAAGGCAAGACTCAACGACACTTGACTGCCTTAGTGCTGAGAAGCACTCCGAAAGGAAAGACAGCAAAAAGTCCCTCCCTGCTTGCCATTAGCAGAACAACCACTAAGCTGGTATGATTGGAAGCTGAACATCCTACCTCAGATACTCACTAGCTATATGACCCTAGGCAGGACTCTGAACCTCACTGGGTCTCAGTTTCCTCACCTGCCTTGCAAGGTTATTGTGAGGTTTAAATGATATACCATTTGTGAAAACATTTAGCACAGTGTCTGGCACATAGTAAGTATTATACAAATGCTAATTCCCTTTCCTTCCCCTTTGCTTGAAAATCTCTGAGGGAAACCTCACCCCCTCCCACACAGCCCATTCCACTCCTGGATAGCTTGGATTCTTGTAAAGTTTCTCCTCGACTGAAGGAGAATAAAAATCCAACTGTGAGGCCAACGGTATTGAGAGTTACTGTTTGTCTGTTCACAGAGCATGGTGGTGAGGATTATTCTAAAGAATAGGGGATGTTTAACCTGAATGAATGAAGGTTGGAGGAGGGGGGATTGTGATGTGGAGGGGGAGATGTCAACAAGCAATAATAATGATGTCTAACATTTATATGATACCTACTATGTGCCAGGCACTGTGCGAAGTGCTTTATTGTCCCCTTTGATCCTAGCAGTGTGTTGTGCATATATTGTCTCGTTTGATATTTGAAGGGCTGTTGAGTGGAATTAAAAGTGGTATTCCAATTGTTCTTCTTGGCCCTAGAAAGAAGAACCAAGAACTCTTGGGGGGGGAGGGGTTACAAAGAGTCAGGTTTTGGCTCCACCTAAAAATGACCTTTCAAGGTTGAAGGTTGTGGAGGCCCTAGACTCTAGGGCACTGCCAACCTTTCAGTCACCCAGGCTCACAACAGAAGCTTGACTCCTCACGCTCTCAACTCCCCTGTCCCCTAGTAGTGTCTGGTGCCACATTCTGTGGTTTTTATTTTCCTAACACTTCTCGAATATGCCCATTCTCTCCTCTAACACCGTCACCACCCTGGTCTAGGCCCTCACCTCCTTACGCCTAGACTATTAACATAGCCTGAAGTTGGGTCTCCCTGCCTCAAGTGTCTCTGCACCCCAACATCCTTTATTTGACTATCAAATTAATCTCCTTGAAGTGCAGATCTGACCATATCACTCCATAGTCAATAAGCTCCATCATCTCCAGGATCAAATATACAATCCCCTGGCATTCAAAGCCCTTCATACCTTGCCCCCTTCTCCCTTTCCAGCGTTATCATTCTTTGCTCCTCCCCCTTCTATTCAATGACATTGGTCCCCATCCATCTCCCAACACTGGGCATTTTCACTGGTTGTTTCCCAGGCCTGGAATACCTTTCTTCCTCTTTTCCACCTCCTGGCTTCTCGGCTTCCTCAAAGTCCTACCATCTACCTTTCCTGCTGAAGCCTTCCCTGCTATCCCTTACTGCTAGCCTCTTCCCCTTTAGACTGGAAGCTCCTTGAGGGCAGAGGCTGAATTTTGCCTTTCTTTGTGTCCTCAGTGACTTAGCCCAGTGCCTGGTGCATGCTTCATAAATGCTTCTTGCCTGATAGACTGATAGGTATGAGTTGGACCAGCTGGCCTCTGAGGTATCTCTCAACTCTGAGATTTGTCATTCTGTAGTTCTACATGACTCACATTTCTAGAGGCTTTCAGATTTGCCTCTCTGTGATCTCCATCCACCACTTCTGGTTTTGCTCTCTGGGGCCAAGAGAAAGATGTCTAATTCCTCTTCCATATGATTAGGGGTTTAAATATATGAGGCTTTCATGTGCCCCTGAATCTTCTCTTCTCCCTCCTATGCAGGAAGTATGATCATCTCCCTAGCCCAAAGATCTTAGCAAGCTCCCATATCAGATGGGTGGTGCAACTGTTATCAAGGGTTTTCGTTTAGGCAGTCAACATTCCTGAGCTGGGCAGTCCCTCTTTGACTGAACAGACCTGGGAGATGGGCTCATGAGAAACAGTGTTGACCTTGGGGTGGATGAGCCAGGGGTTTCAGTCTCCAAGGAAGACTGCTGCTTGCCTTTGAAAAGAATTCTTGTCAGTGGTTAAGGTTTATAAGGTACTTACCTTCGAAATAGCTTTTAGACTATGTGGGATCAAGCAGGTGGGATTCTCCTACTGAATTATGAAGATGACTAATTGGAGTATTTTGCCTGTAGCTTCTATCCCAGAGGGAGGGAAATTAACTCTAAGAAATGGGTACATAAGTGGTCTGCCCTATGACCCATACACACATGGAGTGCGGAAGACCTTTTAATGTCTGGCTAAAGCCTCTGGACTTTATCTGGCAGGCAGTGGGGAGCTACTGAAGGTTTCTGATGTGATCCAATCTGTATGTTAGGAAAACTTATCTGGAAATGGTGTAGAAAAGAGTGGAAATTCTAAGCACATTGCTGCCTTCCTGAAAAAGCTTCAGTGACTTTCTATGACATTTAGGAAAAAATGCAAATTCCTGCTTGGCATTGAAAACCTTCATCATCTGATTCCTGTCTACCTTTCCTGCATGATCAGCTTCTTCTGAAATGGCCTTCTCACCTCTAGCTACTGGGAGCCCTCACTCCTTGGAGGCTCATCAAGGGGCCATCTCCTACAAGGGGCTCTTCCAGACTTCTCCAACTGTTAGTCCTCTCTCTACCCCCTCTCCAGAATATAAGCTCCTTAAGGGCAGGGGCTGCTAGGTTTTTTTTTTTTTTGCTTTTGTGTCCCCAACACCTATCTTACGTATTGGCTGGCACTTGGTTTGTTGAGTTGGTGTGAACTGAGGGGGAAGAGACTGGAGGCCAGGGGACAGTTAAAGAGAATATTGAAAAAATTCAGATGAGGAGGCAAGAAGGCCTTGAGTTAGGAGGAGGACAGTAGAGATGGGAGTGATATTGTGGAGATGGAACAGAGTGATGGAGAGAACTGACCTGATACTGGAGGTTTGGGAGTGGAAGGATTCAAATAACTCATCTTCTATATTTAGATCAAAAATAGTTCTCCTTTCTTGGACAGTATTCCTTAATTTTCTTTTCTTTTACATCTCTTTCTTCTCAATCTTCAAGACATCCCTCAAAGAGTGCCTGATAATCAACTCAACCTGATAGAACACATGTTTATGAAGTGCCCAGTGTGCTTGGTACCGTGCTGAGCTCTGTCATCTAGCTTGTTGCTTGGCACATGCTGGACATTTAATAAATATGCACTGAATTTAACTGAATTGCTTTGCTGGGGGCTGGACATGACAGTGACCAACTAAATAGTTCTAGCCCTCAAGGAGCTTATAATATGCTTCCAATGGAACAAGAATAAACAAAATCAAGGTAATTTGAGGGGGGAGAAGCCTTTGACAACTTGAGGACATTAGCAAAGACTTTGTATAGGAGACAGGATATATGAGCTGAACCTCTAAGGAATCTAAGGGAGTCTCAGAGCTTGTGTCAAGAAAGAAGAGAGAATTCCAGGTAAGAGGATGGCTGTGTGATGACACAAGAGGAGATTCGATGCTGAGCTTAGGGAACAGCACATAGGTCTGATCAGGCCAGAACTATGAGTACGTGGAGGGAATGACAGAAGGTAAACCTGGAAAAGTCACCTGGGGCTAGATTATGGAGAGTCTTAAACAGCAAAACGAGAATTTTGCATTTTGTTTTAGAGGCAATTGGGAGCTGCTGAAGATTTTGAGGCAAGGCAGTGCCACGGTCAAACCTGCATTTTATTTAGGAAGAGTTTTAGCAGTTGAATGGACAAAAATTTGGAGGGGAGAAAGGAGACCAATTAGGAGGCTATAGTCCAGGTGGGTGGTGGCTCTGTATGTGTGTGTGTGCGCGCGCGCGTAGTGTGTGTAAAGGAGAACAGATATCAGTAGTTTGGGAAAATAGAGTCCATGAGATCTGGCAACTGGTAGGATATGGGGGTTGAGGGAGAGTGAAGACTTAAAGATGGCTACAAGGCTGGGAATTTGGGAGACTGGGAGGTTGGTGGTACCCTCAACAGAAACAGGGAAGTCTGGAGAGAGGAGGCTTTAGGAGGAAGTCAATGAATGCCCAAGATTTTTAATCAAGGACCTAGATGAAAACCTAAGTTGCCTACATATTCCATTTCTAGATGACCTGAAGCTCAGAACAATAGCTAGTAGTCAGCAAGCACTTACTAAGTGCCTACTATGTGCCAGTCCATTGTGCATGTTCAAGGACAGGATGAAAATCCCCAAAGACCAAGCCCAATGAAGACAATGGACTGAATTGAATAATATAAAGTTTATTGTTGATGAATTCACAGCCTGTAAGAGGAATGGCCAAAACTCTATCCCTCTCTTTACCTGTTGGATTTCTGGCCATTCTTTAGAGGCCAAGCCTTCCCTCATCTCTCTGGATTCAGCATCCATCTCTGATGCGTACTGGCTGTGTGACCCTGGGTAAGTCACATAATAGCTAGCATTTTTATAGAGAGCTCTAAGGTGTGCAAAGCAGGCATATCTCATATACAATATCTCATCTTCCTCAATCCTCATGACAGCTTTGGGAGATAGGTACCATTATTATCTCTACTTTACAGTTGGGGATACTGAGGCAGACAGAGGTTAAGTGACTTGACAGTGGTCACATAGCTAGTGAGAGTCTATGTCAGGATTAGAACTTAGATCTTCCTTACTCCAAGTCTGGCATTCTATCTACTACCTCCACCTGGTTACTTAACAACCTCTTAGCTCCCCTATTCCAGCCTGCCCTTGCCTATATCCTACTAGGTGAGGACCTCTATGAGGGTGACAGTAGGACAGGCCATCTAGGGAGCTGTTTCCCCTGCCCCAGCTTCCCCTTTACCCAGATCCCACCTGGATTTCCCCTTCCTGCCAATGTCCTCTTTCCTTTTCTCTCTCTTATCTGTATGCCAACCCCCATCCCCAACAAGTCCAGAGAACCTGCTGCTCTCCAACTTTCTGGCCTAGCCTCCCCTCCCAAAGACTGTGGGCCTAGGCCCCTCTGGTTCTCTGGCTTTGGGGTGGATATGTCCACTCACATCACTTTGATAAAAGCAGGTAGTCACCAATGAAAAGCCTTCTAGTAAGACAGAGGAGGAGCACTCCTTACCATCTGCTCTGCCATGATGCCCTCCAGATCCCCAGACTTTCCATCTGTCCTGTTGGTATTCCCTAAGGCTCTCTGGACCTTGTCATCCACTCTGCAGGTGAGCCCTCTCTATGTTCTATCTCCCTTAATTACAACATAGGTACCTTGAGACCAGGGACCATGTCCTTCTTCTTCTTGTATCTCCAATGTTTAGCACAGTCCTTGTCACATAGTCTAAGACTATCAATGGTGAAACAGTTGTTAGTCTGCATGGCATCTAGGACCCAATGGATGACAGTTTCACTGTTAGCTGCTGTGGTCAAACTACATCTGCATAGACTGAGTTCTGGCTGCCACATTTCAGAAAGAAGCTGGAGAACATCAAGATGATCTTATTTCATTTTATTTTGTTTCATATGTGTACATCTTGGTCAAAGAAATTGGGGATATCTGATGAGGTTGGGAAGAGAAGCAACTGAACAACAATAACAAACCTGGAGAAGAGAAGCCTTAGGGATGGAGGTGAGACAATGTCACTGTCATATCAAAGAAGGATTGTTTTACTCAACCCCAGAGCCCGAACTAGCAGCAGGCTAGAATAGGCAGGGAGACAGCAGGACTTGATGTAAGGTCAGGGAGGACTTGCTAACACTTAGAACTGCACAGAAGGAAGTGGGCTGCCTTGGAAGGTCATGAAGTCTTCATCACGGGAGGGCTATAGGGAGAAGCCACATGACCTACTAGCTGGAGGTTTGGGGGGTGGGGTGGGGATGGAATACTGCTTAGTAGTGGAAGGGCTTTCTTTTAGACTGAGATTCTCTTCCTTATCATTACCTTAAAATGGACTTCCTCACTTTCCCAGGGGGGTGGAGCCAAGACGGCAGCTCGAAAACAGGGACTAGTGTGAGGTCCCCACCGAGTCCCTCCAAAAACCTATAAAAATGGCTCTGAACCAATTCTAGAACTGCAGAACCCACAAAATAGCGGAGGGAAGCAGGGCTCTAGCCCAGGACAGCCTGGATGGTCGCTGGGTAAGTAGAGTGGAGCAGAGCAAAGCCCAGCGTGGGCGGCGTGGACCAACCAGACCTGGAGCCAGGTGGAGCGTGACCTAGCACCCTGAATCAACGAACTGTAGCAGTTACCAGACTTCTCAACCCACAAACACCAAAGACAACAGAGAAGGTTAGTGGGAAAAGCTGCTGGGGACAGGGGGATAGAGTTTGCAGTTCAGCCACCGCCCAGGGGCAGCAGAGGTGGGGCAGCTACAGAACTACAGCTGCAGTTGCTTCCAGCCCCAGGCCCACCTGGTGGGAGGAATTAAGTGGCAGATCAGAGCAGGAGTGAAGAGCCTGCTGAAGATCTAAGTCCAGTCCAGGTTAGGGGTTCTTGGGGAAGGAGGAGTGCTGGCGTGTCAGAGCTGGCACATTCCCCCCAACCTTGGAACATAGAACTCTTTACTCTACAAGCAGTCATACCCCGCTGAAAAACTCAAGGGTCAAGTAAGTTGGCTGAGAACATGGCCAGGCAGCGAAAACACACCCAGATTCAGTCTCAGACTTTGGAATCTTTCTTTGGTGATGAAGAAGACCAAAACATACAGACAGAAGTCAACAAAGTCAAAGAGCCTACAATAAAAGCCTCCAAGAAAAACATGAACTGGTCTCAGGCCATGGAAGAGCTCAAAAAGGATTTGGAAAAGCAAGTTAGAGAAGTAGAGGAAAAATTGGGACGAGAAATGAGAAGGATGAGAGAAAACTATGAAAAACAAGTCAATGACTTGCTAAAGGAGAATATACTGAAGAAAACAACACCTTAAAAAACAGACTAACTCAAATGGCAAAAGAGCTCCAAAAAGCCAGTGAGGAGAAGAATGTCTTGAAAGGCAGAATTAGCCAAATGGAAAAAGAGGTCCAAAAGACCACTGAAGAAAATACTACCTTAAAAATTAGATTGGAGCAAGTGGAAGCTAGTGACTTTATGAGAAATCAAGATATAAAACAGAACCAAAGGAATGAAAAAGTGGAAGACAATGTGAAATATCTCATTGGAAAAACCACTGACCTGGAAAATAGATCCAGGAGAGATAAGTTAAAAATTATTGGACTACCTGAAAGCCATGATCAAAAAAAGAGCCTAGATAGCATCTTTCAAGAAATTATCAAGGAGAACTGCCTTGATATTCTAGAGCCAGAGGGAAAAATAGAAATTGAAAGAATTCACTGATCTCCTCCTCAAACAGATCCTGAAAACAAATCTCCTAGGAACATTGTCACCAAATTCCAGAGCTCCCAGGTCAAGGAGAAAATATTGCAAGCAGCCAGAAAGAAACAATTTGAGTATTGTGGAAACACAATCAGAATAATCCAAGATCTAGCAGCGTCTACATTAAGAGATTGAAGGGCTTGGAATACGATATTCCGGAGGTCAATGGAGCTAGGATTAAAACCTAGAATCACCTACCCAGCAAAACTGAGTGTCATGCTCCAAGGCAAAATATGGATTTTCAATAAAATAGAGGACTTTCAAGCTTTCTCAGTGAAAAGACCAGAGCTGAATAGAAAATTTGACTTTCAAACACAAGAATCAAGAGAAGTATGAAAAGGTAATCAAGAAACAGAAATTGCAAGGGACTTACTAAAGTTGAACTGTTTTGTTTACATTCCTACATGGAAAGATGACAAGTATGATTCATGAGACCTCAGTATTAGGGTAGCTGAAGGGAATATGCATATATATATATATATATATATGTTTATGTATATATATGTATATGTGAGTGTATATGTATGTATATATGTATGTGTATATATATAGAGAGAGAGAGTGGGCACAGAGTGAGTTGAAGATGAAGGGAAGATATCTAAAAGAAAAAAATCAAATTAAGGGATGAGAGAGGAATATATTGAGAGAGGGAGATAGGGAGAGATAGAATGGGGTAAATTATCTCGCATAAAAGTGGCAAGAAAAAGCAGTTCTGTAGGAAGAGAAGAGAAGAGAAGGTGGGTGAGGGGGAATGAGTGAATCTTGCTCTCATCAGATTTGACCTGAAGAGGGAATACCATACATACTCAATTAGGTATCTTACCCCACAGGAAAGAAGGAGGAAGAAGATAAAAAAAGGGGGGATGATAGAAGGAAGGGCAGACGGGGGGGGGGGGGGAGGAGGTAATCAAAAACAAACACTTTTGAAAAGAGACAGGGTCAAGGAAGAAAATTCAATAAAGGGGGATAGGTTAGGAAGAAGCAAAATATAGTTAGTCTTTCACAACATGAGTATTATGGAAGGGTTATACATAATGATATGCATGTGGCCCATGTTAAATTGTTTGACTTCTTAGGGAGGGTGGGTGGGAAGGGAAGAGGGGAGAGAATTTGGAACTCAAAGTTTTAAAAATAGATGTTCAAAAACAAACAAAAAAAAGGTTTTTGCATGCAACTAGAAAATAAGATACACAGGCAATGGGGCATAGAAATTTATCTTGCCCTACAAGAAAGGAAGGGAAAAGGGGATGGGAGGGGAGTGGGGTGACAGAAGGGAGGGCTGCCTGGGGAGCAGGGCAACCAGAATATATGCCATCTTGGAGTGGGAGGGAGGGTAGAAATGGGGAGAAAATTTGTAATTCAAACTCTTGTGAAAATCAATGCTGAAAACTAAATATATTAAATAAGAAAAAAAAAGGAAAAAAATGGACTTCCTCCTCTATTGGACTATAGGCCTGAATATTGCCTCAGAGTCAGTGGGATTCCCCTTCTTGGAAGAACCCCAGTGCATCGAGGAATGAGGTGAACCTATCTCCACAGCATGATTGTGGATGCTGGCATTTTTAGAAGAACATATATAATAAAAACTTTTTGTCTACCATGTTTTCCCCAATTTTTCAGTGGAATCCCAGCACAAAGGTCGAGTGTTTCTTATCTTCCCTTGGACTGGCCAATCAGGGATATCTTGGAGTTCAGGGGATCTAGTAATTCAATGTAGGGCCATGATCTGTGCCAGGGCCTGGCTACCTCTTATCTCTTATTTTAAGTTGTCAGGGCCAGCAGTAATAACCAAGCCTGATCGTGTTTTAAGAAATGATTTCAAAACCAAAACACCAGTTTACAAGTTTATAGTAAGAGTTGTTATACCAGGTTCCCCTTTCTCCTAGAAAGTCTTATCACATTTAAGGGAAGGTGAGGGGAATAAACAAAACATGGGAGCATATTTCCCTCAAGTTGTAAGGTTAAAACCCCCATTGATCCCTCTGTACACATGGTGTGCAGCTCAGCAGAAAAATAGGAGTTAACTCCAGAGCAGGTAAGGGGAGGAGGCAGATAGTGTGCCTTGGAGTCATAAAGAACCAGGTTCAAATCCCAAGTCTGCTAGCTCTGTGATTCAGGTGAAGTCACTTAACCTTTTTCTATCTCAGTTTCTTCATAATTATTCATAAATATTTGTAATTCAAAATTAGGGAGTTGGATGTGACCTTTAACATCTCACTCAGCTCTAAAATCCCATCATCTATTAGAATGAGGGGTTGGGTCGATATTTGAACTTGTAGAGTCTTCTGAGAGAAGAGTTGATTCTCTACAGAATCTCCAAGTCGGAAGGGACCAGCTAGTCCAGTCCATAACTGAAAAGACAACCCTACAACATCATGTCCAACAAATGGCCATCCAGCCTTTCCCTGAAAACCTCTTGGGGAGGGGAACTCCCTACTTCCCTTGAAGTCCATTCCTTTCTACTCTGGGATTCATTGTCAGAAAGTTTCTATTTCCAACAGCATTTTGCTTCTCCTTGACTTCCAGACATTGGTCCTTGTTCTGCTACCCACCCCACTTGTGTTTCTACAGGTGACAACTTCTTCCCCCTCCACAAGAAGCCAACGTCTAAGAGAAGATGAGAGAGTGATAATGCCCTATTTCTGAAACTTACATTTCTGTATGAAAGGTTTCACATAGTAGGTTAAAACCAATGGACTCTAGTGGGCATGCCTGCTACCTTGCCTTCCTCATCCTACCTGCTCTGGAGATAACTCCTGTCTTTCTGTTGAGCTGCATACTATGTGGACAAGGTGATCAATGTGGGTTTTAATGCCAAGGATACAACTTGAGGGAAATATGCTCCCATGTTTTATTTATTCCCCTCACCCTCCATTAAGCGTGAAGGGACTTTTTAGGGGGAAGGGGAACCTGGAAAGACAAATCTCACTATAAACTTGAAAACTGGTGCTTTGGTTTTGAAAAGAGTCTCAATTTGGAAGAGAGGTGGTATTATAATTACTGAATCCCTGAGGGCTATTGGAGAGGATCGAAAAGCCCAGGCTGACTTGGTCCACTTTTCATTCAAGCTTTCCAAGCAAATCAGGCCCTTACCTCTGCCAGCAATCCTCCTGCCCATCTCTGATTGGCTCCCCACAACAATTGTTCCCAACCTTGTCCAATCTAAACCAAGCCAGCCTCCACCCCTCAACAGACGACCTCTCCTTCTCCTTTCCTGCGAAGATGGAAGCTGTCCCCTGGCAGGCTCCCTTCTGACTGGTCCTCTACTATGCAGCCCCTCTCCACTCACCTGGGGCCCACGTCTCTGTCTTCTTCCTGCTGGTCCTAGATGTGGTGGTCCTCCTTGTTAAAACTAACCCCTCCACTTGTGTCCTTAGCCCTACAGCAGGCTGTGGTAGAACAACTCAGAAGCTCTGCAGTGAGTGGACCCAGGTTCAAATTCCACCTTTGCCACTTGTAATACCTATGTAACTTTGGGTAATTTCACCTCCCTGGGATTCAGTTTCCCCATTTGTAAAATGAGGGGGCAGGAGTAGAAGGGCTCCTGGTTCTTGATTTCTATTCATCATTATTCTATGCTTCAGCTTTTCCCCTGGCTCTCTCCTTTCTACCACCACCTACAAACACAACCCGGTCTCCTCTCTCCTTAAAAACAACAACTCACTTGTTTATGTCTGATCTCTTTTATCGTATGAGAGATTCTTTAAGATTGGAGAATGTGCTCCATTTCCTCTTTTGTGGCCCCATTCCCAAGCCTTGGACCTTGTAAGTTGGCATGGTTTCCCATTTCTTAGCTAATTTCTCCTTCATGGGAACAACAAGCATTTGTTCAGCACCTACTATGTGCCAGGCACCGTGTTAAGTGCTGAGTATACAAAGAAGAGCACAAACAGTCCCTGCTTTCAAAGAGCTGCCAGTCTAATGGGGGAGAAAACATGCAAACAACTGTCTACCTACAAGATTCATATAGTGTAAAGTGGGAGGTGATTTCATAGAGAAGACATTAGTGGTTGGGGGACCAGGGAAGGTCTCCTGAAGAAGCCAGAATTGGAGCTGGGTCTTGAAGGAAGTTGGGAAGCCATCAGCATGTAAATAAGAACAAAACCCTCCCTTCGTGTTTTCCTGGTATGCAATTAAAAAGGGGGATAATGATTTCTTATAAATAGGAAGATCAGCATTTAGAATCTGTCCTCTCTTGGTTCCCAGCTTGGAGAAAGCTCCCTGACACTTTGGGCATATGCAATGTTTAGCCCCTGGCCCTTGGAAATGTGGAGTCAGCATCTCCACCAGTGGGGGCTTTCCACACAATAGCCACTCTTTTTTAAGCACCATCTCTCTCCTCTCAGGCTGCAGCCCCTCCCCCCAATCCTTTTTTTCCTCTGCACCAAATCCCAGTGGCTCTCTTCCCAGCCCCCATTCCAATCCCCTGGAGATCTCGCTCTGTGATCTGTGAAGCGATTCTTACTGTTGCAGGGGACAGTGCTCAAAGATCCGCTATGCCTTCCCCTTGCTGACAAGGAAAATGCGGACACTGGGAAATGGGGAGACCTACAGCCTTCATCCCTGCAAATCAAATGGGCAAGTGTCCGTTTCCAACAGAAAAAAAATTTCCAAACCAACAAAAAGCAAAGTTTGTTGAAAACATGTTTCTCATAATGGGGTCAGAAGAGTCAATTTTACTTAGCCCAGTTCCAGTCCAAGGAAAGCCCAAATGGATCTTCCACAGCACAAAATACATCGGTACATCCCCATTCTGGTGGTACAGTGAAGAGGATGTTGGCTTTGCTAGGCCTGAGGGAGAGGGATTGCCTGGTTCTGTTTGGCCCCTTAGGGCAGAGCTGGGAGCATCATTGATTGATTGGTTGGTTTGAGTTACAAAGAGGCACATTTAGGCTGGGGGGTGGGGGTGGGAAATCAAACCAACCCTAAAACCTTCCCAACCATTAGAGTTGAACAAAAGGGAGAATGGTCTATCCTGAGAAGGCATTGGTTCCCCATCACTGGCGATCTTCAAGCAGAAATTGGATGACCACTTGTCAAATATGTTACAACAGAGATTCCTTTTAAGTGTGGGTTAGGCTAACTCTTGGACTCAGTGATTGTTAGTCTCTGTTCAGATCCTTGATCCTATGTTCCCATGAATTCCCGTCCTGCCCTTTATTGCCTTGTTACCTTGGGCTAAGCTCAGTGTCCTCACCTATCAAATGAGAAAGAGTGGGGTGAAGCTACTTCTGAGATCCTTCACGTAGCTAAATTGATGATACTGCTGAAGTCAGAGGACCCAGATTCAAATCTCTGGTCGGTCACTTCTTAGGTGTTTGATCTCAGACATGTTGATTTACCTCTCTAGAACTCAGTTTTCCTATTGGTTAGATGAGAGTGTTGGCCTCTAAGCCCCACCCCCCACCCCACTCCCTAGCTTTAGATCTATAATGCTAAAATGGTTCACAACATTTGGACAGCACCTTTTAGCTTACCCAAGACACTTTTCCCTCTGCTTCACCCTCCCAATCACCCTGTAAAGGAGGAAGGGTAGGCAGGGTTCTTCTCCCCACTGTGCCAAGAAGGCACTGGTTTCCTGAAGTTCACACAACCCTAAGCGGCCAAAGCAGGGCCTCGAACTTGAGTCTCTTCACTCTTTTCCTTGGGCTCTCTCCACTAGTCCAAGCTTGCACGATTACTTCTGCCCTATTTCATGACCAAGTATGGAGCAGCAGCACCTGTTTGGCTGTGGGGCATGGGAATTTGTGAAAGTCAGTCATACGTGTTAAAGTTGGAACAAATATGGCTCCCTGGCTCTCCGTGGCCTGAAATCCAGAGGTCTTGTTACTATTGCTGTTAATAAGAATAATTGAACCATAAATTAAAGTCTTCATGCAAATCCAATGATGGTGAGACCAATGGTCCCCAGTTTCATTTTTGTTTGTAATTGCTTTGTCTTGGGTTCTTGCAACAATGTATCGATTGATGTTTAGAGACAGTAGAATGTAGCATGCTCGAAAGCAGGGACGGTTTTCACTTTTTTGTACATTTCGTAAACCTCCAGGGAGGTGAGCTACTGAAGGGCAGTCACTGTTTGAGTGTGGGGATAGCACTTTACCCAGTGTCCGGCTCATAGTAAACTATTATTATTATTAATTGTTAATAACAGCAAACATTGATCTCTAAAGTATGCAAAGTGCTTCATAGATGTTTTCTGAGTCGATCCTCAGAGTGGCCCTGTGAAGGCAGCGTTGTTATCATCCTTGTTTTACAGATGAAGAAAACAAAGCCAACAGAGTCTAAATGACTTGCCCAGGGTCACTCAGCTAGTATGTATCTGAAGCAGGATTTGAACTCACATCTTTCTGCCTGCAAGTTCGTTACTTTCTCTAACTGCCTTAATTGATTGGTATTAAGTACCTACTCCATGCCAGGCACCAAGTGAGATGCCTGAGGATTCAAAGACAAAACAACAATGTGCCTGATCTCCAATAGCATTGGTGTCTTAGATAGGGTACTGGGTTCCAACCCCACCTCAGGTACTTACTAGCTGTGTGGCTCTGGACAAATCACTTCACCCCTTTGCACCTCTGTTTCCCCATCTATAAAATGTGGGGGTAAGACCTCTATGGTTCCTTCAAACTTTCAATCTCCCATCCTATGCTCCTAGATTTCATTCTCCTGGGAAGATACACTATAGGCAGAGGGTTAGTAAATCTTGTGCAATGCAGTGAGATAAACATAGGATTCAGAATTCAAGGATCTGTATTCAAATCCTAGCCCTTCCTGTATGATCTTGGGTAAGTCTCTTCCCTTCTCAGGGTTCAGTTACTTTTTCTGTAAATTAGAGCACCTCTTGGGGTTCCTTTCCACTCTTAATCTGTAAGATGCTTTGAGGAGGGAGAGAAAACAGACCCCTTGGGACATCAAGAAAGCCTCCCTATAGGAATTGGTGTCTGTGTTGAAACTTGAAGGAAGCTCAGATTCTAAGAGGCGAAGGCCAGGAGGGAGAGTGATCCAGGCATGGGGGCCAGACTCTGCAAAGGCCAGGAGGTGGGAGACAGAATTTTGGGTTTGTAGTGTTCCTGGCAGGCCAGTTGGTCTGGGTCATAGAATGTGTCAAAAAGAGTCTGGAATAAGTTGGGGAAGAGAGGTTGACCCCAGATGGTGGAGGGCTGTTAATGCCAGACAGATCAGAATGTGCTTTATCCTGGAGGCCGTAGGGGGCCATGCATCTGGAGCAGGGCAGTGACACAGTGAGATGTCTGTCGTAGGAAGGTGATTTTTGACAGCTGTGCAAAGGTTGGATTGTACAGGAGAGAGACTGAAGGTTCAGAACCTCACTCTAAAGCACTTTGCCATAGTCAAAGGAAGAGTGGTTGTGAGTCTGATTCGGCGGTGGCTATTTTTGCGAGAAAAAGAGAGGGGCAGACATGAGACACATTGTGAAGTTAGAAACGAGACCTGGGCACAGATTGGAGATGTGAGTGTGGGAGAGGAGTCAAGGAACAGGCTGATGTCGCACACCCTGGTGACTTGGGGAGGCTGAGAGGCCCTCAACAGAAAAGGAAAGTCTGGAGGAGGTGAGACTCTGTGGTTCTAAGAGCCAAGGGCCAACTGTCCCTCACTCAGAAGTATCAAGGGATTCTCACTAGCCTAGGACCCCGGGGGGGGGGGGGGGGGGGGGAGAAAGTATGAACCTTTGAATGTGTTTTTGCAAAAGTCATCACCTTTGAAAATCAATGGCTTGCTGGGGTAGTAGAGTGATTTTGTTCTTTTCCGTGAAATGTTGAGGGGGCAGCAGGGGAAGTGACTTCCATATAATGCTCTAAAATGAGTCAAGTGCTTTGCCTGGATTATCTCACTTGGAACTCACTACAACCCTGTGAAGCAGGCGCTACAGACTTAATCAAACCTATTTTACAAATGAGGAAACTGAGGCTCCCAGAAGGGAAGTCACTGGATGGATAACCATGCAGGAATGGTGGGTTTCGAACACAGACTTTACTGACCCTTATTCTGGGTAAGTCACTTCCCTTCCCGAAGCTTCAGTTTCCTCGTCTGTAAAATGGGGTTAAAAATAGCACCTATCTCCCGGCCATTTCAAAGTGCTATTCAAATGTTGGCTCTTCTTCTTCTTCATAATAACAATGACGATCTCTTCCATCTACATGGTACTTTCCAGTTTAAAAAGCCTTCTCATTGTTTCTGGGTTTCTGGAAGGTTTGAGAAAAAGACCTCCCCCACTTATTTCCAGTCCCCAGGTGGGTTCATGTCAGAGGAAGGCTGAGGCTACTTGAGCCTCTGCCTGGAGAGGGTGAGAGTGAGCCAGAGCATCCAGACAAGAGAGACCAAGGAGGGAGTGATGTCTGGAGAAGAGAGTCAAGGATGGGAAATCCTGGATTGTCTTCCTGGCACAGCACCTAATTTTGTGGCTTTCTGAATATGACTTAACTACTCCAGGCATGACTCATAAGGAAGGCAGTTGGAAATTCTCAGATGCAACCTGCTCTTTAAGAAAAAATATTATTATCACCGATGACTAATAACTGACAAACCCATAGTAAGAAAATAACTCAATGGGGTAGTAAAGGGAACGTACTGATGGTGTCATTAAAAAAAAAAAAGAATGATAGCATTGAGCTGTGAGATGGACAATAAGGGAAGGGGGGGTGGGGCCAGACAACAGATCTGAAGGAGGCTAGCTACAGAATCCTGCAACTCAAACAATTAATGTTATCTATTCCCATAACTTTTGATCATAGCTGAGTCACAGGTAACAGGTCCGCTTCTAAATCTTGGAAAGTTAATTAAAACCACTGAGACAGAACAGAAAGAAATCTATAATTATGTCCATTTCTCCCAATTGTCCATTTTCTTCTCCCACAAACTTAATCCAGATAGAAACTTGGTTGACCTAGGCCCAAGTCATGTTTACATTAACAATCAACTCCTTAACTTCCTTCCTAGCTGTCTGTGGCACAGTTTTAATGAGTCAAGTCAACAAACACCAATTAAGTGCCTACTAAGTGCTGGAATTTTTTTTTTAAAGTCCTTGCTCTCAGGGAGCTTACAATCTAATGGGGTAGATGATGTACAAACAAGATATAGGTTTGGGTATTGAGTTAGGGTCTACACTGGGCTGATGGCCAGCTTAAATCACAAGTATAGACATCCCCATAGATCACCATTCTGACAAGAAAGACAGCTTTTAAGCAGATGAAATTCAAGCTCTTGGGGATCAGTTCCAACAGTAGGTTTCAGTTTTGGCTTAATATAGGATCCTAGTGAAGACCCGGCCAGAGTACAGAGGAGACTGCTTCCAGAATTTACCCACAATTCAGTTCTATTTGCTGGCCTCAAATCCTTGATATTAGTATATGAACGACTTTTCTAAACCGGGTTGTCCACGTAAAAATCAACTATGAAAGTTTCTCGATTCCTGGTCACACAGGATCAGAGAAGCCCCAGAATCTGGGGCCTGGATCAGTCTACGGAGATGTACATTTAACTTGCTTTAATTACACCAAGAGGCATTTTAGTACATGGGGAACCAGCCCTAGACTTGAACTCAATGTCTTGGGTTTAAAGCCTGACTCTGCCACCAGCCACCTGTGTGACCCGAGGCCCATCCCTTGTTGTCTCCGAGTCTGTTTCCTCATCTGTAAAATGAGGGGATTCCACTGTAAGGTTCCTTCTTGCTCTAGATAGATGATCTTATGATCTGTGACCTAATTCAACAAACGTTTAAGGAAATTCTGTGAGCAGAGCACTAGACAAGGTACAGAGGGAGATGTAAAGTTTCCATAAGACAAAGAATCTGCCCACCCTCATTCAGCCCACAGTCTGTTTGGTGGAATAACACAAACAGATGTTACTATTAAACAATATTATATGAGGCGTAAACCTGAGAGGCAGTATGATCAAATGGTTAGCGCTCTGGTCTTAGGGTTTGGAAGACCTTGAATTCAAAACCTACCTCAAGCACTTACTAGGTGTGTGATGCTGAACAATTTGTTCAATTTTTTCACTTTCAGTTTCCTTATCTGCAACTATGGCGGCTAGGTGGTGCAGTGGATAGAGCATGGCTGAGAGTCTGGAAGACCCGAGTTCAAATCCAGCCTCAGGCACTTACTAGTTGTGTGACCCTGGGCCAGTCACTCAACCCTGTTTGCCTCAGTTTCCTCATCTGTCACATGAGCTGGAGAAAGAAATGGCAAACCCCTCCTGGATCTTTGTTGTAGTGAGGTGACATATGCAAAGTGCTTTGCAAACTTCCAATAGTGAGGTGGTTATATTGTCATTATTATGTTTAGAAATCTGAAGGGAAGAATCTACTGGCCAGACTGGAATCAGAGGGCAGGGCTTTACTTACAGGGACGGAGTTAGGCAGAAGGGAGAGCTGGGCCTTTAGGGTCAGGAGTGACCTTGCTTTTAACGTCCCTGATACTCACAAAGCTGTTTGACTCTAGGCAAATTCCAGGCCCTTTCTAAAAACACTCATTTCCTCAATCAGCCAAAAGGGGAACAAGTCAGCTCCCTCGGGAAGTTCTGACCCAGGATTGAATGAGACAACCTTGGAGGAAATGTTTCTTTTCTTTTTTTATTTTTTTTGTCTACCTTTAAGCATTATGCAAATGACGGCTATTATTATCCCGGCTGGCCTCTTAACTAGCTGAGTGACCCTGGGCGAGTCATTTAACCTTAACCTTTGGTTTCCGCTTACTAATATGTGGGTGATTGTACTTGCCCCATGCACTTCTCTGAGAGCTTGCAGGGAAAGTGTTTGGTCAACCTTAAGGGTCACCGAGAAGTAAGTGGTTGTTTTGCTTAGTACGAGACCCGACAGCTGCTCTCACTGTCTCCACCTGGGATTTGGCCTCAGCCTGGTTGAAGCCAAATTTAGAAGAAAGCTCAAATGTGGGTAAATGTAAGAGGCTGAGCAGGACAAACAACTACATTTTGGCAGAATGTCTACTGTAGGATTCTTTCTCAGCTTCTCTTGAAGGAGAAGGGAAGCCTAAAATGCTTTGAGCTCTTTCTCTCTCCGCCCCCTCTCTCCCCCTCTCTCTTTCTCTGTCTCTCCCTCCCTCTCTCTCTGTGTCTCTCTGTCTCTCTCTGTGTCTCTCCCTCTCTCTCTCTTTCTGTCTCTTTCTCTTTGTCTCTGTTTGTTTCTCTCCTCCCCTTTCTTTCTCTGTCTCTTTCTCTCTGTGTCTGTCCATCTGTCTGTCTCTCCCTCTCTCTCTCCCTCCTCTTCTCTCTGTCATTTTTCTCTCTCTCCTCTCTGTTTCTGCCTCTCTCCCCATGGGAGCTGGTTCACTGGTCCATCCCTTTCTGTAACTGGACATTGCAAAAACATAACAAAACAAGCAAAGAACAATGAATTCTGCATTCTAATAAAAACTCACTTCACTAGTACAAGGTAAATGAGGCCATTACAGTTCATGGGGAAAAGATCTGTATGTTTAGGCTTAAGAAAAGCCAGCAGACAATAAGACAGGCTAACGCAATCCTAGGCGGCATCCAGAGAGGTTTAAGGGCCTGATTAAGGAGTTGATCATTTGCTCTAGGCTGCCCTGGTAGAATCACTTCGGGAGTTTTGTTTTCAGTTCTAAGTATCTCATTTTAGGGAGGGAGGGGATCCAGAGGAGTGCCACCTGGATGGTGAGAGGCCTCAAGATCCTGCCGCACAAGGACTATCTCAAGGTTCAGCCAGGAGATGCAGCCTTCTGGGGATGGGGCTGTTACACAGAACGATTAGATTTGCTCCCTCTGGCCCCTATACTGAGAACTAAGAAATCTACTGATGTTGTTGAGAGGTAAACTCAGGCTTGGCTGTAGGAAAAACCTCCCTAGCCTTTAAAACTATGGTAGCAGGCTGCCTTAGGAAATAGTGAATCAGTCTTTGCTGGATGTACTCAAAGGCTAAGCCATCACTTTCAGGTTCTGTGGAAGAACTCGAAACCCAGAGACATTCATTGACTTTGTTTAAAACGAGGATTGTTAAGAATTGGTGGTAGAAATGGACAAAACTGGTATGGGGAGGGGGGCATACAGCTGGGACATCCTGAACAATGCCTGGGGGAAATACCCAGGAGACCTCAATATGGAGAGAGACTAGTGACAGTTGGGAGGGGGGGTGGAGGAGACCCTCAGGGGTATGACTACTACCAAGAAGAGGGAACTGAGTGGTTATCACTTCATATTCTAATTTTTCGGGCTAGTCAGATACCAAGCTCTGTTGATTCTTTTTTAATTTATTTGTTTTTAGTTTTCAGCATTCATTTCTATAAGATTTTGAGTTCTAAATTTTCTCCCCCCCTTCCCCCCTTCCCCCCTTCCCAATCTGATATAGGCTATTCATGATCTATTGATTCATTTGCAAGAGGCCTGTCAGCGATTTCAGCACTGTCTTCATTTGGCACCCTTGGGCAAAGCCTCTTGTCTCAGAGATTATAAATCAAAATAGCAAAGGATGAGTGAGGCTGGTCCCTGACCTCACCTTCGAGTCTGATCCATTTGGATTGTCCTGCACACTCTGCAATTTGAACAATGGCGGAGAAAAAACAACCCACCTCAATGTGTCCTCCTGTTGTCTACACCTTGACAGAGAATGTTGTTAATTAGACCAGTGAGTGCCTCCGAGTGTCAAAGTCTTTCTTCTGTAAAATGAGTGGGTAGGACCTGATGATTTCTAAGGGGAAAGGGAAGGGGAAGGGATTGGGGGGGGGCGGTGTTATCCAGCTCCAACATTTGTAGTCCCCGAGGAAATGACAGTTCTGTTCTGCACTTGGAATCCAAATATTTCTGGAAGGAGACCAAAATTCACTTCTTTTTCCCCACTTCCATTTGCACCTTCTGTGCACTTGTTGATTGGTACTGTTTACAGCCAGACACAATTAAGCCAAAATAAGTTAGTCTTGATTGCATAGAAATTATATAAACTATAGTTGCATTTCTATGGTCTAAATTAAAGAGCATCATCGAAATTAGCATAAGCCTATAGCAACACCATTAAGAGACTTCAAAGCCAAACTCTGGTAATAATGGTATTTTCTTACTGAAATTTAATGGTATTCATTCAAAAATCAACATGAAGCCCAACCTGCTTTAAACTAACAACAAACCCCACAAAACCTCAATATTAAAGCCTTTGTACCCCAATTATGGAGAAAAACATTCATTCTTTCTCTCTTCCTCACTCCTTTTCCATCTCCCCTCTTCCTTTCTCCTCTTCCTCTCTCCCTTCCTTCTCTCCCTTTCTACCTCTCTTCTTCTTCTCCTTCTCCTTCTTCTCCTTCTCCTTCTTCTCCTCCTCCTTCTTCTCCTCCTTCTCCTTCTTCTCCTTCTCCTTCTTCTTCTCCTCCTCCTCCTCTTCCTCCTCCTCCTCCTTTACCTCTTCTTCCTGCTTTCAAGGTTCAGCCCAAGTACTGTCTCCTAGACAACTAGGAGTTGCCACAGTGCACAGAGAGCTAGGCCTGGATCTCTGGAGTCAGGAAGACCTGAATTCCAGATACTTAGCAGCTGTGTGATCCTGGGCAAATCATTTAATCTTAGTTTGCCTGAGTTTCTTCATCTGGAAAAAGGGGATAATAACAGTTCCTACTGCATGGGGTTGTTCAAATGAGATATTTGTAAAGTGCCTAGCACAGTGCCTGGAAGGAACATAGTAGGGTTATATAAAAGAACATTTTCTTCCCCTACACAAGGTCTTTCCTGACCTGGTCCCCCAATTACTCTGTCTGTACTTCATTTATATTTTGTATTTACATACTTATCTGTGTGTTTATAATCTCCCTTGATACAATACAAGCTCCTTGAGAGAGAACAGCGACTATCCCAGAACAGTGAATGCAAAAGGAATTGTTGTTGAATGAATAAAAATGTGAACGAGGGTAACGTGATGTGGAGTGAAGTACGCGGTGACTTTGTGCCAGTTCCTGGCACAGTGGTCATGAAGTCAACCTGATAGTCCCTTGGCGAGGATAAACCCAAGGATCACAATGAGAACGGTTGTGGACACAGTGAATCTCTGTCTCTCGACACAGTCCTGATAGTCCAGGTAGCTAGGTGGAAGCCAACCAACACTTTGAGGACTTTGGATTCCAACAGACTGGAAACTCCCTGTGTAGCAACTCCCTCCATCAAGGAAGTCCAATAGAAACTCATCTATAGCAGAGACACTTGGAAAGTTGCCAGAGGCTCAGAGAAAGCTAAATTAAGAACATATTTGAGAAAATACTTTTTCACTAAAGAGATAAATAACATTTTTAAAGGTGGGAGCAGACCCATAATTTATTCTTTGTGGGGAGCATTCACTGTGGAAATTCCCTGACTCATCCATATTGGCCACTTGTCTGTAACTTACAATCTTATAGAAACATCTAAGGCACAGTGCGGTCACACAGCTACTAAATATCAGAAGTGGCATTGGAAACCAAGTCTTATTTCATCCTACCGACTGCAAGGTCATAGAATTATTCTCCCCAATTCACAGGTAAGAAAACTGAAGCACAAAGAGTTCAAGGGACGATTTACTTTGATCTCAGACTCGCTAAATAGAGGAACAAGAACTCAAACCCAAATCTTCTTATTCTAACGGGGATGGGGAACCTGCGACCTCGAGGCCACATGTGGCCCTCTAGGTTCTCAAGTGTGGCCCTTTGACTAAATCCAAACCTCACAGAACAAATTCCCTTAATAAAAGGATTTGTTCTGTAAACCTTGGACTCAGTCAGAGGGCTGCACCAGAGGACTTAGAAGGCCACATGTGGCCTCAAGCCCACAGGCTCCCTACCCCTGTATCTAAACCCATCAGGCTTAGCCACTGAACTACACTGACTAGAAATCAATTTAACATTTTTAACAAGATAGAGGGACTGTCTCTTTTGCTTTTATTTATATCCTAGTAAATCCTTTAGAAATACCTCTCTCTCTCTCCCTCTCTCTCTCTCTCTCTCTCTCTCTCTCTCTCGCTCTCGCTCTTGCTCTTTTTCTCTCCTTCTTTCTCTTTCCCTCTCCCTATCTCTCTTCTCTGTCTCCATCCTTCTTTCTCTCTCCACCTTCCCTCTCTCCCTCCCTTTCTGTTTCTTTATCTTCCACTCTCTCTCCATTCTTCTCATTTTCTCCCTCATCTCTCTCAATCTCTCTCTCTCTCTCTCTCTCTCTCTCTCTCTCTGTCTTTCTCTATCTTCCACTCTCTCTCTCCACCCCCTTTTATTCTTTATCTATGTAGCATCCCCTTATTAATGACATTGTCAAATTCTGGTCCCTACCAGAGTTAAGCTGCTCACACCTTGTCTAGAGCAAACTTCTGATCTCTGGCTGCCACCAAAGAAAGTCTAATGGTCCTAGGAGTAATTATCCACCAGTCAGTGTCAGCCTCGGGGAGCTGGGCTGAGATGGGTATATCCAAACTTCCACCAATGACCTACACTCATACAAATGGACAGACAGATCCAAGCTGCTGCTCCTGGAGAGGGACAAGTTCAGAGTTCCCTTTGATAAGGGCAAAGGACCAAAGTAAGCAGAGATAAACCAAATGAAAATGTGAGCTCTGGTAAAGGACAAGGGTGAGGTCTGTGCCATGCCAAGAGTAAAGACAACTCAAGCTGTGGCTGACCACAAGCCATCAGTGTGGGGAAGTAGCTAGGGAGGGCTGTAATAACCATGAGGCATCCTTCCATTAGACAACAGGAACCTCAGGGTAACATTCCCAGGAAAGGGCTTTTCAACTTCGAAAGGATGGGGGAAAATTTAACCCAATCCTGTCCAGTAAGCATGTATTAAAGGTCTATTATGTGCACAGTGCTAGGCATGCAAAGGTAAAATGAAAAAGAAAACCTACCTTGTATGAGCTTAGAATCTACTGGGGGGGGAGGGGAAAGGATAAGCTAAGGAAGTACTGGAGAAAGATGAGATCATTAACAAGTGGTGGGGGGAGGGGTGGGGCAGGAGAGGTTTCCCTTAGTAGGGGAGCCTTAAAGGAAGCTAAGCATTCTAAGAGGTGTAAATGAAGAGGAGTCCATTCTAGGCTTAGGGGACAGACAGCTTGGGCAAAGGCCCAGAGGCCCCATTGGGACAATGCATGTGGGCTAGTTTGACTGCACCAGAGAGTGCACAAAGTAGGCTGACATGAAACTCATCAGGATAGAGAATCTGGAGTCAGACCAGGAGTGAGTTAGAGGCTAAGAATTTTAGCCGGGACATAATAGGAGCTGGGCAGCTGCCTGGTCAGCCACCTTGGAGGGTGCATTGGAGAAGAGAGAGTCAGGAAGCAAGGAGGCCAGTTTGGAGTCTCTTGAAACAATCCATAGAAAAATCGCTTCATCTCTCTGAGACTTGGTTTTGTTAACCTGTAAAATGGGAGTAGTAACCCTCAAAATCCCTACCCCACAGGATGGTTGTGCACAAAACGTTTTGTAAGGCTTAAAGATGCTTTAGAAATGGGCGTGTAACAAGAGACCTTCTGTGTATGGCATCTTAAAGGTGATTGATTCTCTCAGACCCAGAGAATAGACCTAGGAACTAAGGCTTCTCCAACTTTGTTCAATGAACTTTCCCAGACCCATGAAAAGGAAGGGAGACGGTCTTTCTTTCCCATCTGGTATCCTTCATCTAGTCATTTATTCATCCAACAAGGATTTGTTGAATTTCTACTGTGTTCGAGGCTCAGGGCTAAGCTCCATGAGTGCAAAGACAAGACAAAAATAACCTTTGTCCTCGAGGAGTTTACATTTTACTTGGGGGGTAGGGAAGAAACAGCAGAAACTCAGATAAAGAAATAAAAAATATATATACAAAGCCCAATATTAGAGGGAGGGATGAGGACATAAACTACGGTAGCTAAGAGGCCTAGAGAAACATCCCCTCCCCTGCATGTTGGGTGGGCTCCTGTGGAAGTTGTATAAAGGACACAGACATAGCTCCACTGAATGATAAGACATGGACAGATGGCACCATTGGGTTGGGTGGGGGGGAAGGAACCTATCACTGAGATCTGTCCACATATTAAATAAAAGTCATATGAAAATCATCCTTTGATGTTCCCTGGGCAGCCACCCACCTTGTCCTCTCCCAGAGTCACTTCTGCTATGATCTCTAACTGCCCTCCCTCCTTACTCCACCCACTCGGGTCAACAACGGGGGGCACAGGTTTGTGTGAAACCTCAGGACATCTCTCAGATGAATCAGAGGGGTTCCCAGAGCTGAACGGAAATTAGAGAATTCGTGGAAGAGACCTTAGAATTCTCTTGTCTGGTCCCCCTCCTTGTACAGATCAGAGAAGTCAGGCTCCAGAGTTGCTGGGCTTTTCTGGCCTTAGATTCTTGGAGGATCTGCTGATAACAGGTTAGGGGAGGGCTCAGGTGGTCTAGGGATTCCATGGTTGTGATAAATGTAAGCCTAGAGGGGAAATTCATGTCGATCTTCCTTCTTTCTAGAAAGAATCGTCCCTGTGGACCAAGTAAGGTTAACCCATGCTGTTATGTGAGTAATTATATTTAAAAACAAACTTTATAATTTCAAGAGGCTGAAAGTAGCCAAGTCCCTGGGGTGTTTCTGATTGTGTGCCTACAAAGTTGTTGATTGAAATTGCTGTATTAGCCAGGAGAGGCCACATACCAATACCCAACTCCAGAGCACAACCATACTTCAGGCAGGCACACATTCTAGCTAATTGAGCTCATTCAAATGGGAACCTGACCCCTGAGACAGGATTGTTATTAACTCCAGGAGCTATAGATGTAGCAATCCCAAGTGCTTCCAAACTCTCCATAGGTATCCAGGAACTGACTGTACACACACACACACACACACACACACATACATACACACACACACACACACATACACACACACACCTTAGAGCCAACAAAACAAAGGTGGTGGTTAAAGGCAACCAATGGGAGGGAGGATGGATGGAATTCTAAAGCCCTTTCTTCATAATGATCCCCTCCCCCAATTTTCCCAGATGAGGAAATTGAGGTTCAAATAGTGTGGATGGGCTTCCCATGGTCACAGTGATTGGATGTGTCAGGGCCTGGATTAGAACTCATTTCTTTCAGTCCTAGGTCTAAGGTCTTTCTACACCACACTGCTTGGAGCATGAAACACGAATTGCCCCGTCTTGGAGCTCAATGATTCTGATTCACTCAGCCCCAGAAAGCCTCAAGGAGCATTTCGAATGCTTGCTCCTAGACCCTAGGTACAACTAGATGGTATAGCCATTAGAGTGCCATGTCTGGAGTGAGGGAGACTCATCTTTCTAAGTTCTAAATCTGGCTTCAGACACTTACAAGCTATGTGACCCTGGGCAAGTCACTTCACCCTGTTTGCCTCAGTTTCCTCATTGGTCAAATAAGCTGAAAAAGGAAGTGGCAAACCACTTTGGTATCTTTGCCCAGAAAACCCCAAATGGGGTCCTGAAGAGTAGGACACAACTGAATAACAACAAAGTAATTTTTACATTTCAAAATACAATAGCCTTTTGAGGAAAGTAGAACCAGAACCATTACCTCCATTTTAAAGATTGAAAGACTGAGCCGAATAGGGCTTAATTGTCTTGTCCAGGATTATCCCTCTTACCAGGCTGCCTCCCTAGCTTTTTCTGACTCGTAAGGCTGTTTAAATTCTCTGCTCATCTGCTTACTAGCTGTGGGATCTTGAAGGGATGATTGGTTTCTTTATCTGTAAAATGGAGGTAATACATATGATCTTAGCCTCCTGTTCCTTAGACATTCTTAGTGAGAATGCACTGCCTACCTCACTCACCAATCAGTCAACAAGCATTTATTAAACACCTACTCAATGCCCAATAGGGAAAGTGATTTATAAATCTCAAAGCATCAGAGAAATGTGTGCTATTAGTATTAAATGTTTCATCACACTCTCCTTAAAACCTCAGACCTTTTCCTCCTCATCCCCTACCTATTCAGCTACAGGCCTGCTTCCTCCCAGGTGGCAGAATCTCTTTCCTCTTCTTCCTGCTGTAGCTGATCTCACCTCCTACTCTGGCCAGTTGGCAGGCTTTCACAGAAAGTGCCATACTCTCTTTGCTCTTTTTGCTGGTGGTTGGTATGAATCAGATTCTGCCGTTGAGGTCTCTGGGCCCTCCCAATGGGGCATGTGTGAAGTGTGTGGTCAGCATGGCAGGCTTCCTTATCAACCACAGCTATGAGAAAAGATGTCCTCATCAGTGATAGTGCCCACCCCCATCACCCTGTATGTATTTCCTATATATCCATGTAAGATTCTACCTAATCACAGACCAGGAGTAAATGATAATGAAGAGCTAAGCTCATAGTAAAATAGAGCCATGTCCAAACAATCCTTTTGTGAGGTTTCTAAAATCAAAAAGGGAGCATCTGGGTAGGATGAAGAATGACAAGGTGATCCGTAAAAGTCAGTTTTCATTGAATCTAGAAGAAAGACTCAAGAGGGACCCCGCTCCTGACAGGACAGGCAGAAAGGCCTTGGAGGTGGAGAGGTGAAAGCTGCAGGAAGCCATGGGGAGAGGAGCAGAAGGCGACAACCTCAAATCAAGGGGCCAGCCTGGGCCGCAAGACTGCTTGGGAGGACCTGGTGGAAGGCGTGGCCTGATGGCAGCTGTGTCACTGAACACCGCGCCCCCCCAGACTGTAGACCCCAAATCATGTATGGGATTTGCCCCCTCAGCTCTTTTATGGGAGTCTGATGTGCGGGATTTGGGGCAAAGTTTCTTTGCTTTATTGTACATAGACAGTACTAACCACTAGCAATTGCTAGTTGGTGTTTTACTTATCAGGATTCCAGTTGGAGGAAGTCACTGAAGGGGAGAACCATCCTCAGGGAAGAGCTAGAGGGAACCTGTGTCACATTGAGGTATTTTGCCACAGGCTGTCTCAGGTGGGGGCTCAATGATACCAGAGGAAACCCATCCAAGCAAAGAATCAGGAGCAGGGAGAGGGGCAAGGGGGAACAGCCTTAATGCCTCTCAACACTGCCGCTCCCATACATGTAAGTTGACTTTCTCCATAGGAAGGAAGCTCTGCCAAGGCAGGAACTGTCCAATTTTTGTCTTTTTATCTCTAATACCTAGCTCAGTGCCTGGCTTGTGGTGGTCACTTAATAAATGCTGATTGATTGATTGTGGGAGGGGTGAAGGAATAAGTTGGAAACTAGAAGCTAGGGACCTGGGTCTTAGAGGTAAAGTAAGTGTCTGAGGTTGTCTTCCTGACTCCAGGGCCTGTCCTCTATCTATTGAGCCATCAAGCTGCCTTGCAGCCAGCACATAGTAAGGGCCTACTATGTGTTTGTAGATTGATCGATCCTGTGCAGGCCCTGTAAGTAACAATCTCATAAAGCAATGGACAGCTTTTGCTTCACCCATCAGAAAATTCAGAGAATGACAAAGGATGCACAGGAGACCATAAACAAATGTAGAAAACATATAAAGGGATTCCCCACAGCCCAGAAATAACCAACACAATTCTCTCCCTCTCTCTCTCTCTCTCTCTCTTTCTCTCTCTCTCCCCGCCTTTGTGTGTGTGTCTCTCTGTCTCTGTCTCTCTTTGTTTCTCTCTCCCTCCCCCACCTTGTGTGTGTGTGTGTGTGTGTGTGTCTGTCTGTCTCTCTCTCTCTCTCTCTTTCTCTCTCATATTCCAACAGTTTCCTGGAATCCTCCATACTCAACATAATTTGGGCTCCCCCAAGAAGGAAAATACATTTTGTAGCTGTTGGATAGGCAACCCCCTTCCTCTTGGATTGATGTGTCTTAATGACTCCCAGAAGTACTGGGGAGCAAAGACAAGAATTTTTGGTCCTCTTTCCTCCCCCCCATTTCATGGCTTCAGTCCTTTATTGTCTAAGGCTATGAAATACACTTTGTGGCTGAAATCTGATAGCATCTCCATCCTTTCCAGATTAGTCCTGGAGCTGCTCATCTGAATGGATGTTTCAGATTACCAGTTAAAAGAGGAAGATTCTCTTAATGCCCTCGGGCCTCTTTACAAGAAAGATGACAAGACAACTTGAGGTGGATCATTGCTGACCTGGAACTAGATGGTCATGATGATCTTTGGGATTGCAAGAATCGAATTGGTGTAAATGTGTGCAGATAACTCTGTTTTTCCTTTTGTAGCAGAAAGCCCAACAGATCTAATAGTTGAGAGATCTGGGTTCTAAACACAGGTCTGCCACTTATCTAGAGTCCTCCAGACTCAGCCCCACTCTATGGCTGGGGCTCCCCCAAGAAGGGAAACTCACTTTGGGGTGGCTGATTGGCAACCCCCTGCCTTTTGGACTTTCTTTGCCTAAAAGTAGTGGGTGACAAAGCCAAGGTCTTTCCAAAGTCTCTCTCACCACTCCCCCCTCTGTTCTCTCCCCTCCCCACCCTAGGCCCCAGCTAGCTGTATAATTCCAGTCTTATCTCTAGGGGACTCAGTTTTCCTATTTGTGACGTGTCTTTTCCAGTTCGAACATTCTACTATATGAATCTAGTAGACCCGTTCTCTATAAAATTCCGTGTATTTGGACTTATAAGATCATAAAAATAAGAGATAATCAAACTGCATTCTCTTATTAGCTTTGTTGTGGGAATGGATTCCGTTTCCAAATAAATAATCTAACTGAATTTTGACCGTAGCGAAATTTTGTCTTTGAAGCAGAGATGTAGACTGAATCCACAGAGCACTGTAATCACCGGGTGAAAAATAGAAAATCTGATTAATTATCTGAGTAATTAATTACCATGCTCTTCTGTATTTCTCCCTATTTCCAAATATTGGGCAGATCTGAATTTGCCTGAATTGATGGATCTTTTCAGTGATTGAGTGGTTGTCTTTAGCAGTGGATAAACACAGTTTACCTCAACAAGTCAGTATTTGGACAGAGAAATACTGTATCTAACACTGAACTTTAGCCAATCTTTCAAGTTTTTTTTAGTACATTTTAATTTATTTATAAATTATGTTATATTATAATATATAATTATATATAAATACATATATATTCATTTACATATTTAATTTATTTATTTATCTTATGTACTTAATTAGAATATATGTAATATGTTTATTTAAATATAGTTATTTATTTGTATAGATTTCATTTTTATTTTTGTTTGTTTGCATTTATATTCACTCCTTCTATCCTTGTCCCTCCCTCCCTCCCAGAGAACCATACCTTTTAATAAAGAATTTTCAAAGAGAAGAGGAAGAAGAAAAAAAATCAGCAGAGTCAATTGATGCATCAAAAAGACCTCATTTATATCCAGTGTTCTATACTCATGTGCCCTAAGCTTGGTCTTTATCATTTGGCAACACTCAATTTCAGTTGTTTTGTGGTGGTTTCTCTTTCTGCTAACGTTGTTGTAGTCTTTGTATGTTGTTTTCCTGGCTCTGCTGATTTCATTTACATCAGTTCATATAAGTCTTCCCATGCTTCTCTGGAGTCATCCTAGCAATAGCACAGTAATATTCCATTGCATTAATGTACCATAATTTGTTTATCAATAACTCCCCACTCAACAGACATCTACTTTTTTTTTCTAGTTTTTTCTTGTGGTTCAGTTGTTTCAGTTTTGTCCTACTCTCCAGGACCCCATGTGGGGTTTTCTTGGCAGAAATACTGGAGTGGCTTGCCATGTCCTTCTCCAGTTCATTTTACAGATGAGGAAACTGAGGTAAACAGGGATAAGTGATTTGCCCAGGGTCACACAGCTAGTGAGTGCCTGAGGTTGGATTTGAGCTTCCTGACTCCAGACTTAGAGCTCTATGCACTATGGCACCACCTACCTGTCCGTATTAATGACTAGGGGAATCAGTAAAGGCTTTTGATGGGAAATAGCATCAGAGATGGATGTTGAAAGAAACTAAGTATTCTAAGAGGCTGAGGGGAGGAAAGAGTACATCCCTGGCATGGGGAACAGACTGCACAAACATGAGAGATCTGATACACAGTTTGGGGACAAGCAAATAGGTGGATTTGACTAGAGGCTAGAGTATGTAAAGGGAAGTCCCATGAATTTGTTTGGAAAGTTAGGATGGAGCCAAACCGTGAAAGATCTGAAATGGTGGAGCTAGGGGTTTTGCATTTTGCCACAGGGCCAATGCCAGGGAGGGAATGAAGTTTATTGTACACAAAAGAAGTTCAAGTGTTCTCTAGGTAGAGGAGCCTTCCTCTTTCAGATGATAAAGGCCACTTCCTTATGCTGAAAGGAAAAGAAAATGCAGATTTCATTAAAAGTTGGATTTTTGATGCAACATATTTTTACAAACGTGTAGCCTCCAACTAAATGGGCCAACGCTTATCGACTTGAAGCCTGAGCTGACAGGCTTTGGAATTCAATAGTAATAGACAATCTATTTGTGGGATCTTGGATTCAGAGTAGTGGTGGATCTCTGAGGCCACCTAATCTGCACCCCACCCCCTTTCAAGGTGAGGACAATGCAGACTGATTAATTGGCCCAAGGTCACTCAGTACTATGTAACCTTCAGAGACAGGATTTGAACTTAGGGGCTTGGACTCCAGACCCAGTCTTCTTTCATTTTTCTCTCCATTCCAATTTATATTTTTTAGAAATGGTGGTACAGTGATCATTAGGTTTGACATGATCTTTTTTTTTCTACCGAGGTGGTACTGTTATATTTTATTCATTTTAAATGGGACAATATCCACTCTTCCTAAACATTTTCTGTCATTTCCTGGTTGAGAAACCACAACTAAAGACTGTGATTTTGTCATAGCTGTCAGTGAGATCCAATGCTGATGTCAATAACCATTTCTGCACACTCTTTGTCCTGCCTTTCGTTCAAACCTTGCCAGCATTTTTCCTTTACCTATTTGAATTAGCTGCATGGGTGAAACAACTAGATTGCCGAGGAAAGCTTGAGTTACAATGCCTGGATGATTAGACCATTTTGTGATTGTAGATGAAGAAAGGGGTAATGGGGGTAATAGAAGGGGGTTGCTCTGGAGACCATATGACCTTACTTCTCTACCCCCAAATAAGTCTTGGGGTCAACCCAAGACTAACCTAAAGCTACAAGTGCTGTCAGTTTTAGCTGTCATTAACAGACAAGGACTTGGAGATGAAAGGCTCAGTAAGGAAGTCTGAACAAGTATTTGTTTTTTCAGGCCTTGTTGTGTATCAGCTGCTGGTTATACAAAGGGAAAAATGAAAACCAACCTCTGCCTTCAAGGAGCCTCCATTCTGGGGTGGGGGGCAGGAAGATGGATGGGACTTCACACTTACAAGGTAAATGCAAAACAACCCAAAATAGTGGGGGCGGGGTGGGAAAGATCTAGCTAGAGACATGGGCATTGGATGCTTAGGTTGAGTACTGGAGGAAGCCAGCACCTGGAAGAAGCAGAGATGTGGGAGGAAGGGCTGGGGCTTTAGCTCTGCCTGCCCCACTTAGGAATATCTGTCAGGTGGGAGATGTTATTTACTGCTTTGTGTTACTTGAAGGTAGGATTCAGTTGCTTTTTTCAGTGCTGCAGCAATGCTTCCCACAGGTCTAAAGAATTAGACATTTCACTCTGCAGCTGGGGGAGGGGAGGTACCACATTAAGTATTAAGGAGACTGTCTCTTCAAGCTGAAAATGGGTCTGTGATGGAATCATTGGGATATTCTCTGAAATGGTGCAGGTGACCACTCCTTCTCCATACCTGCACACTATGTACAACTCTTGTCCATTTCTCCCATAAGCCTGAGGACCTTCCCTACTCACTGCCAGCCTGGCAAGAACATATTGGTTCACCTCAGTCTTTACCACTTGATCAGCCCATCTTCAATCCTACATTTCCCTGAAGAAATCCTTGACTCTGTCTTTGAAGTTGCTTGTTTGATAGATTGACTGCCTAGCCCCAAAGACAAGGGTAGGGATTATTATTATTCCAACCTCTCAGTCTGTCTCTGAAGTGGTTCTGAATATGGTTCTACATTGCTGAGTGATATAATTTTCACTTCTCCAGAGGCCATTATGTTCCATGACTTGTGGTCACACACCACTGGTACAAAAGGCCAAAGATTGCTAAGGGTGATATAAAGCCTGTGTAAATAAAAGTTCAATAAACAACACAGGGAGTTCTAATTGGCTTTAGGAAGTCCAGTGCCAGGGAGGCACCAGTCAAAGGGCACTTCTGAGAATGATGGATTGGGGGCAGAGGAGAACTACGGGATGACAGGAAAAACAGAAGAATCCCAGAAAAAGTTGGAAACTATTAACATTCAGGTGGTGTATGGGTAACCAGGGTGGGGAAACGGAGTGGGGGAAAGCAACATCTCCTCTGAGTCCTCTCAGTTCAAGAGAAAGAATTGAAATTGGCAGATGCATTGATTACCCTGATACAATCTTGGAGAGTCCCTCTATGGAGCCATTTTGACAAGTCCATCTTTAAAGAAGAGAAGCATCCATCGAATTCTTTAGATACATTATAAGCTCTTTGCATCCATCATGCCGGGACGCAGCTCCCTGCACATAGTGGGCGCAAAAGAGATTTAATTGAATTCTTCATTCTATTCTCTCCTGGACCCCTCCCACCCCCCACCTCCATTCGTAGGGGGCAGAATGGTTAGTAGAAAGAACCCTGGCTGAAGAGTCAGAAGATCTGGGTTCAAATTCTACCTCAAACTACTTGGACCTTGGACAACCTCTCTGGGTCTCAGTTTCCTTATATATAAAATGAGGGGGAGTAGACAGCTTCAGAGTCCCCTTCCAGTTCTACGTCTATGAGCCTGTATGTGGTATTTTCCTCCCTATTAGTACAATCCTGCTAACTCCATAAAGTATGTATTTCCTACTCATCCGTAAACCACACCGCGACACCCTACAGTCTAGAGGGCTGTCCTTACTTCCCTCCCACTAGAACCTGACTTCGTCCTTGGGACCTCCGGCTTTAGATAAGCGAACTTTCATTTCGATTTAACCAGTAACCCCCTCCCCTACTTCAATGTGACCTCCCTTCTAGCTCCCCTGTAGGTACTGTTTTCCCCAATTAGAATGACAACCCCGCCCCATACTTTCCCACCTCTACCTCTTGAAGGACAGGGACTTGTCTTGTATCTGTAATCCCAGCACACGGTTAGCATTTGCTAAGCTTTTTTTAATTCGGTCGTTCGTTCATGCATTCATTCTATTGACACTTCATTCATTCATTCATTCTTCACATGCATAGGCACCTCAGGAGAGAAGGCAAAGTACTGCTTTCCATCAACCAAACCTGGTGATGAAACTGGAGAGGGGCCGTTGGTGGTGCCAAACTCCCGGGGGGCAAGGATTGCTTGGCACCTTGGTCTCTGCACCCCCAGCGCCTTCCTTGCAGGGCAGGAATTCAAGAAATGCCCGCTGTGGTCTTGAATGAAGCTATTTTTATTGGGTTAATCAAAAGGCACCCTGACCTCCTTTTGCTTTTTCAAAGCTCAGCCGAGCTCCTTCCAGCAAAGGGCTTGCCCGAGGCCAGGCCCGACCACCAGGACCATGTGCTGTCCGTGGGAGCCCTTCCACACCCAGAGGGCACACACGCTGGCTCCTCGGCCTTGAGCAGCACTATGGAGGGCAGAAGTCGGACCCAGTTCCAGCTCTGTGGCAAACGGCCCGAAAAGCCTGTGCAGGCTTGAGATAAACAGTTTTCCGGGAACCTGCTCAGACACTGGAAAGGTCAGGATTTCTCCCGCGGAGTCACCTTCATTTCCCTCTCCCAAATAGCCCGAGCGAATCTGTCCAACCTCTCTTCCATCCTCCACGAACCCTCCTCTGGGTCGGTGTGGCAGTCCCGGGTCTGGCTGGTCCTAATGGCCTAAACCCTCGCCTCCCTCCCCCGTGGCGTGCAGTCCTCTCCAAGGTGGGACAGCTGCACCCAGCATCCCCCGCGGACGCTCTCCCTCGTGGCCTGCCTGGGTCAAAACACGACTGGTCGCCCGCGCTCTGCGAGCCCTCCCCTGGGCGCTCTCTCCGCCTGCTAGTGCTCCGGCTCCCCGAGCCTGGTGAGGCGGCATCGCGCCGCCCCCTCCCGCCGAGCCCCCTCCTGGAGCGGCCGCCGCCCGGGCTTGCCGGCGAGGCCGCTGCCGCCGCGGCGAGCAGCCGCCCACGTGTGCGCAGAGGATCGAAGGCCGAGAAGGCGCAGTGACCGGCGTTTGCTGCCCGGGCTGCCTCCTTCTCCTCCCGTGCGGGGGCGTCGGGGTCCGGGGCCCCGGGCGGTAACCCGAGCCCCCCTCATTGTGTGCGCCCTCCTGCATTTGCATAACCTGCCCGAGGCTCCTTCCCGGGGCTCTCGGCGGGCCATGAGGCTCGGGGTACCGGCCGGGGTACCGTCGAGCCCGTGGTCAGCCAGGGGACCTTGGCCCAGCCGGTTCCAGCGCGGCCAGAGCCTGGCAGGACGTGGGGTAAGTGCTCATTTTTCTTTAGGGGACTTTGCAGGGGCTCCGAAAGCGGCTTCAGACCCGGGGCTGGGGGGCTGGGGAGGCCGGGAGTGTGGAGAGGCCGAGGCCCACGCCCACCTCGAGACCGCTCCCTTCTTAGTTCTTTTTCCTAATCCAGAGGGAGAGCGCGCTACGGTCTGCGCTCCAAACTTATCCTAGGCGGACGTCTCCTTCCCCTAAGGGAAGGGGAGGATGGAGACGGCTCCTCCGCCGGGAGCTGAAGGGCAGCTGGGAGAGCAGCGAACCCCCGCCCCCAGGCCCGACGGAGCCCCGAGCCCCCTCCAGCCCTCCTTGTGCCTGCGCTGGGAGGCTGGGCGAGCTCTCCAGATTTGGGGCTGTGTGGGGCTCGGAGCGTGCAGGTGAGCCCGCGAGCCGCCTGCAGCGCCGCGCTCCCTCCACGGCGTGGCGCCCGGGCCTCCTAGGTCTCAGCCCTCGGGGGGCTGCGAATAGCCGATACGTCCGGGGGCCACGGCTTCCCCTGGAGAATTTAATGAGGGCTGGAGAGGCCAGGGATCTCACCCTCGCTCCCTGGCTCAACCTGGAGAGCCCCAGGAAAGGGAGTCAGGGCTGTCTGTCCTTGGGCTCTGCATGGGAAAAGGAGCCAGGGAGCGAGGGTGAGGTCCCTGGCCGCTCGGAGCGCCGAGGGGTCTTGTCCGTTGGACCCAGCGAGATGCCACCCGCCCAACCTGCTCCCTTACATGGGGGCTCGGGGCTAAGCCCGGGGTGACGGCCACCCCTGCCCTGGGCAGACCTCCCGGTACTAACCCTGGAGTTGGAGTCCTGGGACATCTCGTTGGCGCAAGGGGCGGACCGCCAGAAGGTTGGCCACAGCACGCCTTGGGGAAGCGGGACGTGGTGCAGGTCTGAGCCCTGCAGGTCTACGACGCCCCACGCAGCTCGGGGGCAAGGGACAGGAAGATCTAGCAAAGGTGCCGAGGCTGGACTCTAGAACAGGGTTGTAGGTGTGGGTGGATAGTACTCATAAAGCCAGAAAAAGGCAACAAGTTGGGGGGAGGCACATTTCTAAAAGTGTTTTTGGAACGAAACAGAAAGGTTTCCATCAGGGTCAGTTTCTGAAGTCTCAGAGGAAACTCGCCGGCTGTAATTGAAGGGGTGAAACCAGAGTTACGAGACGGGTGTGTTAGATTATCACCGACTCGCATCCGGGGAGGCCAAACCTGCGGTCGCTGGAGCTCCAGAGAAAGACAGGATTTTTCCCCCGTCTGAAAGCGAGTGCGTGCATGTGTGTGAGAGCGCGTGTAAGGGGGTGTGCGTGTGTGGGTGCGCGTGTGTGTGCCTGCGAGCGGGGGTGTGAGGCATAGTCTGCGCTGGGTTTGAACGCGGGTGTTTGGTCAGCTGTCCCGTGCCGTGGGATGTGGGGTCGTGCGTGTCCGGCAGGGGATTGGGGTGAGTGCGGCGTGGTTTGTGGTGAGGACGGTTTGGGAGGCCGCGGTTCCGAGGAGGTTGCGACCTCCCGGAGAGCGCAGGGATGCGAGTTGTCTGACTCCAGGGAGGCCGTGGGCGTGAGGTGTGGGAGTGGGTCGGGAGAGACTGGAGGCGTGCGACTGTGTGTAGAGTGTGTAGCGGAAGTGTGTGAGTGTGAGTGAGTGTGCTCCCGCGCGCGCGCGCGATGGGGCCGGGTTGCTGTCCAAGCCGCCATCTGGACATCCACCCCCACGCAGCCGACCGCCCAGATGTCCTGGGCAGGGAGCCCGCTAGCCGCAGCCTCCCGGGGCTCTCTCTCCAAGGTGGGGCCGCAGCTCGCCCGAGCCCCCGGCGTCCAGCGAGGCGAGGGAGGCCTCCCTTCCCCCGCACCCCGCGGTGCCCCCGACCCCTAAACCCACCCGGGACGCTTGGTTCCCCAAAGAGCGCAGACTTCTCCCCGAGGCCGCGGAGCACCCCTGCTGCGGGCGGGCGGGTCCAGGCCCCGCCGCGCCCCGGGGAGCTCACGGGGGCAGGTGAGGCCAGGTGCGCCGCCCCTGCCGGGCCAGGCGCTTTGCGGTTTCGCGCGGCCCCGAAAGTGAGTAGGGGTTGGCCCGGCAGCCGCGTCTCGGCGGCGCTCGGTTTCTTTCCGAAGTTTAATTTTCCGGAATGGCTCCCAAACAAGGGCCGGGGGCGGGGCAGCTGCCGCCGGATCTTCGCCTTTTTTGGAAAGGCCCCGGGAACCGGAATTCCTCCCGGCTGGCTCCGGGGAGGCCGGGGAGCGCAGGCAGCCCGTCCCACCCTCCCCGCCCCCAGGCTGGGCGAGGGGGGGGGGCGCGGTGCTCGCCACCCCCCTGAGCTGCCCCCCGGCAGCCCTCCGAGCCCTCTGAGCCCTCCCGGGCCCGGCACCGGCCCGCAGAGCCGGGGACGCCCGGGAGACCGACCCAAGCTCGTATGCAAATAAGCCATGTGACTGCAAAGCCGACTTGCCCGGCCCTGTTCCTCAGTCCATATATGGGCAGCGACGTCACGGGCATTCAAGGCCTGCCCATAAATACTTAGAGCCACACTTTCCGTCTAACTGAGCGAGCTGCAGTTGATTAATAGCTCGGCAAGGGGACCCACTGACTGTTACAACAACATTACACCGGCAACTCCTGGGCTCTCAGCAGCGGGGACACGGGCAGGACGGGCAGGGCAGGGCAGTGAGTGGCCGACATCTATTTTTCAGTTGGAGCAAACAAACAAAAACTTGCTGGCTGGTTTTGATTGGAGCTTTTGGTTTTTTTTGGAGGGGGTGTTGTTTTAAGAGTAAGGGGGGAAAAGACCGACGGAGGAACCCCGGGGCCACCCCGTCACCAAAACGGCTTCTTTGGCAATCCAGGTAGCAAGGGAGTTGGGTCTCCAGGTTGTGAGTTGGAGCAAATGATGACCGCCAAGACCGTAGACAAAATCCCAGTAACTCTCAGTGGCTTTGTACACCAGCTGTCTGACAACATCTACCCGGTGGAGGACCTAGCAGCCGCTGCGGCCACTTCGGTGTCCATCTTTCCTAATGCCGATCTAGGAGGACCCTTTGACCAGATGAACGGGGTGACAGGAGGTAAGGAAGGTGGCTCAGTCTTTTCCATCTCTGCTCCCCCGTGAACAGCGTGGTTTGATGTAGTAGATGGAGGGGCTGTGAGTCTCTGTGTGGGTGGGTGGAAGTGGTTGTTCAGGGGGACAGAGTTGATCTGGAGGACATTTAAAATAGGTAGGGGCTTATATGGAGGAGCCTGGGTGGGTGTATCTGCTAGCTGGGTAAGCTTTGTTCCCAACACCCTTGGTGGATGGGGTGCCTTGATTTAGGGGGAGACGTGCCTGTGGGACTGGCTAATAGCTAATATTTATGTAGGGGCTTGCTCTGTGCCGGGCACCATGCTAAGACGTTTTACAATCAGCATAGTATACCTCCCTTCAGCTGGACCTGGGGCTCTGAGAGTCGGGATACAAGTCCTGGACAGAGTACTGGAGGCTTGTTCAGCCTCCCAACCATCTCCCTACTCAGTACTCTTATCCACCACTCCGGGCATCCCCTCCCGTGGAGCAGAGGCAAAGTGATGGGAAATTTAGGGGTTGGGGGAACACCAGGGAGGAGAACCCAGGAGAGGAGAATAAAAGCTGTTCAGCCTTGGGGAAAGAAGGAGGGTGCGGAGGAATCACACCAAGCTGCCAGAAGGATCCTTTGCTTTCAGGGATCATTTCACCCGCTGTGCAGTGGCCAGCAGAGTCCTGGTGAATTAGTGAGATTGCGGCTTTGGGGAGACAGACGTGGAGGTGTAAGAAGAGGAGGCGGAGGGAAGGGGGGGGGTTAAGGAGGCTGCCTCTGGAGTACAGCGCTGGGCTGGTTTCCCAGGCAATGAGAGAAAACCAAAGTGGCTTCTCCGGCACCCAGAATTTCTTTTCTCCTCCGCAAGTGCCCGTAGGGCAAGGTCAGAGATGCTAAGGTGCTGGGGGGAAGAGGAAGGGGAGAGGGAGAGAGGGAGAAACCTGTAGAATCTCTCTTCCTGCAATGCCCCAGCTCCCTCCCTTACTCATCAGCTGATCCTTGGTAGGAGAGGGAGGGATGAGGCGAAGGAGACATGCTGGGAGGGAGCCCGAGTCCCTGGAGCTGGGAAATACCTATGGCTCTTCTCCCCTTTGTCTCAGCCCCTATGGGCTCCCCTCCCTGGCAGCTTCCCCTCTGATGGGCTGTTGGGCACGTCTTTCTGGAAGACCCAATTGTTTGTCCCACAGGTGAAGGAGAAGGGGGAGAAAGTTTTTGGCAGACCAGGGATGTTTATGATTATGGTTGGGGTTTAGGGGGGAAGTGAGGAGCAGAGCCTCTGTCCATCTTCCTATCCACATCCCTCTGATGGGAATCATTCAACATGTCCAGCTTCCCTTCCCTGTGGTGGGTTCATAGAGACTTGGACATGTGAGGATGAGCCCAATTTTCTTCCTACCTGCCCCCCCCCCAGATAACATACCATCTTCACTCTCCTTTTCTGGTTACAGATGGCATGATCAACATTGACATGACTGGAGAGAAGAGGTCCCTGGATCTGCCCTATGCCAGCAGCTTTGCTCCTGTCTCTGCCCCTCGGAATCAGACCTTCACTTACATGGGCAAGTTCTCCATTGATCCCCAGTACCCTGGTGCCAGCTGCTATCCAGAGGGCATCATCAACATCGTGAGTGCAGGCATTCTGCAGGGGGTGACAGCCCCAACCTCTACCACTGCCTCGTCCAGTGCCTCCTCTGCCTCTCCCAATCCCCTGGCTGGGGGACCTCTAGGGGTGTGCACTATGTCCCAGACCCAGTCTGACCTGGACCACCTCTACTCGCCTCCTCCTCCTCCTCCTTACTCAGGCTGCACAGGAGACCTCTATCAGGACCCCTCGGCTTTCCTGCCTTCGGCTACCACCTCCACCGCCTCATCTGCCCTTGCCTATCCACCACCCCCTTCCTATCCATCTCCCAAGCCTGCCACAGACCCAGGCCTCTTCCCCATGATCCCAGACTACCCAGGCTTCTTTCCACCTCAGTGCCAGCGCGACCTTCATGGTGCAGGGGGCCCAGACCGAAAGCCTTTCTCCTGCCCTCTGGATTCTCTGCGGGTCCCACCACCACTTACCCCACTCTCGACCATCCGTAACTTTACTCTGGGAGGTCCCAGTGCTGGGGCTGCTGGGCCTGGGGGCAGTAGTGGCAGCGAGGGGGGTCCTCGACTCTCTGGGAGTGCTGCAGCTGCTGCTGCCTACAACCCACACCACTTGCCACTTCGTCCTATACTTCGCCCACGAAAGTACCCAAACCGGCCCAGCAAGACTCCGGTTCATGAACGACCATACCCATGTCCGGCTGAGGGCTGTGACCGGCGCTTCTCCAGGAGTGATGAACTGACCAGACACATTCGGATCCACACTGGCCACAAACCTTTCCAGTGTCGGATCTGCATGCGGAACTTTAGCCGAAGTGACCACCTGACCACCCACATCCGTACCCACACGGGCGAGAAGCCCTTTGCTTGTGACTACTGTGGCAGAAAGTTTGCCCGCAGTGATGAACGGAAACGTCATACCAAGATCCATCTCCGGCAGAAGGAGAGGAAGGGCAGTGCCCCTTCATCCTCAGGGCCAGGGGCCTCTTCTACCCCCTCCTGCCCAGGGGGGACCCAGCCTGGGGGGCCCTTGGGCAGCAGCAGTGGCAGCAGCATTCTGGGTGGGGGTCCCCTGACCTCTTGCGCCTCTCGGACCCGGACACCTTGAGTAGAGACTCTTGACCTGACCAGCTCCTCGAGGGTCCATAAGGCCCTTTCCCAACCTGAGCTACACAAACACTACCACTGGCTCCTCACCCCTTCCTTTGAAGCTGGAAGAGTCTGGGGGGTGGGGACCCCATCACTGTTCCCCTTTCAGCTGAGAAACAGGTCCTTCCTGAAACTGGGCTCATTTTGGTGTCTCTTAGATGAGATGACTGACCAAAAGGGTACAGGGAAGGATCCCAAGGGGTTGGAATGAGGATCCCTGACCTGCAGAAGCTGGCATTTTCTACCCTTCTTTCAAAGGGTTGTTGGACTGGAGTTTTTGCTCCCTGCCCCCCTCCCTTCACCCCCTTTTGCTTTGATGTATCCATGACAGCATCTTGACTCTGGGCATTGGAGTTGATCTGGGACCCCATTAAAGTAAGTTGGGAGATACTGATGCCTTAGAGAAGTGGGCTCAGCCCAAAGCCCCAAACTGATGTGCACTTTATCTAGCATGGTGGCTGCTTTAGGGGAGGCTGTACAGTGAGCCAAGCACAGACTTGAAATGAAATTCTGGGAGCCTCGAACAGTGATTAGAGCTCTTTTCGGCCCTGTAAGCAATATGTAGTGTAAGCTAACCTAGAGAACAGAAGTGCAATCTGATAAGACTTGGCAACTGATGCTTTTTCAGTAGTTTGAAATTGTAAATGGCTATTTTTTTCAGTGTATATTCACTCAGATACTAGTGTATTTTTTTTATGTGCACTGTTCTCCAAGATCTCAACTTTTGGGAAAGAAAAAGGGAAGTGTTTATGATCTATTGAAACCAGAATCAGAGGATAACTTATTTAAAGGGGGATGTACATATATTCTCTAAAGCTAGGATGCATGCGATTGTGTGGACATGTCCTCGGTGCCTTGTGTGATGTAGACAATGTCGAAGTGTCTGCATGTAAATGGGTTGCCTTATTAATTGCTGAGAAATCACTCCCTGGTTTTAGTATGCCTGTACATTTCTGCCTATTAATATTTGGATTTTTTTTAGAAACTCTATTTTTGTACACTGTTTTGTGACTTTAAAGTGTTAATTTTGGAGTAAAATGTCAAATATGGATGTAAATAACATTACAAGAGCTGACTCCTTTGGTTATAAGCTCTGATAGCTGTGGAGTTATAAATTGTTTATCACCAAAATGCACAGCCACTAACTGGAATTTCGATAATGGATGGTTTGTGATCCTTGTGTAAATAAATACTTTTCGACAATAGCTTTGCTGCACAAATCTTTTATGAAAGATGCCAGTGAGGTGGAGGTGGTAGGGGGTGGGGGAAGGGGGAGGGTTACTTTAGTAAATATTTTCCTCTTTACCCTCTGGCAGCTTGGTGCTATTCATGCTTAGACAGAGTCGGTTGGGGTTTTTTTTGTTTGTTTTTTTGGTGAAGGCCCAAAGCAGATTTCTCTAATGGGGTTTATGAACTAGCTTTTTCCCCAAAATAGTGAAATTGGCGAGCCCAGCCTAAGACCCCAAAGTTTTCCTTTCCAGGACGTAAGTGCCCTCTAACCCCCAAGTAATCTCCATTCATAATCAAGTGTTAGGGCTGTGGGTATTTCCCTCATGTGTTAGTGTCAAAACGGGGAGGCGGCGTTTTGACTCATTGTTCCGGCCTTTAAAACAGCTCCCTGCCTGAGTGGGCCCCGGAAAATAAATACTTACAAACAAGTGCCCACTCCATTGGAGACACTTTCAAAACCGTGATCCTCTAGAGGCTGGAGCTCAGAGATGCGCCTTTGTGGAAAGTGTTGTGGCCACGGCAGGCTGGAAATAACTTTCAGTTTCCAGGATTAGGCTTTCACAACCACAGAAAACTTTTTTGAAAACTGCTTATCTCCTATTTAGATCAGAGAGCGCTCAGACACCGCTGGTGACAGCATCAGTGGGCTGCCACAGGAATTACCCCAGGACTCATTTCTCTCCAGCTTTCAGTTTACCAATTAATTACATTGTCTGGTCCTACGAAGTTGTAGATGAGGAAAACCGAGGCTCCCGAGACTGACTGGCCCAAGGTCATATAGGTTAATAGGGCTCTGGGAGGAGTAGCAAAGTAATTAGTACCCAGAGGATATTACAGGTGTTAACTTTTAAGAAAGCCACAAAAAACAAAAACAAAAACAAAACCAACCCAGGATCTGAACCCATTAGGGGTGTAATTCATATTGCTAAAGAACTCTTTGCTATTCAAAAGGATTCACTGCAGGGTTTCTTTAAATTGGGGACTTCCTAGTGAATTTTAAATACAACTCCATTTCCAAAAATATCAGTTTGCTGTATGTTTTCAAAAACAAGGAATTTGGTCAGGGACTCTCCATCACTATGCAAAGCCTCAGACCATTATCCGCTAAATAATTCAGATTCACATTTCTGGTCCATCTTAACTGTACTTCTAAAGGGATGGATGGAGGGCAGCAGCTTTTACAAACTGGTTTCCCCATGTGCCCTTCCTCCTTGGGAGGCCTCCCCCCAGGATGAAGGGGCATCATTCCCTTGGTGGCTGCACATGGGATACTGTCTGAGTGGGAGAGACAACCAAAGCCTGCCTTTGCACTCTGCCTACTGTCCTCTTTTCTCCTGCTTTTCTGGTGGCTTGAGCGTGTCCTTTGTTCTCCCTCTCACTTTTATTCCCAAAATAAAGGCATGCTTTTTCTATGACAACTAACTTAGGACTATAAAATGAGTCTTTTATGGTTTTACCATGTGTAATTAGGGCACACAATTTCAATCTTTGCAAGCAAGTCTAATCAGAACTTTAAAAATTTGCAAATAGGTAAAAAAAATCACAGAAGTGACTCCAACACCCACATCAGACTAAGATCTAAGTTTGAATTCATTTTGAATGTAACAATCTCATTTCTCATTGAGCTTTTTGAGAATATACTTCAAGAACCCCGCTAAACACACACACACACACACACACACACACACACACACACACATTCTTAAAGGCACTTTTTAAAATTTTCTGATTACAAGGTACCTGGCCATTATCTTGAATCACATTTGGGATTTTCATGGGAACATGTAACTCTAACTTAGATTTTGGATTCCATTTAGCTTTCAAAGACCACATTTAAAGATGGTTTTTTTGATAACCTGTAAATGTTTTATTGAATAATATGACTGCTGATGTGTTCCTGTTGCTACTGGGATGTACTTATTACAAAGTAGCTTCCAGACAGTAAGCCCTTAAAGTTCGTAATGCTCAGGTGTTTCAGTGCACATGAAGAATCCACCCATTAAAGAAACTTAAAAGCTCTGAAGAGTTGAAACCAGTATGCTCCTTTATTTCGGCATCCCAACAGCTGGGGAAAAGGGAAGAAATTAAAGTGGCATGTAAATATTCACATTGGTATGCCAGCTGATAGCCATTTTAGGGGCAATGAAGGGAGGGAGTGGGGAGGATGGTCAGCATTAAGCACAGTGTTGCTGGAGATGCTAAGAAGCTGAAATGATCCCTAAACAAGTGTGGCACAAAATGAAATACAAGAGGAGGAAAGGAACTTAAGTCAGTTTCTTTCTTCAATGATACACAGATTTCTTGTTAAATAGAAAAAGAGTTTCATCTGTTGAGGCAAATATTGTGCTTTTAAATTGCAGTTTCAGCTGGTTTCCATCTGATGTCTTAGAGCTACAGAGAGGAGCTTGAAGGATCCATTACATGTGTTTGCTGAAACTGCTATTACTTGGGCAGGGGAAATGGTTTCCCACACAAAGTAATAATTTATGGTATATGCTAAGGGTTCTTAACCTGGTGTCCACGAACATAAATCTTTGTTTAAAATTAACTCAATATAATTGGTCTCCTTTGTAATATTATGTATCTTATGCATTCAAAAACATTCTGAGGAGTCCAAGACACAAAAAAGGTTAAGAACCCTTGGTCTAGGCAATCTTTAATAAGCAATTAAAATGTACAAGTCAAACATTTTTACATCTCTGTTTTCCAAAAGATACAGTGAATATTTATACTAACACTTAAATCCAGAAACTCCAAAGTCCTATCAGAAACAGCAGCATCTACACTGGGCTCAGCAAACAGTACTTTTGTTTGCCATCAGATTCCTCAGTGTATTCTAAATAATCAATCACTCTGTTACCTGCTCCTTGAAATGGCTGGAATCTCCAAGTTCTTGTGCCTCATTCAAGTGGAGTTGTATCACCCTTCTGCTGTTTGATCACAGTGGAACACCCCAGGCTAAAAGGTTCTAAATCAAACATGTATTGCTTCTCCTCTGGGCAGCAAAACTAGTACATGTTATAGAACCATTGGGAATGGGTCAGCAAGGGCTACATTATTCCAAAGCTGACATGGCTGAGGCAGCTTTAAGGAAAACCAATGTAGAAGAAGGTTTAAACAGGTGGACTTGAGAACATGCATTTTACTTAACTACACTGGCACTTTCATTAATAAACAGCATCTCAGGCACATTTTAATCCATGCAAAGCATGCTTATTAAAAAGTTACTACTCAAAGGGGGGGAAAGCATTAGAGACATTTATATTGAATATTTCTCACCCATAAGAGGAAATTATTGCGTTTTTGAATTAAACAGAAAAATGTTTAATGATTTATTTCAGTGTGCTCGTCTCTTATATTTTAATGAACAAGAAAACACCCTATATTCTTAGGGGTGGGTGTAGTCCACAATACCACATTAAGCCATCTCTCTGGTTGGTAAACAGTCCATGTGCTGGAGGGAGCACGAAATAGCAGCATCTGGAGTCAGTTAAGTGCATCAAGGTGCCAGCTGAGTCCTTTGGCCCTCTTTGCTGCCTGGTCCTGAAGTCTTCCATGAGCGAGGGATTATCTTCCTCAATGGCCTGCTCAAGTCCTAGCATGCTCTAGACAGAAAAGGTGCATTTTGTTGTCATCACTGTTGACCACTCCTTTAACACACTGCTCAGAGAACCCAAGGGCAGAACAATAATCTGCTGAAAACCCAAAACGAGGGAGGTGGTTTCTTTTCTGGTCAATGAGAATTTTAAGGAAACTTTTGAAAAGCACCACAAGCTTTTCCAAAAGCTGCTGCTTGTCTGAGAACCTTAGTATTCGGTTTCTGAATGGAATTCTGAAGAGTAAGGTAGAACTTGCCATCATTAGTGTCCCACTGCAGAATGAGTTAGCAAAAGTCAGTTTGACAGAATAAGCTGTATTACTGTAAACCTTTACATAAATGACAACTAACGCTTTATCGAAGTTAATTGCTTCTATTCTACAATTTATTTCCAAAAGTAGGTATGCCATAACCATACCACAATACATTCATCACTGTGCTCGGAAAAAAATGAACACATTTTATATTAATGCTCTTGTAAGTAAATTGGGTTGCATATATAGCATTTATTGTATTTAATAGTTGAACTTTCTGAGCTAGGTAAAGAGCTGCCCCGAATTGTCTAAAGGTCTTATTAAATCACACACTAGGATATCAGACTACAATTAAAAGATCTGAATATAACCCTACCTTCCCCCGCCCCCCACATTTCGTTAATACACATGGAAAAGAAGACATGGGGATGTGTGTTTATGAGTACCACAACAGTGGCATGTCATAAATTCAGCAGGCATTTACAGAAAAAAAGTAAAAGGATCTCTTGTGGAATTTATTCTTCTGTAAAAGCAAAGAATCAAGAGATCCCCTGTACTGGGGCCTCTGTTACCCAGTGTGCATAAGGAGGTATAGGCACATAGTTTTACTGCAGGATGAACATCTTTCACCAACTGCAAAATATTTTCCCTTATTAGAAAGGTTGGAACTCACACATCCCCACATGGGCAAGTCAATCAAAATTTCTTACACGACAGCTGGGCAAATTTTAAGGAGTTTATTTCTACAACTCATTTTTTATTAAAAGTTTTATGAAAAAGCAAATTCTATAAATAGTATAAAGAGAGAAACAATAGGGCTCCATAAGTCTGAAGCAAATTGTCTCAAACATCTGTATACAAAGTGAAGTTGCTCAGTAGCCTAGTAAAAAAAAAAATACCACAATAAACCGGCCCAAACCCCCTAACCCCAGATAGTGACTGTTAGTTAACAGGGGGCTGGGGAGGTTTTGGTCCAACACTTCAGTGCCTTCAATGACAAACTGTCCTCTACTCTGTTTCTCCAACCTGTCTCATCTGCACCCTGCACACCACCGGGGACAGCTCCCCAGGCTCTGGGGCAGTGGGAGCTAGGTCTCCTCCTAACCATTCTGCCTTGGAGAGCTCCTGGCACCGATAACCGAACCCATCAGCAGCCCAGCTGGAAGCCCAGTGCTCCGACACATTAGATCACTTGATTACAAGTCTTGGAGGGAAAGCGAACCATTTGTCACCATATTAATTTTCTCGGCTTTGGCAGGAAATTGTTGGAAGTGGGGGATGTGGAATTTAACTGTAGGCTCGGTGGCATTTACATTCAACTGCCTGGAAGCATAAGAAATGCAGCCCATCCATGTCCTCCGACGGGTCTGGAGATGGGGAACGATCCGAGTCATATCTTTTACAATCGGACCGAGCGGGTGTAGCTCCGGAGCCGGGCTCCCCACTCCGTTCCTGGGCCGTCAGGTCCGCAGACTGGCGCCGAGAGCCCTCCGCGGTACAGGGCGTGCATAGTTTTGGTTTCACCCCCGCCTCTTTACTCTGGCAGCAGCAGATGAACTTGCACCTTGGGCCGGACAGCAGGTAGCCGCAGCATTCCCTCCTAGCCCCGATCGGAGGGCTCCTGCACTCGGACCGGGTCGCAGCCACACACACAAAGGGGCATAAACAAGTTACTGGAGACGAATCCTCGGAGGAGCTGCAGGAAGAAGAGTCTTTATGGCTTGTGGATGGAAGCTCCGGGGATCCTCCCCCCGCCCCTCCCCCCGGGACGGGGTCCGGGGGGCTCACGGCGTGACCTTGGGTCCCGGATAGGGCTCGCTCTCGCACCAGAAGTCTGCCGCCTGGGGCGTCTCGAGCAGCCACACCTCCCGGGGCACCGGCAGTGGAGCGGCGGGGCCGGCGTTGGGGGGCCCGGTCGGCGCGGGGGGCTCCAGCACCCGGTAGTAGTGGCAGTCCCTGCCGTCGTCGGGGTCGTAGGGAGGAGCGAGGATGTCCAGGAAGGCGGCGGGCCCGTCTACAGCGTCGATCTGGTGCAGGTTGTCGCGGTGAGGGCTGAGCAGACAGGGCGCGCTGCCTTCGGTGTACTCGGCGCGGGAGCGCAGCAGGGCCCGTCGCACTACGGCACGCTGGCAGGGCCGCAGCGGGGGGTCGAAGCAGGGCGAGGCCGAGGCGGCGGCGGCGGCGGCGGCTGCGCTGGGGGTGCCCTGCTGCTGCGGAGGCTGCCCCTCCCCCGGCTCCCCCGGCGGCAGAGGATCCAGACAGCTTATGCGCAGCGTGCCGTAGAGCACCTTGAGAACGCCGTGCATGCCTGGGTGGTCGTGCAGCGGGATGGACGTGCCGCTCTTGAGCAGAAACACGCCTAGGCTGAACTCGGCGGTCTCGCAGATGTGCATGTAGGTGACGGGAGGCAGGTGCGGCGGCCGTGCCGGCGGGGGCGAGGGCAGCGCGGCTCGCCGGGGGCTGATGTTTAGGTCTTCGGCGCGGAGCTGGCTTAGCAGCTGCTGCAGCTGCTGCAGGTTTTCGGGGAAGGCGGCCTCGGGAGCCCCGCCCCCGCCGCCGCCCCGGCGGAAGGTCAGCCGCGCCTGGCGGGCAATACGTTGGATTAGCGTGGTCATGTTGTCCCGCGGCATGCCGCCGCCGCCCGGGCCCGCCGGCCTCCCGAGCCGCCGTCGCCGTTGCCGCCGCCTCCCCCGCCGCCCCCGCCGCCGCAGCAGCAGCCTCCGCGCCGCAACGGCCTCAACGGCTCCCACGCTCCCGCCGCCGCGCACGCGCGGGCGCACGCGCACCAGCACCCCCGAGCCGTGGGGGAGGGGCGAGCGGGCACCGGGCTAGGGAGCCCTCCCTTTCACCTCGCGCCCGTTACTCCATTCATGCCGCCCCGGGCCAGCGGACTCGGGCGGACCCCGGACGCATGGGCCTGCTCCGCGGCGCCTGTTGGGACTTGTAGTCCCCCGCCCCTCCCTGAGTGGGGGCTTGCCGGAGAGGCCCCAGAGCGCTCAGTCCTCAAGCGGGCCCGCTCTTCAGCATGGGAGGGGGGGAGACTACAACTCCCAGTTTGCTCCGCGCGGCGCCGGCAGACACGCACTTCCGGCGGGCGGCTGGGTGAGACGGCGCGGGGGTGGCCGGGAAAAGGAAAAGGCCGGAGGGTGAGTGACCTCAAGTCGCTGGCCGCCTGGGGAAGGTTGCTGCCGGCTGCCCAAGGGTCACCTCGACTCGGAGGACATGCGGGAGGCGCCCTGACCTGGGAGTTAGGGTGGGGCAGAAGGGCTGGGTGTCTGCCCGTGGTCACGCAGGTCTCACCTTTCAACCGAGGCCCTACCGACCTCGGACTGGCGGGTTGCAAGTTTTTAATTATGCCTTAAGAGTCATGTTTAAAAATGTAGAATTCCAGATTCTCCCCCTCCCACCAGCCTCTCCCCTACCCATTGAGAAGGCTAGCCACGAGACATCAATTATACAGGTCTCTGAGGATTTATTAAGCACCTCCTGTATGCCGGGTGCGATAACCCCCAAAGATCGCCTCTGCCCTCCAGGAGCTTACATTATAGTCTGTCGGTCAGTACACATTATTAAGCGCCTACCAGGTACCCAATACAGCCGCTGGGGGTGCAAAAAAGCAAACCTTCCCTGCCCCGGGCAAGACGTGCAGAGTCCTGTGCTCCCACAGGGGAGGACCGCCCCCCGCCTCGCCCCCACTCTGGGCTGGCCCGGGTGTAAGGAATCCGGAATGAGGGTCTGGTCAGCCAGCATTCATTAGGCGCTTCCTGTATTCGGGGCACTGTGCGGAGAGCTTGGGAGGACGCCAGGCCCGGGGCACTGGGGTGGGGGTGGAGGGCGAGCTCCTGGGCAGAGCCTCCCATATGCCACAGGGTGGTCCCAGCTCCTCCAGGGACACCCAAGGTGGGTGGAAGCAGAGGTGGTGGGGATGTGTGGACCCCAGGATTTCAGACTCCCCTGCTCCTGGTCATTGATCTGGGCAGAGGACCTGGGGTGGAATCCAGGCTCTTAACCACTGGGATATTGGGTAAGCAACTTTCCCTTCTGGGGAACTTCAGAGTTCTCTCCTGTAAAAATAAGTGAACTTGATAATCTCTGAGGTTCTTTACTGCCCTCAATTTTATAATCCCAAATCAGTGCTCCCCCCAGCTATTTGTTCCCTCTCCCTGCCCCCACCCCTTCCCCTAGATTTAGTAGCACGGTTTGTCCTAAAGCTGGAAAGTTTTCTAGGGGTCCTCTAGTCCAAAGCTTTTTGAAGAAGAGCAGACTGAGGGCCAGAAAGAAGGAATGGTTTGCACGGGATGGCACCATTATGTTGAGACCGGACTGGAACTCCAGTCTTCTCATCACCTTGTCACCAAATCCTGCCGTCTTTATTAGAGAGTGGTAGATTTATGATACATCATTACACATTCAGACCCGGTTTCCTTGTGATTAAAGGCAAATAGGGGATAGGGTATACTGTGTCTGGAACAGAAATTTGAACTGGTCCCTACTGGGGTCAAACCCTAGTAATGTTAATGTTAATGCTGTGCCATAATCAAATGACCCAATCTACCAAATGGGGCCTTCCATTAATATGATTGCTTGGTTATTCATGGTCACATGAACACTCCTTAGTTCAATAATTTAAAATAAAAACGTTTATTGAATTTACAGAGTTCCATGCTAGCACCTATGGGAGGCGGGGTGAGGGCTTGGGAGTATAAAGATGAGTGGACATCCTTGCCCCCTAAGAATTTACCATCTAATAGAGTAGTTAAAACACACAAATAAGTAATGACATAGGGAGATAGAGAAGGCCTAAGAGAGGTACTAAGAGAGGTAATCCAGAGGTGAGAGTGAAAGATTGCTTCTGCTAGGTGGGAGAAGATGCAGATGCTGGGCCTTAAAGGATGGGAAGAGTTTCAATAGGTGGTGGGGGAAAGGATCTCAAAGTTTCCCTTCTAACTATACATCAGCAGTTCAGTGTTTTGAGAAACTCAAAATGTGTTTGAGTTCAGAAAAAACCTGGGAGGACTTACATGAACTGATGCACAGCGAACTGAGCAGAACCAGGAGAATATTGCACATAGTAACCGTGATATTGTAGGATGATCAACTGTAGATGACTTTTAACTATTCTCAGCAATACAAAGATCTGAGATAATTCTGAAGGACTTAGATGAAAAATGCTATCGACCTGATGGAGTCTGAATGCAGATCGCTTTTTTGTAACTTTCTTTTTTTGGTCTATGTTCTCCTTTACAACATGGCTGATATGGAAATATGTTTTGCTTGACTGCACATGTATACTCTTCTATATCAAAGTTTTTGCCTTCTCAAGGGTGGGGGAGGGATGGAATTTTAAACTCAAAAATTATTTCAAAATACCCTCAAATGTTAAAAATTGTTTTTAATATATAGTTTAAAAAAATAAAAACATTTTAGAAAAATGTGTTTGAGAAATGTTAAGCAGTCCCAACGAAGAAGGTAAGAGGCTACACACTGCAATGTCAGGAAAGGCCAAAGGAGAGTGTTAAGGAGGAAGTATTCAGCGGTGTCTCAAAGAGCAGCCAGGTCCAGAAGGATGAAGATTAAGGAAGAGGGTGGAGGGGTTCAGAGGCCAAACTGGAAGGAGCCCACGAATGAGTGACTTGTTTGGAAGTGAAAGCACTGTGTCTGTCCTAAGAACTTGAAGGAGAGGTGGACTGGTAACTTGAGAGGAGCAGCAGGATTTAGGGAAGCTTTCTTTGAGATTAGGTGAATAGGTGTATCTATTGAACACAGAGTTTTCCAATCTTTGGGGAATGAATTCTAGATGTCAAAACAGATGTGCCTTTCTGTAAGTAAACCAAACCTGGAAAATGCATTTTTATAACAAGGTTCACTTAGGAGGAAGTGCTCTCTACAAAGTGTTTGGGTGCCAGGTTCTTATTTAGTGTAGCTTCCTTAAATCAGCATGTTGCTGAAAAGATGCTAGCCAGGGGAATCTAGTGTTAATAAATGCACTAGAATGTCCAATGAAGCCCCAAGGTGACAGATCCCTTCACAAAATGAATGCTTTTATGAGGAAAAAGAATAATGTCTTCATTGTTTGTCTTGTTTGAAAAATTCATTCGGCAGACATCAAGTCTCCTTTGCATGGTACAGTGCTGCCCAGAGATGTGGAGAAATAAGAAGCAGTCTGCCCTCAAGCAGCTTCTCATTTCATTCCCTGGGGGTTTTGGTAGGTTTGTTTTGCTTGCAGAGAGGCAGTCTCACAAATAACAGCCAGTTTAAATGATGCTTGGTCAGCCTGGTAATGAATTTTGACTTCTTTCCTTTACTCCAACAAACAATTATTTATAGTGCACCATTCCTGAAGCCAAACCCTGCCTTTGGGGTATTGAGGAAATGAGAATTTGAGATACTTTTTTTCTTCCATTTATACCGATTTCTCCTTGGTCATTCGTGAATATTTCTGGACTACGTGGGGCTACAGAATGTGTGAAAGGGTTTCGTAGTAAAGGAGAACGAGAATAGTAGGGGTTGCTCCTCTCAGCACCTGCCCTGACATAACCTACCCCTAGGGAAACAGGAAGCCCTTCACAGAACCTGGATCCCAATAGGGCTTCCTCTGCAGATGCCTAGAAGGGAGTGGGCTGGTATTACTACCGACTTCCTCCTCACTCCAGCCTCCACTAAGTTCAGCTGCTGCTGAGTAGGAGGGAACCCTAAGGAATGTTCAGGGAAGGGAAGAAGAGGACATGGAAGGGATTACTAGAGTCAGGAAAACACATAGTGGGAAAACCACGGAGGGAAGAGATGAGAACAGACAGCTGTGAGCTATTCCCTCTGAAGTCTTTTATTCCTATAAACTATATTTATTCCCCCTACATTTTCTATTTCACAAGCTGACAGTTAGTTATATGGTGATAGGTAATACTGATAGAAATTAATCCCACCTCCCGCCCACATTGAAGTATTACATTTAGCAGTGGGGGAAGCACATTGAAGAATGAGAAAAGCTGAGATTTGCTTATAGTTGCTTAATTATCCAGGAACTGGGGAGGACTGGAATAGCCCCCTGCCTACATCTCTTTTCTCACCTCCACCTACTCTCTTATGGGCTCTTCATTCTTTACAAGATTATCGTCTAGCTTCTTTCCTCCATCCTTTTACCCTGGCCCCGCCTTATCTTCATGCGGACTAATTTTCCTCTTTTCACCAGGCAAGCTGCTAACTTGTTCAACTCCTTTCTTAAAATTCATTTGATCTAGCAAGTTCTACTGGGGACACCGAGTTCTCCATAAACTGATTCGAAATAGATTGACGTTTGTGAACTATTACCAATACATGACTTTTTTTCTTTTCAGTGAGAGAGAAGGTTCCAATTTTCCACCTTTAGATTCCTTGGGAATCCTCATGTGTCAAGTCCCAATCAACTTGTTTTTACAGTGGAATAGAACATAGATTAAGCAGCAGAACTTTTTAAAAAAAGTGCTTAATTTATAATCTTTGCTTATAATAATGAAATGTTATGGTTACAAAAAGCCTTTTGCCTGGTCAGTTCCAAGTTTTAGGCATTTTTTTGTGGTTATCATGGTAGACTATAAATTTAAATTTCTAGGAGCTAAAAGAGACTGAGAAAAGGCCTGGGCCCTGTTTTCAGCTCCCCCACTAATTGCAAACTTGGGCAAATGATGATCTCATTGTGTTTTAATTTTGTCATTTAAGTTAGATTAATCTGTAAGGACCCTCCCAGTTCTAAAGAGAAGGTCCCAGTGTCTTAATTCTTTCAGAGAAGCACCTTTCTCAGGGTCCCAAAGAAGCCAGATTCCCATAGTGCAGGATAAAGAATCCAGTGTGCTTTGTGGACAATTTAGGCCAAAAAGAACCTAGACAATTCAAATGTAAATGGCTTTCCCCTCATTTCTTTTTTTTTTCCCCATATACTTACATCCTGACCTTCTTTGCTTAAACAATTATTACTTCTACTTTTTTTTGGTGATGAGCTTTAATGTACTGTAGGTTAAGGATGAGTCCACAGTGTGATGTGGCAGCTGCCCCAAAGCTGAACTGATCTTAGGTTGCATTATTAAAGGCATGGTGTTCAGACCGGCTGGGGGGTGGAGGGGGAGTGGTGTGGAGTCCCTTTGCACTCTGCTAGGGTCGTACCGCACCTGGAGTATTATATCCATGGATCTGGTGTGTACTGATTTATGTACATGTTGTCTCTTCTACTAGAATGTTTTTGCTCTTTATTTGTATCTCCTGCCCTTAGTGAAGGGCCTGGCCTCTAGTAATTGTTAATAAATACTTGTCGATTGATTGAATGCATTCCATTTGAGGTGATTTTGGAGAAGACATAGCAATCTAGAGCATACACAGAGAGAAGATTGGTTGAGGGAACCAAGGGTGTTAGACTGAAGAATACCTGCTAATGGGAGTGGGGGTGTGCCCTCCTGTAACAACAGTGTTGATAGCCAGCTGCTGTGGAGGTGAAAGACCAACACCAAGAGTACACAGAAGGGCTGCTAGCACAGGTTCTTTGATCTGATTTTCTAAGGAAAGCAACTTTAAGGGGTTAACAGTCTTACTTTAATTAAACATGCATATATCATTCACTTAGTTCAGAGCAAATACAAACAGAAATTGCAAGCATATGTTATATAAACAGAGCAGATAAACACAAACTAGTAGACAGGCTTCTAACCTTCTAACTATAGCAATACATACAGTTGCCAGAGAGAAAAGCAACAACAGCTGGGTTTTCAAAGCCAAGGAGCTCCGTGACGGCTACCCAGAGTCTCATCTGGCCAAATCATATGACACTTTTCCAGTGAGTGAGAGCCCCAAAACAAAATGCCAACCTCAGAGCTTATATACCCAGTTCAGGGCCCTGGGGCACTTGATTATTTCAGTGCTGAGAAGCACTCAAACAGAAAACATCGAAAAGTCCCACTTTGCTTGCCATTACATTTTGAAAGGCAAGACTCATCAAAGGTACTTGATTGCCTTAGCATTCCAAAAGAGAAAACAGTGAAAAAAAAAAAAACCAAACAAGTCCCACCCTGATCGCCATTCCCCCTCCCTACCCTATGCAGATTAACTGCCATCAGGCCTTAAAAGAACTGTCACATGGGCTCAGAGAACAGAATTTGCAGCAGCAAGTGACAGTCACAGACAAGCAAATTTTGACAAGATGTAAGAAAAGTCTTCCTAACAAAACTATCCCAAAGTAATAAGATGGGCTGCTTTGGGAAGTAGTGACTTTACCCTCCTTGGAGGCGACCCTCAAGCACAGGCTGATTGGACACTTATTACCACTGATAGAACATTTCTATTTGGGTATGGGTTAGATCAGGGGTGGGGAACCTGTGGGCTTGAGGCCACATGTGTCTTTTTAGGTCCTTGGATACAGCCCTTTGAGTCCAAGTTTTACTTTTACTAAGGAAATTTGTTCTGTGAATTCAATGGATTCAGTCAAAGGGCTGAACTTGAGGACCTAGAGGGCCACAAGTAGTCTCAAGGCTGTAGCTTCCCCACCCTTGGGTTAGATGAAGTGGTATCTAGAGCCTCTTCTACCTCAAATGAGAATTTCTGAAATATGATATTGACTTACAAGCTATTAAATTCAGTTAAGTTTAAAAGTAAGATTTAGGCAGCATAAGTAGCAAAGTCTAGCAGTAAAATGCAATGACTTGTTTGAGTGGTTACCTCCTATTGATGAACCATATGGGTACAAGTCCAAAGGTCTGTATTTGAAATGGGCCAGAGGGGTAGTTCTTTCCCTCCCAATCTGTCCCATACTTCAGGCTTTGGAGAGAAGACAGGAAGAAGGGTGAATGAAGTACAGGGAGAGAAGACCAGGAAGAACATTCCTGTGTGTTCCTAAATCCCACTCCTAAATTGGGAATAGAATGAAAGCCACTCAAAGACCAATGGCAGCCTTGATTGAAGATCAACCTAAGAGCCTTGTTGGAGGGCTAGACCCCTGAGAGTCTGTCTCTGGCTGCCTCTAGGACAGCTCTGCTGGGCAGGCCCCACCTGAGCCTGCTCCCCTCCTCCTCAGATACACAGCTATTCACCTGCTTCCCGAGGTTGGAAACTTGGGTTTATTTTTGGCCCCTCCTTCTCTGCTATTACTCACATCCAGTTACTTACTGAGCCCTGTCAGTTTTCTCTCTGTAACGGATCAAATTTGGCTTTTTTCTTTTTCCATTGCTACCACGTTAGTAACAGACTTTCATTATCGTATTCCTGAATTTCTAACCAGTCTTCCCACCTTTCTTCTCTTCTTCCTTCAATTTATTCTTTATCCTGCTGTCAGACTAATCTCTCTTATGTATTTATAGGGCAAAATCACTTGTTCAGTGCCTTCCTTTTACTAATAGATAAATGTCAAACTCCTTAGCTTGGCATTCAAGGCTCATACAGAGACACTGTATATACAATGGAAGGTATGCTGGATTTTGAGTCAGTACCTGTGTTCAGATATGGATCAGCCGCTTACTCACTGGGTGACTTTGGGCAAGCCACTTCACCCCTCGATGCCTCAATTTCCTCATCTGTAAAGTGAGGGACTTGGGTTAGGGTTAGTACTCTAGGTTTCTTTCCAGCTCTAAATCCATGAGCCTACTTTTCCAGCCTTATATTTTGCTCTTCTTGGCCACAGATTCATGATGTTAAAACTGGGTTGCTTGCTGTCCCCTTTATGTTCTCCTGATTTCCATACCTTGTGCCTTTATGCAAATGGTTCCCTATACCTAGACTGCCCTACTCCCCTGCTCAGCCTTCTAAATTCCCATAAATACTTTAAAGTCCAGCACTACCCATTCAGACATTGTTCATCCTTCCCACTTCCCCCACACCTTCTGCCTCCCACTCACCCTTATTAGACACTTTGACTCCTAAGGAGTTTATATGAGTACTAAGAGGTATAAATGCAGTATTGTCATGTAATGCTATTCTATAGTATGGTTGGCTGTTGACATACCTTCTGTCTATTGGAAGCCCCAAGAGGGACTTCATCTTGTCTAAACTTTCTATCTTCTCCAGCGCCCAGCACAGAGCTTGGTATCCAGTAGGCACTTAATAACTCTTTGTGGGATCTGAATGACCCACCCAGTTTAGTATTAGAGAGGCTTCCCTTCTCTCCTTCCTGTTAAGCAATGCAATAATTATACAGCCATAAATAGTTTTGAACTGTAAATTAAATTCAAACACCCTTTACTTCTCTTAATTAACTTTATTTTTTTCCCTGTTTTGTGCTTCTTGTTTTTTCTTTTCCCTCCAGAAGACATCAGCCATCTCTCTCCACCTCCCCCGCTTTCCCATCTGTCCTTCCCTCCTGGCTAGGAGAGATTTTTTTTTCTTTTTGCTTTATATTTAATTTAATTAATCAAGTTGAATCACAAATGGTGAAACAGTTGACATTCAGCTTCAGCAGACAGTTAAAGTAGAGAACTGGGCTGCCCCTTTTATCCTGGGCAGAGAAGACTCGGGTTGTATGTTGTTTGACTGCTGCTTGTAGGAAGCCTGGTGGTGGCCAGACAGGTGAACTATGGAGGGGCTCTACTATTATGGTGTAGCGTGTAGCAACTATAGGAAGGGGGAAAAAGCCATCTTTATATTACCAGGGGAAATATCGAGGGGAAAATTCCTTAGAGTGAAATTCTTGGTGGAAATGTGTGGTAGCTGACATAGTTAGTATCCAGTTTAGTTGCTGAGCCTTTTGGAGAATCAAATTTCTTTGAGTTTCCTGTCTTTCTGATTTACGGAATGCACAGCAAATAATTTATCTCTGTAATCATTAGAACTAAAGAACTAAGAATCGCATGCCGTGTGATAGAAATGATAGAAATAAGAAGAAAAAAGCTATGTTTTATGTACCAAAGACTTCTTGCCATCAGACTTGGTGATTTCTCATGCCTTTATGATACTTTAGGCCTAGAGTAGTGAGAATAAAAAAGACAGCTGGAGAAGACAGGTTTCCCGGAGACCGAATCAGGGAACCAGCAGTATTTACAAAGATATAGCCGTCAGAGACCTCGTAATGGTCCTCACTTTCTCGTTCTTGGTCTGTTCCATACCTAAGACCTCCATCGCCTTATAGAAGAGCCCAACACCTTCCCTAGAAACACAGGGTGTTTCCAGGCGAACAGAGACATTGGGAAAACCCTCTGGCTAACTGAACTCCTGCCTTGTCCTTCTGTTAACACAATCTGTTTTACTGCTGCAACATGAGGGTCAGTTTACAGAATTCCGACCTTGAGGTCTCAGTTCCCTCTACTTTTATGGGCTGCCTTTAGGCCTCCTTGGAGATGGGAGGAGGTCTTTAGACCCCTTGGGAGCCCTTGCTATCTCCTGTCTTTTATACCAGGATTGCCCTGTTCTCCAGATTATGTTAATAGGAACTTAATTTTACCCATTGTCTATGGTGATCCACATAAAATAAGTCAGAGGTTATGTAATAGTGGCTTTAAATGGAATGTTTTTACGTGAGTATCCCTGAAATAATTCTAGCTGAAGTAAAAAAAAAATCAAACCCTGCTGCCTTGGGTATTTACTTTGAAATATCCTCTGTTCCAGTTTTCTAGGCCTAAAGTGTTATGAAAATATGAGGAACAACAGTAGAGTTTCCAAGTATAGTGGCAGGAACACTTTGGTATGTAAAATGTATCTTCCTTCTATTGTATTGGATTATCATAATGTGAATATCAATGGGATTTGTGTACTACTTACAGAAAAGTACCAGACAAGGGAGTCAAGAGATCTGGGTTCTAATGTGACACTGCTACTAACTGGTATTGAGTGGGACTGAAGGAGAGACTTCTTTAGGCCTCAGTTTTCTCATTTGTCAGATGAGGACATTGGACCATGTGATATCTTTGGCTGTATTCAGTTTTTAAAAAATGAGTCTCAAGAATTTTAGAATTATTTAATTATAAATTTAAGTAATGGAAGTTCATAAAGTGGTAGACATTTTTCTTTAGTCTTAAAAAACACTAGAAGAAGGGACAATCAATAATATATGTATATGTGTATGTATGTGTATATATACATGTATACATACATACACACATATATACGTGTATATACATATTCACACATGCACATATATACATATATAAATTCTTCAGCATCTCTGTATTTGTTTGCTCTTACTTGGCTGAGGTCTCTTCCAACTTGGACATTTTGTGATTCTTTGATGTTGATTTTCCCTGAATCTGGGTTAAAAAAAAATCAAGTGTACATTGTCTTCTCCATAAAATGACACTGTTTCTTAAGTTGGGTTGTAGTAGAGGTTTTAGTGGAGATTTTGATTCCACCCACCCCATGAATTGCTTTCTATTGAGAGTATCATGAACTGCCACTGGGCAAAGCAAAACCTATCTTTCACTAAATTCACAAGTATTTACTTAGCACCTACTGTGTGCCAGGTTTTGTGCTAGGCATTGGGAATACAAAACCAAAACAATACCTGGTCTGAGGAACTTATGTTCTTTTGGATGGTAATTCACTTACAACTAATGTTAGCAGTCTTTATATAGCTCTTACTCTGTGTTAAGCACTTGATAAATATTCTCCCTTTTGTGTTTTCCCAGTTTTTGTGCTTCTCAAATTATTTGAGGAAAAGGATAAGGATCAGGAGTGTGTCCTTTTTTGTCTTGTATTTCCAGTGCCTAATGTAAGGCCTAGAACAGAGTATGGTCTATGCATTTCTGCCTGACTTTTGGAAGAACTGACAACCAATGACCCTGCATCGTGAAATAATAACCCTATGGCAAAAGGCTTGCTTCAACTAGATGATCAACCATGATTAGCCGTAACGGATGTCCAGGCAGTTAAGAAGATTTGAGGGTTCTTATGCCAATTTCTCCTCTTTTATGGACCTTTGCTGTCATTACCCTGTAACTGCTGGACAGTTTAGGCCTTCACAGTAGCAATTGACTCCATCAGAGCAAACTTTGCAAGTGTTAAGACCCAATGCTAGATCAAGGAACCCAGGACTTCATGAGAGATAATAAATGATTATATTATGTCACAACATTTATTTTTCATAGACTTATATTAATTTAAAGGCATAAAATACCCACCCCCTTCCCGTCTCCCCAAATGTTTGTTTTAAATTTGTTTAAACCATGGTAATTACTTATTTATAGTACAATAGGCCTAGTTTGTCTGTGAACCTAGAGAAGAATTATTCCTTAGATGCAGTTCTATAACAGCAAGCACCCTAGCATACCCAAGGTGGCCTGCTAGCACAGGTTCTTTGATCTGCTTTTAAAGCAGAGAAATTAGCACAAAGACTAATAGACAGGGCTATGACTGTCTGAATCAGAGCAAGATTGCTACATACTTTACATATATCACTGGATCGAGAGAGCATTTACCTCTAAGTAGTCGGGGGCAGGGGTGGGGAGGGTTTGGGGGGGAGAGGGGGCCAGGCAGGCTCTGAACACTCAGAGTCTCCACCACAAAATCACCTCAGAGTATAGTACACTTTTGGCTACTAGGCTTAGAGCCAGAAGGCATCACAACCCTCCTGACTCAGTGCCTAATTAGTTTAGTACCAAAAGGTGTGAAAGCCTTCCTACAAGCAAGCCTCCCCCTAAGCAAGCTCCTCCTTAGGCGAGTCCCTCCCCCAAAGGGCTCTGTGACTGGGGATATTTCACAGCTGTGAGCTGGGCCAGAACTCAAAGCAGGTCACATAGGCCTATTAATGGATGGGGAAGATCTTCATATCCCATTAACATTATAAGTTCCCAGGCTGATCAAATCATAGATCTAAAGCTTGTAGGGTCCTTGGGCTGTGTAGTCCAACCTCCTAATTTTTCAGATGAGGAAGCTGAGACCCAGGTTGATGAAATGGTTAGTGAAAAGGTTACACAGAGAGGATAGGGAATGGGTCCTTTGGCTCCAAACACATTGCTTGTCCCACTGCACCATTTGGCCCTCGTTTTCTAAGGCTTGGCTTAGACTACAGGAAAATGAAACAGCCCCCAAGAGCCTGGCCTTCCTGATGTGCCCGTCTTTAAACAAGGGAGGTCACAAAAGGAGTCCACTTTAATAGGTGAGAGCCCTTAACTAAATAAACTGCCTTTCTTTTTGAAGAACAACTTTCATTATTATTGAAATTTAGGACTTCAGGTTGGGGAGGTGGTAGGAAATCACCAGGCTGATTTCATTTCAGTTGAATGAATATTAAGCCTCTGCTGCATGCACGCCACTGTATTAGGTGCTGGGGGCGCAGAGATTTAAAAAAAAGAAAAAAGGATGCCCCTCTACCCCCAACCCCTTTCATCTTGAAATAGCTTACAATGCAATTGGGGATTGGGCCTGGGGGACATGACACAGACAGATATCAGTATGATAAGGACAAAATGCGATAAAGGCAAAGGAGAGCCAGGCTCAGTGCAATGAGAAATTTAAAGGGGGCACAGGGATGATATTCTTCATCCATAGCTTTCTTCCACCCACCTGCCATTTTGGGATAAGGAAAGGAACAGGAAAGAAGGAAAGGGAAGGGGGCAGAGGCACTTTGAAGTGTGGGGACAGAATTAATGTCCCCAAAGAAGAACTTAAGTACCTCCTTCTTTCATGCATTTGTCAGACTCTTAAGGCTATTAATGTGGTATTGATGTGTATTGTGGAATTATAGTCTCTCCTTTGCTTCTGAAAACCCCTTGGCATCATCTTCCATTCTTTCTTACCTTAAGCTCGATCTCCCCCCACTTCTGTCAATCATCTTTCCTCCCAATCGTCCCTCTTCTCCAGTTTCAATCTTTTTCTTTTGCTACAACCTACACAAACACTCAGAGGCTGTCTAGTCCAACCTTCTTAGAAAACCTTTATTTGACTCAACTGTTCCCTTACACAGGTGTCTTCTGGTTCTAGAAAAAGGTATCTATTCTCTCCTTCCTCTCCTTTTATTCTTCAACCCTCTGCACCTGTCTTCTGACCTTATCACTCAACAGAAGCTGCTTTCTGCAGTTACTGATGAGCTCTGGATGGTCAGATCCGACAGCCTTTTTCAGGCCTTCACCTCATTCTTTTTCATAATGGCAGCCTTTGACTCTTGTCCCAGCTCTTCTGCCTGATCCTCTGTCCTCCCTGGGTTTCTGTGATGCTGCTCTTGGTTCTCCTCTGGTGTGACTTCTCTGTCTCCTTTTCTGCCTCACTTGCTAGACCACCCCTAGGTCTCATCTGTGCCCTTTTTTCTTCTCTCTCTATACTTTCTCAGTGATATCCTCAGATTCCATGGGTTTAATGATTATCAGATGACTCCCAGACCTCATCTTTCTCCTGAACTTTAGCTCCACAGCACCAACTGACTGCTTACGTCCTGGACATTTTGACTTAATACCCTTGAGCATTTTTAACTTAGCACGTCCCAAACTGAACTCATCATTTATTCCCCAAACAGTTTCAGAACTCTTGATTTTGTCCAAAGCTCCACCATCCTCTTTGTGACTGTGGTTCGCAGCCTTGGCGCCATTCTCTGCTCCTCATTCTCACCTCACATATCCAGTGATTATGCCTTATGGCCCCTGCCCAGGGCTCAGCCTGCCCCTGCCCTGCCTCTTTCCTGGGTATTGCCACGGTCTGCCTCCAGGCCGTCTCCTCACCAAGTCATCTTTTACACAGCTATCGAAATGACATTCCCAAAACACTGCTCAAGAAATGCTATCCACTATGAAGCCAATTCAGAAGAAAGTAAATGTCATACAAGCCAGTATCCAAAAAGTGAAAGGCCTATTGCCTCTCAGATCTTCTACAGATGCCTTTGTTTGGAATACTAAGCCTTTTAGAAGCCAACTCCATTCATTCAGCCTTTCCAGGGTCAGTGTACATTGTTCTCCTTTGCTTACTTTGTGGCTTATCCAGTGTCGTCTTCTTATGGTTCCTCACACGTGGCCCTCCAACTCCAGCCTCTGAGCCTTGGCCCACACTGTCTTGCCAGGCCTGGAGTGTGCTCCCTCCTCTCTCCTCTTGCATGAAGTCTTTCCTGACACTCCCCTCCCAATTACGTTGTATTTATATTGTCTATGTCTCATTTCTTCTGCTATGTGTACATGCTGTTTCTCCCCTCATAGAATGTTAGCTTGCCTGGCAAGGACTGAAGCTTGGCTTTGTAGGTGCTTAAGAAGTGCTCCCTGATTAGCTAGCTGGTTCCTTTGTTTTCTGAAGCATTGGAAAAGCTTAGATCACCTTAAGGTGATCCTTAGGAGCTTTCTCAGACTTATTCTGAAATGGCTTTTGAATAGCATCTACTACCAGTTGATCCCTTTAGAACTTGTAGAGCCTGGACTGTATATAAAACTCATGTTGAAACTTTGTTATACCTTTAAGTATTATTAGAGGATAGGAGGATCAGGCCCCTTCTTGGAAAACAAGGCATTAGATAGTTTCCATCTTGCTACATAATGTCAGGTTAAAAATTAGTTCAGTGAAATGTAATACTTACTATTTAACCAAAATGTTACATGTGTGATCAGAATCTCTCTCTTGACTGGAAGATGAACACTGATTTGCAGTTTCTTATCTCGCGACTCCCCATCTGGCTGGTCTTGGAAATAAGTTCATTTTTTAGCAGCATAGTAACTGGCAATTAGAGTTCTAGAAATGCCAATTTTAATCAAAACTTCGATTTCAAAGATAGAAAAGCTTAAATGAACCGTATACTGCTTCTCCATTTTATTCACTTACATGTTTTTTAAAAAAAACAATTTAAATAATTCACAGAGAAAGAATTAAGATGTCCCAGAAATGGTAAGAAAATAGCTTAGATTTTTAAATGCAGTCATTTTTACTCTGAAGACTGACACTTACACACATCTTTACTATTATTGTTGTTTATATCATGCAAAGATCTACCTTCTATTTAGGAATTAAGATCCTAGAAAACTCTCTCTCTCTCTCTCTCTCTCTTTCTCTCTCTTTCTCTCTCTCTCTCTCTCTCTCAAATTTTACAGTATAGAAAAGAGTGCTAACTGAATTTGTGCATCCTAATAATTTTCATATAAGCTTCACCATAGATTGATCACAAATTAATAAACATGGGCCAGATAATTAAAGCTAGTGAGATTTTAAAAAAAAATCTTATGTTTTATTAATTTAAACTCTTCTCTGATAGAGTTCTTTAAAGTTCTGTTTTATTAAAGAGTTAATTTCTTCAGAATTAGTCTTGAAAATAAACTTCAAAAATTGTTAGATTTAGGAAACTCTGGTTTCTAAAATATACATATGCCCTAGTTTCATTTACCAAATTCCATCCTACTTTGGGATTAGTCACTTGTGAGTCCTAGTCTTTTCCTCCCTACCCTTTTGTGCTAGGAAGTGATCTCCATATAAATACATTCAGGAGTTGGAGCAAGAATTTCCCATGGGACCATGGTCAGCAATAGGTGACTTCCCCTGGCCACACATTGATTGGATAGAATGGCAGGAATCCAGTCAAAGAGGTGGATGATGGAGCCAAGCAGAAGGCACATGAGCGACCTCCAGAAAGGTGGCAAAGTGCTTTGCCTTGAACCCCTGACAATGTGGGTGATGGATGTAGCACTGTACTTGGTCAGTCTTGAAAGTGAGCACTTTGCTGTATTGTTGAGATTAGGTGACCAGCTGCTGGGTGTGCTTTCAGATGGGTGTCATGCAGATCCTCTGGTACTAGCATTTTTCCTCCACTGGCCTCCAAAAAGACCTTTATTATCACCATGAAAAAAAAAAAGTAGGACTGAAGCACAGAATACATTCAATTCAGTTCAGTTCAACAGGTGTTTCCGGAAGCTCTCCTATATATACAACACTGAGCTTGGTGCTCAAGATACAATTGAGTTGCTGCCCTCCAGGATCCTACACTTCCAGCTTGTCAGCTGCCCCACTTTTGCTGCAGCACTGCATTCTCTCTGTGATCTCTGGTGAGGGCTGGGGGAACTGCCTTCAGTGGTGCAGATTGAAGCATGACCACAGGCAGTGCTTGTTAATATCTACTATCAGTCCACCATTGAGGACTTCTTACATAGGAAACCTCTCTGACATTTTTGATGTGGAAAGGATACCAAAGCTCTCCCTTAGGCTATTTTTCATCTGTCATTCTGGCTATACCACTAGCCCACCAAATCCTTGGCATCTTTTTGCCACTTCTTGTGCAGAATCCATTGTGGGTAGTGGGCTGTAGCCTACTTGTACCTACTGTGTATCTATCTATCCATTCTAACCCCTTGGGTCATCTGCAGTTTTAATTCCTTTGAGAAAGTGGTCTTCCCAACCATGTAGCATCAATGGAATGCTATTGGATGTTTCATAAAATGGCTTTTATGACATTGAGCAGCTTGGAATCATTAGGAGAGCCTCATAAATTCCTAAATGTAATCAAACCCAACCCAACCTTTTGCTCTAATTCAATTCTGGGTTTAGCTTATTGTGCAGCTACCGTCCATTGCATACATATTGCTAGGTTAGCTCTATGGGTTGTCTGTACAATTGCATATAATAATAAGGGCAATATGTCTTCATCCACTTTGATTTGCCCTTATGGATGGCTAGGTTGGTCTTTAAATGACCATAGATTTCATTGAATTGAATATCCTAGAGCTCTATGCAATCAACTTAGTGTTATACATAAATAGGAACTTTTAAAAATATTTTATTTTTTCCCCAATTAAACGTAAAAACAATTTTTACCATTTGTTGTTAAGTTTTGAGTTCCAAATTCTATCCCTCCCTCCCTCCCTGAGATGGTAAGCAGTCTGATATAGGTTCTACATGTGTAATCATGTAAAACATTTCCATATTAGTCATCTTGTAGGGAGAAAAAAGCAAACAAAACAAAAAAAGAAAGAAAATGAAAAATAATATGCTGCAGTCTGTATTCACATGCCATCAGTTCTTTCTCTGGAGGTAGCTAGCATTTTTCATCATGAGTCCTTCGGGATTGTCTTGGATCATTGTATTGCAGAGAACAGCTAAGTCATTCACAGTTTTTCCTCATACAATATTGCTGTTACCATGTACGATGCTCTCCTGGTTCTGCTCACTTCATTTGATATCAGTTCATGTAAGTCTTCCCAGGTTTTTCTGAAATCGTCCTGCTTGTCTTTTCTTATGGCACAATAATATTCCATTATAATCATATACCACAGTTTTTTCAGCCATTCCCCAATTGATGGGCATCCCCTCCGTTGCTAATTCTTAGCCTCTACAAAAAGAACTGTTATAAATATATTTGTATAGATAGGTTCTTTTCCTTTGTCTATGATCTCTTTGGGATATGGTCCTAGTCATAGTATTAACTAGATCAAAGAGTATGCACAGTTTAATAGCCCTTTGGGTATAGTTCCAAATTGTTCTCCAGAATGGTTGGTTCACTTCACAACTCTATCAACCATGCATTAGTGTTTCAGTTTTCCCACATCACCTACAACATTTATCACTTCACTTTTTTTTGTCATATTAGCCAGTTTGATAGATGTGAGATGGTACCTCAGAGTTTTAATTTGCACTTCTTTAATCAATAACGATTTAGAACATTTTTTCACATGAATATAGATAGCTTTGCTTTCTTTGTCTGAAAACTACCCATTAATATCCTCTGACTGTTTATCAATTGGGGGAATGACTTATATTCTTATAGATTTGACTCAGTTCTCTATATATTTGAGAAACGAGGCCTTTATCAGAAATACTTGCTGTAAATTCTGCCCCCCCCCCCACTTTCTGCTTTCCTTCTAGTTTTGGTTGCATTGGTTTGTGCAAAAACTTTTTATATAATCCAAATTATTCATTTTATATTTCATAATACATGCTATACATTGTTTGGCCCTAAATTCTTCCCCTATCCATAAATGTCACAGGTAAACTATTCCATGCTCTCCTAATTTCTTATGGTATCACCCTTTATGTCTAAATCATTTACCTATTTTGACCTTACGTTGGTATGTGGTGTGAGATGTTGATCTATTCTTAATTACTACCATACTGTTTTCATAGATAGGAGCTTTTATAGAATTTTTCCAACAACAACAACAACAAAAAACTCCAATAAATTTCTCTGTGAGGTCCTATCTGTAATGAAATCTTATTATGAGCTCAGTGTGCAAACAAAAGGTAGTATTATTACCTAACAAAGAGACATGATATTATTACTTCCATCATTTCAGTCCCAGTATTCTTCGGATGGAACATTCAGTGTTCCTGGGATTATAGACTTAGACCTGGAAGAGATAAGCTTCTGTGGTCTTAAGTCAAGGGTTTTAGCCCTTTCCAAAGAACTGAAGCTGAGTAGTAGAGGAGCTTCTAGTTCTTGTGAGCCGGCTGCAGTACGTTACAAATGAGGAATTATAGATAAGATGTGGTGTCAAACTCAGATAGAGTCACTAAGCCATACATAAAGATGTGGGCCACATATTGACTTAAAAAACCACACATTTTAATGGACTTATTTTTTTTAATTAATACATCAACACATTCAAATCAGATAGGAGATATTTAATTTACTTTGGGCTGCCCTTGGGAGCGTAATGGGCCATGTGTTTGATACCTCTGGTGATGACAAAGGTACCCTCAGAGAAATGTATGAATGAGAGAAAAAAGATGAGTCAGCAAGTCATTTGGGGATGAACCTACTTACTGTCAAGAGAAGGCTCCCTCCACGGACTACAGACCTTCTGTGTTGCCTTTATGGAGGACATGGACAAGGGTCACATAGGATAGGCCACCACAGATAGGTTGCAGACTACCTCATTAGAAGGAATGTTGTTATTGTTCAGGAGTGTCTGACTCTTCATGACCCCGTGGGCCATAACATGCCAATACTGTCCATGGGCTTTTCTTGGTAAAGATGCTGGAGTGGTTTGGCATTTCCTTCTCCAGACATTAGAAGGAGTCCTTCCACATTAATGAGATCATAGCTTTGCTCTGATTTTTCTCCTTTATGGTGGATCTGTCATTTTGATATTTTACTTTTTCCCCAAGGGCCCATCTATTTTCACTTAATCTAATTGAATATGATAGTTGAGGATAGACACCCACTCTCAAGAATGTGCATATTAACAGTGACCTTCTGGAATGCAGTTCTTCACTCAAGACCCATTAACAAGTCCACTGTTGGGACTTTTGTAGCACGTGGTAGGCTAGGGCAGCATTATGGTATTAATGGAATTAAAGTTACTGGGATGAAGGAGGTGGGAGCCCAGCAGTGCTCTGCCCTTCTCAGAGACAAAATTTAGAGTGTTTTAGTAAGCTCAGTCTGCTACCCTTTAGGAAGAGCAAATAGGATGGTGAGTGGCCTTGAGACCATAGAATCACAAAATCACATGCCATATGTCAGTGGTGAAAACATGGGAATATCAAACTTGGAAAAGACTTGAGGGCCATGGTGTGAAAAGACACAGAGCCTGGGTTGGAATCTCAGTGCTGGTGCTTCCTACCTGAGTGACCTCAGGCAAGTTACTTGAGGCTCTCTGGGTCTCAGTTTTATTGGTAAAATGAAGGAGTTGGACCTCATGGCCTCTCAGGTCCTTTCCAATTCTAAATCTGTGATCCCAGGTATCTGAAGGGTAAGTATGTATGGAGAGGCCCACATGTTTTGTCTGGCCCTGGGGAACAGGACTGGGGGCAGTGGAGAGAGAATCCACAAGCAAATTTCAGCTCAATGGGAGGAAAAATCCCAGGGGCTCTAACTTTAATAGGGACCTCAGGAGGTCATCTAGTTCAATTCCTTCATTTTACCAATGAGGAAATTGATGAGGAGGAAGCTGAAGTGATTTGTCTAAGGTCTCCTGGATGATGAGACTTAAAGGTAGGGCTTGAAACTAGGCTTCCTGACTCCAGAGCTGTGCTTTTTCTGTAGTACTGAGCTGCTTTCCCACAGACGGCTTTAGGAAATGGTGAATGCCCTTTCCTTGGAGGACTGCAGAGCAGGTCGGGATTGGGATTCATGCTTCGGGTAGGATGCCTGGTGATCACTAGATGGTCAGAGAGGCCTCTTCTAGGTTTAGGTTTCTAATTGTTAGCTCACTTGTTAGTGGGGGTTCAGGACGTTTTAGGAAACACAGGTATTAGAGCTACCAGAGAAGAAGAGTTAATGAACATCTGGGCCATTGTCCTCATTTTATAGAAGAAGCGACTTAAGATCATACAGATAGTAAGGAGGAAGAAGTCATGGTGCAAACCCTGATAATCTTTGGATTCCAAGACCACCACTCTTTTTACTAACATCCTTCTGCCTCCCCACAAACTGTATGTTCACTACTCTGGGCTCCAAGTGGAATACAGTATCCCCTTTCTGCAGTCTGTATTTACTAGGATTCCATGGCCAAACCTCTAAGTGTAGGGTGCTTAGTTTTTTCCTTTCCTTTCTTTGTCACTTATTTCTTCACTTCCTGATTGTAACCCAAAGTGGTAAAGCCAGAATTCCCATGAGATGCAAGCTGGATTTAGACAGCCCCTACTTCCTTTTTCTGGGACTATATAGGGTTCCTTTGGCTTATTTACTTAAAGCAGATGCCCTTTTAACATAAAGCAGGAGCTCCCTAGTTCCCATGTAGAATCACATGATCCTGACTGGCTAGAATAACAGTAGCTGATAGTGCAGTGGATGGAGTGTGGGCTTGGAGGCAGGAAGACTTGAGTTCAAATTTAATCTCAGACACTCACCGTGTGATCCTGGACACATTAACCTTGGTTTGCTTCAGTTTCCTTATCTGTAAAATGGGGATAATAACACCATCTACCTCCCAGGGTTGTCGTGAAGATAAAGGAGATAATAATTATAAAGGGCTTATCACAGTGTTAGCTATTATGATAATGATTCTCATAACAACCCTGTGGGAAGGGGTTATTAGCATTCCCATTTTACAGATGAGATAATATCACTAAGTAACCTCTCTTCCTCTGTTGTTGTTGTTGCTTGGTTGTTGTTTGGGATTTGAAGTGGTTTGCCATTTCCTTTTCCAGCTCATTTTGCAGACGAGGAAATTGAGGCTAAGTGACTGGCCCAGGGTCACACAGGTCGTGTCTGAGGTTCCATTTGAACTCATCTGCCTGACTCCAGGCCCTTCGCTCTAACCGCTTTGCCATCCAACTAACCCATCTTCCTTTGCGGTTCATACTATTCATATCTACCAACCAATCAAAATCCTGGTAGCTGTTGTCTACAGACTTCCAAGCCATTCCCCTTCCTCCCTCAATGAGTTCAGTACCTGGCTCACAATTGTTTTTCTCTCCTCCTCAACTCCTGCCCTCATAGTAGTTGATTCTCCCTCAAATACCCTAACCATTTAGTTACTCAATCTATTGGCTTTTCACCTCTCCCTCTGCCTTTTCCTTAATAACACAAGTTTCTGTCTGCATCATGACCTTCAATCCCTTGACTCTTTAGTCCTCTCCAGCACTAGCCATTCTTTCCTCTTCTCACCATCTTGACCTCTTGGTGAACCAATTCAGGTCTATAATGTCCTCTTCTCTTGAATCCCTAGCCCCTTTATCATATCACTTATTACACCCAGCTAAGCTTCAGCCTTGGATCACTCCCACCATTTGCTACCTTCACTCCTATACATGAGTTGTTGAATGAAGATGGAGAAAATCGTGCGACAATTCAGACTAGGTCCACTATAGATTTATGTTACACAACTACAGCTGGGCCCTCACTGCTGCCAGGCAATCCTAGGCAAAAACCTGCCCTATCAGCTCAATATCCCACTCTCCACAGTGGTTCTTTCAGAAACCTCCCATGGCTCCCCCTCTTCTCACTCTTTCACTTGAGAACTGAGGCGAAAAAAATGGAAAAATTGAGGCTATTTGCCATGAGCTCCCTCTTCTCTCATCTTCCTCATCACCTCATCATGTATTCTTCTGTTAGTCTCTGCTCCTTCACAACTTTCTCACATGATGAAGTGGCCTTACTCTTTCCCCAGGCTAACTCCTCTGTGTGTTCAAGCAATCCCATTCCATCCCATCTCCTTCAACAGATTGCTTCCCCTGTCATTCCTGCTTTTCCATTTATTTTCAATTTATATTTATATTTATATTCACTTTCAATCTCTGTCTCTGTCTACTGGTTCATTCCCTACTGCCTACCAACATTCCCATGTCTCCATGCTGAAAAAACTTCCACTTGATTCCTCCATCACTATTAACTATTGTCCTAGATCTCTTGTGCACTTTGTCCATGATATGTGCCTCCACATCCTTCCTCTCACCTCCTTCTTATAGTCTGTATTCTGACCTTATCATTCACCTGAAATTGTTCCCTCCAAAATTGCTAATGATCTCTTAGTTGCCAAATCCAATGACCTCTTCTCTGTCCACATTTTCCTAGCCCTCTCTGCAGCCCTTGGCACAGCTGATCACTCTCTCCTCCTTGATCCTCTCTTCTCTGTAGGTTTTTGGGACACCATTCTCTCCTGGTTTTCCGCCTACTTATCTGGCTGCTCCTTCTCTGCCTCCTTTGCTGGTTTCTCCTCTTCTCATACCCTCTAGACTTCAGTATTCCTCAGGGCTCTGTCCTGGGTCCTCCTTTCTTCTCCCTTTATACTACTTCATTTGGTGAACTTATCAACATCCATGGATTTGATTACCTCCAGGCTCATACTTCCAACAGCCTTTCAGATATCTTGAATTAGAGTCCAGCAGATATCTTAAACTCAATATTTCCAAAACAGAACTCTTTCTCTTTCCCTCCATACCTTCTGCTTTCTCCACCACCTTCCCTATTACTATAGAAGGCAATACTATTCTTCCACTCCCTCAGGCTCTCAACCTAGGAGTCTTCTTGGATTCCTCACTCTCTCTCACCCCCTATATCCAGTCTGTTGCCAAGGCCTGTTGATTATACCTTCATCAACATCTCTTGACTATGTCTCCTTTTCTCCTTTGACACTGCTCCTCTTACCCACCCTGGTGCAGGTCCTCATCACCTCACACAGATTATTGCAATATCCTTCTGCCGGGTCTGTCTGCCTATTTCAAGTCTCTCTCTAGTCCTCTCACATACTAAAGGGATTTTCCTAAAGCTTAGGTCTAACCATTTTACTCCCTTATTCAATAAACTCCAGTGGCTTCCTTGTGCCTCCAGGATCAAATAACAAATGCTCTGTTTAGCATTCAAAGCCCTTCATAACCTAGCCTCCTATTTTTCCAGTCTTCTTATCCACACTCTTTGATCCAGTGAGACTGGCCTCCTGTCTGTTCCTTGAACAAGACACTTAATCTCTTGGCTCTGGGTGTTTTCTCTGGCTGTCACCCATGCCTGGTATGCTCTCCCTCCTCACCTCTGCCTTCCTGGCTTCCTTTGAGCTCCAACTAAAATCCCTTCTTTTATTGGAAGCCTTCCCCAAATCCCAAATTCAATTACCTTCCATACCTACCTTAATTATTTCCAATTTATCCTGCAATATAACTTGCTTTGTATGTATTTGTTTGCACATTGTCTTCCCTATTAGATTATAAGCTCCTTGAGGGCTGGGGCTGTCTTTGTCCTCTTTTTGTGTCTCTAACACTTAGCATAGTTCCTGGCACTTAGTAAGCACTTAATAAATGATGACTGATTAATTGAGAGAGAAGTTGTTGTTGCAGTATATTAGGAATCAGAGGACCTGTGTTTGAATCCCAGCTCTGCCACCTACTTTAAGCAAGTTACTTTCACTCTCAAGGCTCATTTGTGAAATGAGAGGGTTGGCTGTCAGACCTATGAAGAAGGGAAGAATTTATGACCAAACAGGAGATGGAGAATATTATGAAATGCAATATGGATAATTTTGATTACATTAAATTAAAAATTTTTGCACAAACAAAGCCAATGCCACCAAGATTTGAAGGGAAACAGAAAGCTGGGAAACAATTTTTACAGCCAGTATCTCTGATAAAGGCCTAATTTCTAAAATATATAGAGAACTGAGTCAAATTTATAAGAATACAAGTCATTCCCCAATTGATAAATGGTCAAAGGATATGAATAGGCAGTTTTCGGATGAAGAAATTAAAGCTATCTATGGTCATATGAAAAAATGCTCTAAATCACTGTTGAGTAGAGAAATGCAAATTAAGACAACTCTGAGGTACCACCTCACACCTATCAAATTGGCTAATATGACAAAAAAAGAAAATGATAAATGTTGGAGAAGATGTGGGAAAATAGGAACACTAATGCATTGTTGTTGGAGTTGTGAACTGATACAACCATTCTGAAGAGCAATTTGAAACTATGCCCAAAGGGCTATAAAGCTGTGCATACCTTTTGATCCAGCAATACCACTACTTGGTCTATATCCCAAAGAGATTATAAAAAAGGGAAAAAGGCCCACATGTACAAAAATATTTATATCAGATCTTTTTGTGGTGGCAAAGAATTGGAAATTGAGGGGGTAACCATCAGTTAGGGAATGACTGAACAAGTTGTATATGAATGTAATGGAATACTGTTCTATAAGAAATGATGAGCAGGAGGATTTCAGAAAAACCTGGAAAGACTTACATGAACTGATGCTGGGTAAAGTGTGCAGAACCAGGAGAACATTGTTCACAGCAAACGCAACATTGTGCGATGACCAACTCTGATAGACTTAGCTCTTCTCAGCAATAGAAAGCAAAAAATTGAAAGTAAAATTGTCTTCTAAGACAATTCCAAAAGACTCAAGATGGAATATGCTATCTACATCCAGAGAAAGAACTCTGGTGGTTTTCCCCTTTTGTTCTAATTCTTCGTTCACAACATAACTAATGTGGAAATATGCTTCATGTGATTGTACATGCATATAGCCTGTATCAGATTGCATTCCATCTTGGGGAGGGGAAAGGGGAGGGAGAAGAAAATTTGGAACTCAAAATTTTATAAAAGTGAATGTTGAAAACTGTCTTTATGTGTAATTGGAAAAAATAAAATACTGTCAAGGGGAGAAAAAAGATATGAGAGGGTTGGACTGGATGACTTTTCAGGTCCCTTTATGCTCTCTCTATATGCTCCTGTAACTTGCCCGGCATCACAGCTAGTACATGTTTGTGGAGGACTTAAGCGTGGATCTTCCTGACTTAAAATTAGGTGGTGATGGCTGCCATTATTCCTAAACCTCCCAGTGCAAACCCTTGTGTAGTTCTGAATGTTCTAAGGAGTATCTTCCTTCAGTGATGACATGTCCGAGTAGCCCATGAAATGATATTTTAAATCATTAAAGGAAGTGCAAAATATCAGTTAGAAGTTAGTCAAAATAAAGGTGTAAGGGGCAGAGTCAAAATGGCAGCGTGAGATGAAGGATTTTTGCCTAGTTTGCCCAACATATTTCTTCCACAACTGTCTAGGAAACACACTAGACTGAAATCTGATAGGGGAAAGCCAAGAAAAAGTCACAGTGAGTCATTTTTGTAGTCTAAGACAGCTTAGGGAGACAGAGAAGTAACATTATGGAAGGGGCTGACTAGGTGTGCCAGGAGCAGCAGCAATAGTGGTGTGTATTCCAGTGCTCAGAAATGGAAAAGTGGCCAAGCTAGAGAACCAGTACAATAAGCAAAGGACAGATAGAGATCCCAGCTGATCTCTAAACTAACATTAGGTATAAGAATGGGTGTTGTCTGGCAGTTCTGTTGTCCATTACCCAGTTCCTACTCCCGGATCTAAGACAGAGGCAAGTAGTTGCAAATACATGGGGCTCTAGCCGAGTACTGAGCAAGAAAAAAGTGCCAGAACTCTGGGTTTGAGCAGTTCTGGCCGTTAGCCCAGTGGAATTATCAAGTCAGGAAACCAAGACCAAAGGAGAGCCAGTGGTTCAATTGTTCTGAACCTGTGCAACATCTCAGCCAGCTGATAATGACTGAATCCAGTAGCAATCAACTGAAACTTAATCACACACAAGCCAAAAGACCCCTGAGCTAGGAACTTTCAGAGCTTAGACCAGGAGGGAAGTGAATGCACTTCTCCCTAGATCACACCACTTTGATAGAACTGAAAACTTGTAGACTCTTCCTTTACCAGGCTGATCTCTGAAAGCTTTAGGACATAAAAGGACAGATGCTCAGGCCAGACATATACCCCCCTACCCCTGAAGTGCATAGAACCCAGCATTAACATTAAGTCCAAAGTCAAGAAGTAGCCTGGAAGAGTGAAGCAAACAAAAAAGGAACCAAACATAAAGAGCTAGGTGAAAGGGAAGCTCAAGATAAACACAGAAGACAATGACTTGAAAGCATCTATCTGCAAAGCCTCAAAGAAAAAATGTAGATTGGACACAAACCCAACAAAAATTCCTGAATCATTAAGGAGAGAGTTAAAAAAGAAGTTAGTAAGTTAAAAAAGACACAAATCCAACAAAAACTCCTGAATCGTTAAAGAAACAGTTAAAAAAGAACAAAAAAATTATCTTTACAACCAAATGAGAATAATAGAGGGAAAAAAATAAGAGCTACACAAGAAAGATATGAAGAGAGAATTAACAAGCTTAGTAAAAGAGGCACAAGACTTTACTGAGGAAAACAATTCCTTGAAGATTAGAATTGGCCAAATGGAAGCTGATAATTCTGTAGATATCAAGAAATAATAAAGCAAAGTAGAAATACTGAAAAAATGGGAGAAAATATGAAATATAGAAAAAGTGACCTGGAAAATAGTTTGAGGAGAGATAATTTAAGAATCATTGGATTATTTGAAAGCAATGAGCAGCAACAGCAACAGCACCAAAGGAGCTTAGACATCATAGTTCAAGAAATAAAAGAAAACTTAGAACCAGAGGCGGAGTAGAAGTTGAAAGGATCCACTGGTCACTTCTTGAAAGAAACTCCAAAATGAAAATTCCTAGGAAAGTTATAGATAAAGTCCAGAACTCCCAGGTCAATGAAAAAATACTGCAGTAGCCAGAAAGGAAGAACTCAAGTACTATGGCATCACAGTCCGGACTTAGCAGCCACTATTTTTTAAGAAATGGAGAGCTTTGAATATGATATTCCAAAATACAAAGGATCAAGGATTATAACAAAAAAAATAACCTATCCAATAAAACTGAATGAGGAGAAATAGATTTTTAATGAAATAGAGGACTTTTCAAGCATTCCTGATGAAAAGACCAGGGCTGAGTAGAAAATTTGATATTTAGACACAAGACTCAAGAGAAGCATAAAAAGGTAAAAGTGAGTGAGAAATCATAGGTGACTAAAAAGGGTTAACTGTTTACATTCACATATGGGGAGATGATATGTGTAGTTCCTTAGAACTTTATCATCACCAGTGGTCTTAGAGGGAGTCTAATTAGAAAGATTCTGTTTTGCTGAGATGATCTCAAAGACTAGAGAGCTGGAGAAGCGGGGGCCCTGGGAGGGGTCAAGGGAGAGGAAGACTAGGGAAAATTATCTCACGTAAATGGGTTGCACAAGGAAGAGTTTACACAAGGCAGGGAACAGCAGGAGTGGGGTGGGCAGTGCTTAAACCTCATTCTTATCTGAACTGATTTGAGGAGGAATGCACACGTGTACACACATACATAAATTCATTTTAATCAACAGAGAAATAGGAAGGAAAGGACTTAAGAGAAAGGAGAGAGAATAAGAGGGGGAGGGTAGATTAAGGGAGGCATTAGTCAAAAGGAAAAGACTTAAAGGAGTAAAAGGAAAAAAGGACAGAATGGAGGGAAATACAATTAGCAGTCATAACTGTGAATGTGAATGAGATGAACTCACCCATAAAACAGAAGAGGATAGCAGAGCGGAGTAGAAACTATGATCCAACAATATGTTGTTTACAAGAAACACACCTGAAGCCAAAATAGACGTAGAGTTAAAATGAGAGTCTGGAGCAGAATCTTATGCTTCAACTGAAGTAAAAAAAGGCAGGGGTAGTAGTCATGAACTTAGACAAAGCAAAAGCAAAATTAGACCTAATTAAAAGAGATAAACAGGATCTACATTTTGTTGAAAGGTACCATAGACAATGAATTAATATCAATACTGAACATATGTGCACCAAATGGTATAGTATCTCAAGTCTTAAAGAACAAGTTAAATGAATTACAGGAGAAAATAGTAAAACTATAATAATAGTATGAGATAATAGGGGAACCCCAATTTACCCCTCTTGCACCTAGATAAACCTAACCACAAAATAAACAAGAAAATTAAGGAGACGAATAGAATTCTGGAAAAGTTACATATGATAAACCTTTGAAAAATACTGAATGGGAAGAGAGGAATACACCTATTTCTCAGTGGTACATGTCACCTTTACAAAAATTGACCATGTATTAGGGCATAAAAACCTCACCAACAGACCCTAGAGATTCAACTAAAAAACTAATTGAAACAATGAATAACTTCAGCAAAGTTGCAGGATTTAGAATAAATTCACATGAATCATCAGCCTTTCTATATAGTGCCAACAAAACAAAAAGAAATTCCATTTATATGGACAGTATGAAATGCTTGGGAGTCTGTCTGGACAGTCACAGAAACTATATGAACACAATTACAAAACACTTGTCACACAAATAGAGACAGATCTAAATAATTGGAGAAATATTCATTGCTCATTGGTAGACCAAGACAATATAATAAAAATGACAATTCTACTTAAGGTAATTTACTTATTTAGTGCCATCTAAAGCTACCAAAAATTACTTTATAGAACTAGAAAAAATGACAAAATTCATCTACAGGAACAAAAAGTCAAGAATATCAAGGAAATCAGTGGGAAAAAATGAAAAGAAAGGAGACTTAGCAGTACCAGATCTCAAACTATATTGTAGAGGTGTAACTATCAAAACAATTTGGTACTGCTTAAGAAATAGAAAAGTTGATTGTGGAACAGATTAGTCATATAATATACTGAAACAGATGAGCATAGTTACCTAGTGTCTGAGAATCCCAGAAATCTAAGCTTTTGGGGCAAAAAAACTCACTTTCAACAAAAAATGTTGGAAAAACTGGAAAGTAGCCTAGCAGAAACTAGGGATAGCCCATCACTCACATCATACACTAAGATAAGCTCAAAATGGATACATGATTTAGATATAAAGAGTGATGATGTAAGCAGATTATTGGAGCATGGAAGAAATTACCTGTCAGATCTTTGGATATAAGGGAAGAGTTCATGACCAAACAAGAGATAGAGAAGTTCATGTGTGGTAAAATGGATAATTTTGATTATGTTATATTATTGAAAAGGCTTTTTTGCATAAACTAAACCAGTGCAGCTAAAATTAGAAGCAGAGAACTGGGGGAAAAACCCAAAAACCTTTGCAGCAAGTTTCTCTGATAAAGATATCTTTTCTAAGATATGTAGGAAACAGAATCAAATTTATAAGAGCAAGAGTCATTCCTCAATTGATAAATGGTCAAAGGATACGAATAGGCAGTTTTCAGAGGAAGACATTTAATCCATCAATAGCCATATGAAAAATTACTCTAAATCATTAATAATTAGAGAAATGAAAATTAAAGTAACTCTGAGGTACCACCTCACATCTATCAGATTGGCTAAGATGACAAAAAAAAAAAGGAAAATGACATGCTGGAAGGAATGTGGGAAAACAGGTACAATAATTGAGTGTTGGTGGAACTGTGAGGTAGTCTAACCATTCTAGAAAGCAATTTGAAACTATGCCCCAAAAGCTATTAAATTGTACCTATCCTTTGACTCAGTGAGATCAGAGAAAGAGGACAAGAACCCATATATACACAAATTTATAGCAGCTCTTTTTGTGGTGGCAAAATATTGGAAACTAAGAGGATGCCATCACTTGGGCAATGGCAGAACAAGTTGTGGTATAGGAATATGATGGAATAGTGTTGTGTTATAAGAAATGATAAAGGGAATGGTATTGGAAAAACCTGAGAAGACTTGTATGAATTGATGCAAAGTGAAGTAAACAGAACCAGAACAATTTATACAGTAACAGCAATATTATAAAGATAATCAACTTTGAAAGACTTATTAACACAACAATACAATGACTAATCACAGTTCCAAAGAACTCATGATGAAACATGCTATCCACTTCAAGATAGCTGATGGACTCAGATTAAAACATATTTCTCTCTCTCTTTCTCTCTCTTCCATGTGGGAATTTGTTGGTAATTGTTTTTGGAGGGGGGAAGGCAGGGAAATTGGGGTTAAGCGACTTGTTCAAGGTCACACAGCTAGTGTGTCAGGTGTCTGAGGCTGGATTTGAACTCAGGTCTTCCTGACTCCAGGGCCGGTGCTCTACTCACTGCGCCACCTAGCTGCCCCTCTAATGTGGGAATTTGTTTTACCTAAATATACACATTTGTAAAAAGTTTTGTTTTTCTTATCTTCTCAATAGGTGAAGGTGGGGGAAAGAGTGTGAAACTGAAAATAAAATAAAATTTTTTTGAAAAATAAAATATGTCATTTTCTCATCTATTCACAGACTCCCTGAAATCTATCCATGGACTGCTTTATAGAGATATTGAATACATTCTGTATCTCATTGTATGGACTCAGGTTGGGGGCACCTGCCTGTAGGTATTGCCTTAATAGCTCATTTACCTCCATATTCCTGAAGTAGAGATTCACTCAGGGGCATTGGAAATCCTTTGGGGATCCATCCATAAAATGCTGAAATGTCCCCTCAGAGTGCTCTGAGCTCCGCACCCAGAACGTCCCCCGCCCACCCACATACACTGACTCACACCCCACTGACAGTGCACTGACTCATGCCCCCACTACTTGCACGTATTCAAGTTAATGAACTAATCACTCTCCCTGCTTTCACCATCCTCTGCAAACTCAAACTGTGCTCAAAATATAGTCCATCATAGGCACTGAGGGATAAACTTCCAACTACACCCACTCCGCTGAGTATACAGAACGCTTTTATAACCTGTTGGGTACTTGCAGAATAGCAGAATCTCAGAGTTGGAAGGGAATGGATGAATGAGTGAATGATAAATAAGCATTGATTAAATGCTTACTGTGTGCAAGGCACTGTGCTGAGCTAATGGGGATAGAAATTAAAAGCAAGACAGTTTCTATTCTCAAGGATCCTCCATTCTAATAGGGGAAGACAACAGATATAGAAGGTTTTAGCTACAAGTCAAATGGAAAGGTCCCCTGTCCTTTAGGGTGCAGTGGCAAAGTAGTGGCAGTGCATCTTCTTTAATGTCATTTCCACTGATAACATCATTTCCAGTTCTGATATTAAACCATTTGATAACACCAAGGACTTTGGTGGTAAAAACTTCCTTTAAGTTAGAGGCCATCTAATCTGGCCCATATATGAAAAAGAATTCCTTCCCCCTCATACCAATACATGGGCATCCAGTAACTCCTTAAAGACATGTACTAAGAGGGAGCCCACTGTCTCCTGAGGTAGGCCTTTTCCATTTCGGGACATCTCTAACTTTTGGCCAAGTTTGCTTGTCATCAAGCCTTGCTGTCCCTCACTGTAACTTCTAGTGATCTCAAAGGGCCAGCATGGCTTTATCAAGAACAAGTTACAGCAGAATAACCTCATTTCCTTTTTTTAAAATCAGGGTCATGGGACTGAGATATCATGGGAATCTAGTACGTAAGAATCTGTCTTTATTTTTGCAAAGCATTTAATATCCTCTCATTCTAGTCTTGTGGAAAAGATCAGGGGATGTGGGCAAGATGATATATATGTTTGAGTGGATTCAGGGCTAGTTGAATGTCAGACCCAAAGAATAGTTATTAATAGTTCAGTATCAACATGAAAAGTTTTAGTGGAGGACAACAGACATTTGTTCTTGATCTAGAGTTATTTAACACTTTTATCAATGACTTACGTAAAGGCACAGGTGAAAAGCTTAGGAGATTTAAAGGTCTCACAAACCTGGTGGGGGAGGGAACGAGCATTTGTTAAACACCCACTGTGTGCCAGGCACCATGCTTTACAAAATCCCGTTTAATTCTCACGACATTTCTTGGAGTTGGGTGCTAGTATTATCACCATTATATAGTTGAGGAAACTGAGGCAGACAGAGGTTAACCGACTTGCCCAGGGTCACACAGCTACTGAATGTCTGATGCTAGATTTGACTCAAGTCTTCATGATTCCATGCCCAGCGCTCTGGGAGGGGTAGTTAACATGTCAGATGACAGATTCAGTACTAAAACAGATCACAACCACATAGAATGTTAGGTATCTAATATGAGAAAATTTAGTAGGGAAAAATGTACACTTGAGTTAAAAAAAATCTTGATAGTTACGAGATAGGGAAGGCATGGCTAGAAAACAGTTTATCTGATAAAGATCTAGATGTTTTAGCACATTGCAAGCTCACTATGAGTCAAGAGAGTGATAGACTAATGGAGAATTTGCAACAGCCTACTAAAGGCCAAAGTGCCCCTGGGAGGTGACAGGTGGGTCTGCCCCATCTGCAGTGGTGGGCTTGCTTCCGGGTGGCCTTTTGTAAGCTGCAGGGTGATCTGAGAAGGGCAGCTAGGCCGCTGAATAACACCTTCATTCCCTAAGATGATTGCTTTAGTCCAGAGAGGGAAAAACTGAGGAGGAACAGAAGAATAAAGTATGTGAAGGGCAGTTAGAGAGAAGAGAGGTGGGATTTGTTCTGCTTGGGGCACGACAGCTGGAAACGGCAGAGGCAAATCCTTCTGATGTCATAGAGATGATGCTTGTTCAAATATGGGCTGGATTTGCTGATCTCTGAGATGGCTTCCAAAGCTGAGATTCTGGGATTCTCTGAAACTTGGGGACAAATCCCGGCCTGCTTCTTGTGACTGGTTTGACTGGCCAAGTTGTCTGACCTCTCTGGTCACTTTCTGTATCCCTAAACCGAGAGAGTTCAACTCGATGTCTGAAGTCCTTTCAGCTCTGAAATGGTGATCCAATGAAGATCTTTGTGAAAAGGGGCTTCCTTGATGGACTATGGAGCTGATTCTCCTTTAGAAATTTTTTTTTTTTTGCAGTGTACATAATTGAACCGTTTCTCTTGTGTTATATTAAACCAAGTTTTTCCTTTTCAAATTTTGTATGTGGGCCATTTATTTTTCTAGGAGCTTATTGTTCACAGTTTCATTCTTCTCTGTTCATAGTAGTAATAACTTCTTTTTATAACCTTTAAGGTTTACAAAGCACTTTTCTCACAACATCCCTGTGAGGTTGCTGTCCCTTTGCTGCTACCTATCTGTGAGGTTGATAGCAAAAGTATTATCATCCTCATTTTACAGAAGAGGAAACCCAGACTCAAAGGGAAAAGTGACTTGCCTTAGACCTGGAGCTGGTAAGTATTGGAGCTGAGACATAAACCTGTGACACAGCCAAGCACTCCTTCCAGTTCCCCACCCAGTAGAGCCTTCTCCATTAGCCTTAGGGTTCCTGTGGCTTTTCACCCTCTTCATGCGTAGTATGTCCCCCAGGTCTGGAATGCATTTCCTGCTCACCTCTGCTGCGAATCCTTGGCTTCCTTCACGGCTAGGGAACTTTCCTGATCCCACTAGCTCTTAGGGCTCCCCACTCAAGTGGTCGTGTGCTTGCTGATCTGATTATGTGTAATATAAGTAACATTTCTATTGTGTTTTAAGGTTTGCAAAGCACTCTACAGATGTTATCTTGTTAGATGGTCACAACAGCCTTGTGAGTTAGGTGCTATTATCGGCTCCCTTTTACAAACGAGAACACTGAGCCTCAGATTGTTCAGTGACTTGCTCAGGGTCACACAGCCAAAGAAGTATGTGGGGCTGGACTTGGAACTCAGACCTTTATGACTCCCAGCCCAGCACGATCCATTATGTCCCCAGCTGCTTCGTCCTCTACTATAACATAAGCTGGTTGAGGATAGCAACTGTTTCCTTTTTGCCTTTTAATCGCCAGGACCTAGTGCCTAGTGTAGCCTTGAGTTGAATCCTCTAAACTTACTTTCTCACCAATGAATACATATAGCTTTATAATAATGATAGCTTTCATGTATCAAGCATTTAAGGTTTGCAAAATGCTTTACAAATATTATCTCATGGGGCAGCTGGGTGGTTCAGTGAGTAGAGCACCAGCCCTGGAGTCAGGAGACCTGAGTTCAAATCCTGCCTCAGACACTCGATGCACTTACTAGCTGTGTGACCTTGGGCAAGTCACTTAACTCCAATTGCCCTGCCTTCCCCCCTGCAAAAAAACCCAAACCCAATATTATCTCATTTTGTCCTCCTGACTGTGGGGTGTAGGTGCCATCATTACTCCCATTTTGTGGATGAAGGCACTGGGCCGAGAACGTTGAAGTCACACAGCTGGTAAGGGTCCCAGGCTGGATTCGAACTCTTCTTTTGGTACCGTAAGTCTTACTGCTTTATCTGCTCTACTACCTGGCCACCATGATAATAGCACCACACCAATGCCGCTTTTCATGGCAACGTGGGCTTGCATCCTCTTGACCCAGAAATATGATTACTACTAGGCGTGTATCCCAGAGAGATTTAAAGAAGGACAAAGTCTTCTATGTATGGAGATATTTATGGCAGCTTTTTGTGGTGGGAAGGAATTGAAATTGAGGGGATGTCCGCCAATTGGGGAATGGCTTAACAAGCTGTGGTATATGATTATGATGGGATACTATTGTGTTTTAAGAAATGATGAGCAGGGTGATCTCAGAAAAACCTGGAAAGTCTTATATGAATGGATGCAAAGTGAAGTGAGCAGAACCAGGGGAACGTTATACACAATAACAGCCATGTTGTGCAATGAACAACTGTGAATGACTTAGCTCTTCTCAGCAATACAATTATCTGAGACAATCTCAATGGATTTATAACAAAAAATGCTTTCCACCTCTGGAGAAAGAACGGGTAGAGCCTGGATGAAGATTGAAAAATACTTTTAAAAAACTTTCTTTTTCTTTTTTTTTTTTTGCAACATGGCTAATATGGAAATATGTTTTCCATGACTGCACACATGTATAATCTACATAAAATTTCTTGCTTTCTCAAGGAGTGGGGAGGGGAGGGAGGGAGAGAGAATTTGGAACTCAAAAAAATTTTTTAAAAGTGTTTAAAATTGGTTTTACGTGTAATTGGGAAACATATATAAACATTTAATAAAAAGAATTTCAGTTTTCCACTTAGGCTGTAGGGTCACTAGAGAATGACCCCTATATCCTTTAGAAACCCCAAAGGACCTTCTGTCAAGCAACTACAGACAGCCTATTCCTACAGTTAAAATATTTAGCTATTGACATATAATGACTTCTTTCTCCATTGGGGATGGCCCATGAACCAATTAATAATCTGTTTCTTCAAATTGCTAAGGTACCGTGGCCTGGACTCCTACCAAGAAGAAAGGAGAGCAGAGCCACAGGAGTAGGAGGATAGACCACTGAAAATCTGCAGAGGGGGACTTTGGTGGGGTTCCCCAGACCCAGATGAGTGCAGAAAAGGAACTGGTGACATACTGTCTCATCAGTGTCTAGGTTTTAGTTAAGTTTGAATCAGTAAATCATATTCTGTAAACTTGTCTCTCCATACTTTTGTTTTCTTGGTTTCTTAGTTGTTTACTTAAAAATAAACCTCTTAACTTTGTCCTGGCTGGTCTAAAACGAAAATGCCTTTTTTTTCACCCTGTGGGGTAGAGGGGAGGAGCACTGAGTGACCCTGGGATCTGGCCCTGGGCTTGTGTAATAATTAATCACCTTCCACTTTTCAGGCTGGTACCTCTCTTTAGGGACTTTAGTTTCCTCATTGGTAAAATGAAGTAGTTGATATAGGTGATCTCTAAAATCCTTTGTAACTCTCAGCCCTGGGATTTTGTGATCAAGATAGGTAAGGAGATATCACTGTACCTACAGAAATTAGAGATGGTGCTGGGATCTGGCAAAAAACTTGTGACTTGGAGCAGATTATATTTGGGGGCCTAGGAGGGACAGAGATAGATAGGGCAGCTGTAGGCATCTCTTCCTATCTCAAGACAGCCAAGAGACTGAAGACTAAAATCTTATCTTGAAACTTCTCAAAGAGCAACAGAAGTTTTATCTGTTTAACTTGAATTGTACAAAGTTTAGGATGAGAGTCATGTGCAGAAAGGCCTTTGACAAGCATATCCTTTTGTATGTTTCCAGTGCATCCTCTGGGATAGATTTCTGGTACAGGGGATGGTTACTGTAACTAGACTCTGTACTATGGGACATCTTGGGAAGCCTGGGAGAACACTACAGAGATGTGAAGATGAATTGGCCTCCCAGATACAGCTGTGATCCATTGCCAGGATGAAAATATGCTTAGCCAGAGAGATGAGAAAATGCTACCCTGTTATAGTCATAAACTATGCATGACTTTCCTTTTTTTCCTTCTACTTCCCTTTCTCTTCCAGAAAAAGAAGGATTAGAAATGATTCATCTTAGATTCCTGAAAGTCAGCTGTGGAGTCTTAGGTTGGGGGAAGGGGGATAAAATCATTTGGAATTTCAAAGAAACGTTAATTTGAGAATTTGTGATGAGCAACAGCATTTTAGATTCCTAGTCCTGCTAGTTGAAATTTAGTGGGGTGTGGGAGAGAATCACACCTCTATCCATCTTTCATACGTGCACTGTGGTTGCCCAACCTGTGACACACAAAATGAGACAGGTAGAAGGCTGAAGGGAGAATGCATTTGCCCCCTATCTTCTGGGGGAGGAAGGTTAGGGTGGACTTTTGTCTCCCTTCTGCTATGCAGGGCTTTTCTTGTATAAGGAAAGAAGCCCCATCTCTGACGAATAGTGGTTTGGGAGTGACCAGTTCATTTTTCTTTCGACCTTTGCCCTCCACATCAAAGAACATAAAAGAACTAGGCCTGATAAAAACAATGTTGATTTTGACAGTATTTTTTGAGTTATGTTTTTGGGCTCTCGTATCATAGGCTTTGTATCACCTTTAGCAGGTGGCTACATAAAGTGCTACCAAATATCAGCTCAGAAATGAATGTGACTACCCTTTGACAGTCTTGTAAACACTCTGTTCCCAATTATTATTGTGATGGTCAGAGCTGGGTGTGGTTCTGGAAGGCACAATCTGAGCTCTGAATTTGGCTCAAGGAAGCACACTGAGGGGAAACCTCATTTGACTGAAGAGCCATTTGGCAAGTCACAGCTGAAGAGCATGGCTCCTTGAGGATCCCATGGCTCAGTGAGGCTCCCGTGGCTCATTGTTCTCAAGACAAGCCACGTGTTTGATTTTTACCCCAGACCCAGCCCTGTGCTGTGCTATTGCCACGGTTGGCCTAGGAGAGGGATCAGTGTTACTGCCTCTCACCTCCACCTGTGCACATCTGTCCAGGGCCTTTGCTCCATTTCTTCTCCATGACTAACGAGCTTCTCAGCCTTGTGCTCACTCACGTTGCTTTGGAGAGAGAACCAAGAAATTTACAGCACATAGGACTGGCAGACAGACTGTTGGGTTAGAGCTGGATGAGCCTTTCTTTCACATTTTTGCTGGCGCAATATCTCTGTGCATAGAAAGGATCAGAGGGAAGCCAGCCTGGGAACTACTCTGTAAGAGAGACATAAAATGGTTATTCTGTATGGCCCGGTGTTGTGGCCCTCTGGAAGAATAGGGAGAGAAACTACTGTGAGGTCACTTGCTCTATTGGTACAGAAATGGCTCTTCTCAAAGGCCTCTCTCTCCTTCTTGGCCTGGAAGGTAGGGCTGGTATCTCTATGGCTATCTCAATGGAGTAGGGTAGGGAGTTGGCTTTACCAAATTACAAGGCTTCATTTCCAGGCTGAGTGATCAACTTTCTATCTTCAGTCTCAGACCTGGCCTATCCAAATTCAGAGAAGGTGATCACCAATTTGGGGAGAAGGTAGAACTTGGAGACACAGCAACTCTCCAGGGCCCGGCACTTAGTCACAGAAGAGTTTCGACTTGTATCAGTGAAGGGGATAGTGATGGTGAAGAAATAGTTTAAGATATCAAAGTAGTGAAGTAGATGCCAAGTACAAGCACAAAATGACAAAATGGTCAGGCTAGTTAGGGAAGACTTCTCACTAGAGCCAAGTCTTGATCTAGGTCCTATGAGAAGTAGTTGGCATGAGTTGGTGGAAAGGAGTTGGAAGAGCATTGCTCATGGTCTCTGAGGTCTCTTCCAACTTTGAAATTCTGTGATTCTATGAATTGTCCACAGTGGCTTTTGCCAATTCCAAAGGACAGTTCTCCATCTTGGTCCTTTTTGATGCCTCCACTTGTCTTGATACCATAGGCCAGTCCCTATTCAGCACCCTCTCTGACAAGCACTAAAATCCCCATCTTCTTTGTCCCTTAGCCCTCTTTGCCTCAGGGCATCTGCTTCAGTGGCACCTCTTGTCGCTGTCAATACCGGAGGAGCTGAGGCCCTCGAGGGCAATGACATTTCCGGGGGCCCCAACACTTTCAATGAAACCATGGGAACCTAGACCCTTGGTCTCCCTTGGATTCATCGTTGTCCCATCTACACAAGCCTGCTCATTGTCATGGAGCCTTGCCAGATTTCTTCGACTGGCTCCTACCATATGTGGATGTCACACAAATATGCATTTTGGTTTTCACTGATCTCTATCAATGATGTTTCCCAGCAGTAGGCGGTAAGCCCCTTGAGGTCAGGGACTACTTTTCTTTTTTGTCTTTGTTCCCCCATTCAAGCACAATGCCTAGCCTGCAGTTGGCACCTAATGAAAGCCTGTTAGATTTAACTGATTCCGGGAGGTTTCTTGTGTTTGTCAGCACACACTATCCCTACGCATTTCAGTTAAGACCCCTCTGGCTATCTGGGGAACCCTATGGACCCTTCTCAGAATCATACTTTTAAATAACTGAAGGAAATGCTAAGTTTCAGTTAGTTGTTAGTGAAAATAAAGATGTAATCTTTTTTTCCCATCCAAGTTCACAGACTCCCTGAAATCTATTAGTGGGAGTTTGTGGATCCCAGGTTAAGGTCCTCTATTCTAGGAGACCACTAAGTTGAATTTGTCTCCTGTTAGAAGCCAGGAGTAAATAGATTTGCTCACTATCATGCCACTAATGAACTTCATGAATTTCCATCTCTCATTCAACCAAACCTACCTTGGTTTTCCCAGAAGTGCTCTTATTTATGAGCAGTTTATATGGACCTCTCCCACTCAGACCTTTGTTCCACTGTGTGGGGAAACCCAGAGCTACACACACCCATTGCAGCTGAAAGACAAGAGCAAGCAGTGAATGCTTGTTTGACAAGCTTTATTTTTAGACTATTAAGTGACAGGGACAGGGGACTGCAGGTAATGGTGCAGGTTCAGAGCTTCTAGGGTGAAGACGAGGAGGTTTTTTTTTTTGCCCAGCTGAGCAGGGTTGGTGAAAATGAATTTTCCATTAAGCCGGAGTCAAACACAGGTTGTACTACTTAGTCTACCATAAAGAACGTGGGCAGCTCCACTGAGGCTGCTATTTTTATCTTGGCTCCTCAGTATCCGGCTCCTAATTATTTAATTCACAAAGTACGGTTCACAGGGCAGTGTTTGGGGGGTGGGGTGTGTGTGTGTGTGTGTGTGTGTGTGTGTGTGTGTGTGTGTGTGTGTGTGTGTCAGCTTGGGGTTAGTGACTAGTTAGGGAGTTAAACAGGTAGTGACTTAAGTGGATGGCAGTGTCCTCAGAAACACTGTTGAGTTACTTTTAGGGTCCATGAAGCACATTTAAGGCATGAGTCCTCAGGGTCTGTGGGCGAACATACAATTTTAGGGGGAAAACGAACTCAGCACAATGAAGGCAGGTGGAGGAGATGGTTAGAGTGGAAAAGAAAGGGCTTTGTGGACTTCAGGAAGATTTTTCTGGTTTAATTTTTACTGAGTTTTACTGAAGCAAGTCTCAGTTGTGTGTGGTCTTTGCATAGAATGGTTTCTGGGGGTGGAAAGTGGGACGATACAAGGATTTATTGGTCAGGAATTTGGACGGACAGTGAGTGGACTCAGCTGGATTGCTGTGATGCACAAGCTGGTCTTGCTTATCTGATGGTTGGCCAAGGGAAAGAACAGTGGTCATAGGCAATAGGGCGTGTCAAAATCACTTCAACTGCTCCAAGTGCGATGGGGTAATTCTATATGCTGCCTCTCACGGAGCACACAAAGTTCATATATATGCACATGTCTGCACACACATGCCCATGCATTCACACACATGTGTGAATAAATGCATTGTACATGTATATATCTTTGCATATGTGCACACATGTGTGCATATACGCATGTTATGCATATGTGTATGTATACACATACATGTATGTTTATATTAGTGTACATACATGTATGTATGTGTACACACATGTGTTTGTAGTTACATGCCTGTGTGTATGTTTATATATGTGTGCTGTATGTATGTGTATATATGACTATGTATATGTGTATGTATGGTATGGCTATGTACATGTGTGTATATATGTGTACATGTGTACATATGTGTATGTACTTTGGAACTGGTTGTGTGACATGGGAGACATTGGCACTGAACCGTTCAGCATGGCATGCCCACATCAGAGAAGGTGCTGTGCTCTATGAGCAAAGCAGAATTGAAACAGCTAAAAAAAAATGCAAGATGAGCAAATTTAGAGAATCCACCCCAAATGTTCCCACGGACTCTTGTGCCTGACCTGTGGGAGAGCACTCTGAGCTCGTATTGGTCTGATTAGCTGCAGCTGGACACAGTGTGACTTGACTCTAGCATGGTGACGTCGTTTTGGTCCTCTTCGAGAACAAAGAACAACCACCAACGTGTGCATGTCTGTATATGTGTGCATGTATATACGTATGTGTGCACGTAAGTGTGTCACAGGCTTACGGAGGAGGTCACCTCATGTGATCCTCACAGCACCCCAGGGAGGGGAGTGTTTTATTCTCCTTTGCCAGATGAGGAAGCTGAGGCAGCTGAGGTTACGTGACAGTGACTGAGGCAGGATGTAGACTCGGTTCTCCCTGACTATTCCTTGCTCCACCTTGCTGCCTCTGAAAAAGGCAGCAATGGGGATAGACAGCTGGATAGCCATGAAGTATTCAAAGAAGAAAAGAAAGAAGGAAGGGGAAAAAGCATCTATTAAGTGCCCATTGTGTGACTGGCAGATATTCCCTTTTTATCCTCACAACAACCCAGGGAGGTAGGTGGTGCCGTGATTATCCCCATTTTATAGTTGAGGAAGCTGAGGCAAACAAGATAAGTGACTTGCCCAGGGTCACACAGTTCATGAGGCAGGATTTGAACTCAGATCTTCCTGACATCTTCGAGAAAGTGATAGTAAGTAGGACACTGGACTTGTACAGCCAGAAACATCTGGGTTCAGATCTTGCCTCAGACAATTTTTAGCTCTGTAACCTTGGGAAAATCACTTACCCTCTCTGAGGCCCAATCTCCACATCTGTCAAAAGAAGAGATTGGGCTCAGTGGACTTTAAGATCCTTTCCAGCTCTATGAGCCTATGAGAGCACAAGGTAGAACCTCTGTGTGCTCAGGAATTGCTGGGAGCCAGAAGGTATGGAGTGCCTGGGGCAGGGGCAGGGCATCCACTGATTCAGTCAAAGGGTAGCACTTGAGGACCTAGAGGGTTTCCCAGCCCTGGCCTAGGGTTGGACCCAGTGGAAGGAGTTGCCTTTTGGATGAGCTAAGGGATCCATTGCATTCTCAGTACCCTGGTGGCCCTTTGCTCTTATCGGTGTGGACATTGCCATCATTACCTATTATGCCTGACTGTCCCCATCTACTTCCTCCTGTGAAATCCGCACAGGGAGCCTGCCTACCACCTGTTAATTTGTGACCTGCACAAGAAGATAACAACACAGTGCCTCATTCAGTTGGCATTTGGGGGAAGGAGGCAGTCCATGTAAGTGAATTAATTTTTTTGTTGTTAAAGCTGAGGCTTCCCTCTTTTGTCCAGGCTGGAAGCTGAGGGCTCTCCATGGGCCTAGTTCCACTCTGAGCTGCAGGGGAGCTTTGACCTGTTCTATTTCTGATCCTGGCAAATCACTTCATCCTGTTTGCCTCAGTTTCTTCATCTGAAAAAAGAAATGGCAAACTACTCCAATAGCTTTGCTGAGAAAACTTGAAATGGGGTCATGAAGAGTCAGACATGACTGATGAACAACAACAATTTCTGAACTGGCCTTGTTTAGGCAGCCTAGTGGCCCCTGGCACCATATTCTTGCCAGATTTGGTGTGGGCACCTTCTAGTCTCAGCCTACTGCAGTTCAGATCTCATGAGCTTCAGCAATTCCCAGAGTCTGTTTCCCTTATAGCTGGCATTGCAAGTATGTGCCATCATGCCTGGCCATGTCAGTGAAATATACTGAATCTTACCTGCCTTTTATTGCTGAGACATTTTCTAATGTTTATAGGATCACAAGTTCATAAATTTAGAGCTGAGAGAGACCTTACATGGCCTCTAGTCCAGCCTTCTCATTTTACAGATGGGGAAACTGAGTCCCAGAGATGCTCAGTGACTTGCCCAAGGCCACACAGGTAGTGAATATTGGAACTGAGATTTGAACTCACTTCCAGCACTCAGTTGGGCAGAAATTTCTCTACAAAATGCATTACATCCATCCCTACCTTATTAAACAGATCCACTGAATAGAATTTAGTATTTTCTTGTTGGCTTGGGATCACAATGAACTGGACAGGGCTGCCAGTTCCTTTAATAAATGCTCCCATACTTCTGTTGCTTCTTCCTTCTGTTAGCCCTCACCACTCGATGTGTCAGCTTCAAGGAAATCCCCCTTTCCCATTGTTGCTTTAACCTAGAAAGATTTAAAGTGAAAAGCAGGGAGCCAACTTTATTAAATCAATAACCTTCATTTACATGCAATGAAGGGGAGAGAGAAAAACAAAGAGGAAGTTGTAGGACCTTGGAACCCCTGCTTGTTGCTTTGGCAGTGCCGATACTGAGCAAATCCCATCCTTGAGCTGACTGAGGTGTTCAGAGTCTCTGCCTCCTTCTCCATCCAGTCTTCTCCTCTCTCCCATTTCTTCCATTCAGAACCTTTCTTGTGTTTGCCAGTGACCTAAATCTGTTTTTTTTTTTGGTTTTTGGTCCCTCACTGGGTGACAGTTGAGATAAGTCTGCCTCTGATAATTCTCTTTCAGTTTCATTATAGCTAATTGAGAGAGTCAGAAGGAAGCACAGGCTATTGGAAATCAATAGAATGATCCACGTGGATAATTTGGCTTTCTGGAGACATAGGCTGGGCACTCTAGATGTTTATCCCATTGCGTGTGTGTGTGTGTGTGTGTGTGTGTGTGTGTGTGTGTTTGTGTATGTGTATGTGTGTGTGTGAATGGTGGGGTGGGATTCTTCTGAGAATAAGGTGGGCTGATTTGAAAGAAAAAGAGGCCCATGTTTAGACCCCAATGGTCTTAATCTTTGCTGGCATTTTATCATGAAACTTTTGTAGATGAAATGGATTTGGGATTTTGCCGAACTTTAGGTTTGATGTCATGATTTAAACCAATGTTATCAGTTAGAGTTTGGAGGAATCTAGGAAACAGGCCTTCTGCTTGTCGCCACACAGAGAAGCTGGGGTGTGCCTAGAGAGGTCTAGAGTGCTGGACTTGGAATTAGGAACGCTTGCTTTCAGATCCTGGCTCTGATCCTTACAAGCTTTGCAGCTGCAGCAGAGTCCCTTCATCGATCTCCCTCGTTTGTGAGCTGGGCATGATGAGAGTACTTCCGTGGTTGCTGTCAGGCTCAGATGACTTTAAAGCACTATTTAATAACCACCCATCATAGAGCCTCATCTTGAAATAGCAAACTGATCAGAGAACAGCCCAGCCCCATAGGCAGCCTAGAGTTTTGTAGAATTCCCTGAAGAACACAGCAATAAAGTTTTCTTTTTTGACCACCCCCACACCCCACATCTATCTCTTTATCTCTGTCTTTCTCACTCTTTCTCCCTTCTTCTCCCCTCTCCATTTTTTTTCCAGAGGCAAAGTCTCAATATGAAGCCAAATGCTGATAACTATTTAAAATCGAAAATCCCCCTTTCTTGCACACCCACTAGCCAAGCTCCCTTCCATTTCAATTTTGGTTCAAGTCCCTGGGGGCCCTGGGACTTCCCCAGTGCCACAATGTGTGATGTAGCTTTTCACACCTTGGGTCTGGGGAAACCCCAGGCTTGGGCATGGTGCCAATTCTAGAATCAGCTGAGCATCTAATGAACCACAAAGAGGCAGCTTGGGGGAAGTAAGGAATGTGGGAAAGTCTAGAGTACCCCAACTGCCCAACTTGGTCAGTATTGCCAATTTTGAACACAGAACAGCTGAGTCAAAGGGCCTTTTAAGAAAAAATTTGGAAATGGGAAGAGAGACTGGAAAGAGACTTCATTTCAGGAAGGAGGAATGCTATAGGTAGGAATCTTAGGGCTGGGATATGAGAAAAAGCAACTTATAGAAGACCAAAGTGGGGTGGAGCCATAGTTGGGAAGAAAGGCAGCAATGTGATCAGGTTGAAGGAGCTCTGGACTTCAATAGCTGCAGAGACGGTCTGGTTGGTGCTTACTAGCTGCATTTCTCTGGGCAAGTCACTTAATTATTAAAGACTCAATTTCCTTATCTGTAAAATGGGGATAATCATAATTGACCTACTTCCTGAGGTTATTGTAAGGCTAAAATGAGGAAATGTGTGTAAAGCACTTCCTGAACATCATGTAAGGCTGGCTTATTATTAAAGTGTAATGAGAGAGGTGGTAAATGTGTGAATGAGGAATCATGTGAGATATGACTATAAACTCATGAGACAAAAACCCCAAGTGTATCAAAACTTAGACATTCAAATGAGTGTTGCTTTTCTTTTTTTAATTCAATTTTCTCTTTTTAGTTTTCAAGTATTTATTTTTTCTCCTACTTACCCCTGCACCCTCATTAAGAAATTTAAAAAAAAAATTTAAAAACTACTCATAACAAATATGCATAGTCAAACAAAACAAATGCCCGGTGTCTAAAAATGTATGTCTCATTCTGAATTTTGAATTTTATTTTTTCAATGAACAAAAATCTATTTTCTTTCTTCCCCCCCTCTACCACTATCCCCATTGGAAACAAACAAAAAAGTCTTTATAACAAATATGCATAATCAAGCAAAACACATTCTGTCTTGACAATGTCCAAAAAATATGTCTCAATCTGTACCCTGAATCCATTGACTCTGTTAGGAGGTGGGGAACATTATGGGACCTCTGCATTTGTGGTTGGTCATTGCACTGATCAAAGATATTCAGTCTTTTTATAATTGTTCCTTTTTACAATGCTGTTGTTATCGTATAAATTGTCCTCTTAGCTCGGCTCATTCCTCTTTGCCTCAGTTCATTTAAGTTATCACAGGTTTCTCTGAAACTTTTTCTTTCATCATTTCCTATAATAGCACAATAGTATTCCATTAAATTCGTAGACCATCATTTGTTTGGCCATTCCCTGGTTGATGAGCACCCCATCCACTTCCAATTCTTTGCCACCACAAAGAGCTGTTATAAATATTTTTATACATATGGGTCCCTTTCTTCTTTATTTGATATATAGGCCTAGCAGTGTTTTTCAGAGGTACTGGGGAAGCCACACACTCCAATCTTACTGTCATTGCTCCAACTTCTGGAACTTCTATTGCATTTGCCTTCCAAACCAGTTGACCAGCCATAGGAGAAAGCCAACCCCCTGATTTTATATTTACAATCTCAGTTTTTGCTACTAAGCACAAAATTGTAGCATTGCGAGGAACAGTTGAGCAGATCCAACATCCCACATGATGCAAGAACCCTCTTTACAGCATCCTTGGGAGAAAGCAACCTAGCCTCTGTTTGAATACTTGGGGTGATGAGGAGCTCATTGTTTTGTGTGGCAGCCTGTTCTGTTCTGTGACAGGTATCATTTATGCTTATGTTGCTCAGAATCTGCCTTCCACTTGCTGACTTTACCCTCTGTGGAAGCAAAAGAAGGCTCCTGTGACATAGACCTTCAGATTTTGGAGAACTATCATTGCCTCACTGATTCTCCTTTCATTTACCAAGTGACATATCTGCAGTCCCTCTCTCTCTCTCTCTGTCTCTCTCTCTCTGTCTCTCTCTCTATCTCTCTCTCTCTCTCTCTCTCTCTCTCTCTCTCTCTGTCTCTGTCTCTCTGTGTCTGTCTCTCTCTGTCTCTCTCTCTCTGTCTCCGTCTGTCTGTCTCTCTCTCTCTCCGTGTCCCTCTCCTCTCCTGTCCTCTCTTGTCCTCTCCTCTTTTCCTCCCCCTCCTCCTCCTCCTCCTCCTCCTCCTCCTCGTCTTCTTCTTCTCTCCCCCCCCTCCATATGATGTGGCCTCCTTATTTCTAACTATCCTGGATGCTTTCCTCAGAATGCTTCAGTGCAATTACTCCCTTCTTTGACCTGGACACCACATCTACTGATTCAGCTTCAAATTGCACGTTTTTTAGCAGCCCTATCACACTGTTAATTCATATGGAGCCTACAGTTATCTAGTGGTTTCTGTTTCAGGGAGGGATTGGACCAAATGATGCCTAATTCTCATAAGACTACAACCCCCAAGTCTTTGTCAAGTAAACCGTTAGACTCCCTCCTCCTGTATTTAGGAAACTTGGCTTTCTGAGTACAGGACTTAACATTTCCCCCTGTTCAGTTTCATAATGTTAATTTCAGCCAGACTGTTGAAGATAATTTGAATCCAAATTCAGCCATCCAGAGCTTTGGCTATCTCTTTGCATCTTGTGTCATCTCAAGATTTGTCAAGGATGTTTTCTATTCTGGACTGTGAGCTCCATGAAGAGATGATGCCTTGTCCAATCATTAGACCCACTCCAGTCCCTGGTATAATACTTTACACACAGTAGGTGTTTAATACATATTTTCTAAGTTGATAATGGTTAGGAGAAGTCCAGTGAGAACCTTTTGGTGGCCTGCCTCCCGACTCTAACCTTAACCCTAACCCTAACTCTAAATATTATATATACACATATATGTTCATATATATTTAAAAATATACATATATATATATTCACACATATCTATATATCTACATATATATGGCATCATACGATAGGTCCTATAAAGGATACAAAGCTTATCTCCTGTTCCTACCCTCAAGGAGTTTCTAATCAAATAGGCTGATACTGACTTATTTATTAATCAGTTCTCTGAGCTTCAGTGGTTATGAATTCATCTAACTAGCCCTGGGGCAGCTAGGTAGTATAGTGGGTAAAGCTCCAAGCCTGGAGTCAGAAGACTCATTTTCCTGGGTTCAAATCTGGCCTCAGATACTTCCTAGCTGTGTAACTATGGGTAAGTCACCTAACCCTGTCTCCCTCAGTTTCCTCATCTGTAAAATGAGCTGGACAAGGAAATGGCAAACCGGTCTAGTATCTTTGTCAAGAAAACCCCAAATGGGGTCACAAAGAGTTGGACATGACTGAACAACAACTGACCCTCATTCTCCATTTTATACAGGAAGATATCATGAGACTAGTTGTCAGATGTTTGAAGAATTAAAATCATGCTACAATAAGTTCATATAAGGTATTTATTTCCCTAATTTAGCCTAGAGACTATTAATGAGGGACCTGCAGTTTGTAAAGTATGATTTAATTATAGTGTATCAATGCTGGCTCCTGAGGATCACATCTTCCTTGACTAAATGTGTCCAAGTCACCTACTTAAAAATCCATTTTAGAATTCTTCCAGAGATCTAATGTCAAGGTTCCCTATAGTTTCTGCAGTGTACCCGTTCCAGAGTTTTGAAATTTGGAATATTCTACCATCTTAATTCTTCTGGCATCTGTCCCATTTTCCATGCCTGTTCAAAGGTTACCAATAGACATTCTTCAATCATATCTGTCTTAGGAAGTAATTCATCTGGACCTGGAGACTTCTAAGTTTTTTTTTTCCTTACAAGCTCCCCTATCTTGGGTTTCAGTTTCTTATTAGTGATCCCTTCTTTACACCTTCTAGGTAGATGATGGTTCTCTTTCTTATAGAATATAGAAACAAACAGTATTACTTAGCACAATCACCCACATCATTCGCCACACGTTTCTCTTTTTGTTCACAGAATCTTGTGTCAGATCCATTCTCAAAGGACAAAGATTTGTGACCATTGAGAGTAGTTATAGAAGACGGTTCTTCAGGCAGGGAAGGCAGTTCCAATTGTAGAACTTCCCAAATGATTCAAGCAAGTGGCATTGTGAGGATAGATACATAATTTTCCCAGGTGATGGTGAAACATAGGACTCATTTGGCTATTGAAACTTGGTAAGTTTGTTTTAAAGCAACAGCAACAACAAAAGCAGCCAGACCTTGTATCCTAGCATCATAGTTGTATAGCTGGAAGGGAGCTCCGAGGTCATGAGACCAGTGCTCCTCCACCTTAAAGATAAGGCAGTGGCAGCCTGAGGATGTTCAGTGACTTGTTCAAGGTTATACAGGTAGGAAGCATGAAGAGTTGGACTCAGTTTCTCTGACTTTACCTTTGTGTCAGTATGTCTTGAACTGCAAACTCTCAAGCCCAAATGCTCCCTTATTCTATCTTAACAATGTAGTGCAGGCTCTGAGACTTCTGTCCCAACTCCACTCACATTGGTATGTTGGGCCTCCAGAGGGCACCAACTATGTCTCCTCTAGTGGTTCCAGGGGCAAACCTTGAGCAATTGAGGGTAACCTTTCTAGCATTATTGGCTCACAAGCCCCTGCTGGTATGCTTCCCCCAATGATTGTTAGCTGATATCAATTAGTAAGCTAGACCTTATTAGTACTTACTAAAGAGGTATAATAAGAACAGTTAGTATCAAATTGAGGGGACACTCTTGCCCAAGTAAATGTGGAGTCCAAGGGAAAGTGGGCTCAAGCATAGTATCTGTGATGTGCTAAAGGAACAAACTTGTAGTTCTTGATGATTGGAAGTCCTTTATGGCCCTCCTTCGGCATGGTCTAGCTTTTGCTGGGCTCCTTGTAGAATTCTAAAGCTGTCTTTCATCTATGTATCTAGTCTGTCCCCATCTTCTACTACAGACACTGCCTTTGGCTGTCCTGCGTATGTTGCTGGGATGCCCATGAGCATCCCCAAATCTTCCAGAACTTTCCAAGTTAACAAGGTGGAGGAGGAGACTGGGACTTTGTCCCCTTGCCTCTTCCCCATGTGCTGGATCTACTGGCCTGACACTGTGGGTTGTACAGGGTCACGAACTGGCCTGCTATTTTATATAAGCCCCATAGGGCATGATGGAGCCTGCTTGGCTAATCCCAAGAAGGCCATTTCATTCCTTTAGTGGCTAGACGCGTTTTATGCCTTCCGCACTCAGTGAGCTGGATTCTTTGCGCTTGATTCAGTGGAAATGTTCTCACTTGACCAAGGTGCCATGCCTGGAGCATTTTGTTAGTGACTTTAGGCAGGCTAGGGTGATAGATTTATTCAATCTGCCCTCATCCTCACAGTAAGAGGAGTCGAGAGGTATCTAATGCTGTGGATCGAAGTGCTTTACGTCCATTATGGGGTTTTACAACAACCCTGTGAGTCTAATGCCTGCATTTTACAGAAGGGGAATCTAAGGCTCACAGAGGTTAAGGCACTGGCCTGGAGTCCCACGGTTATCATATGGGTCTTGAGGTCCTTTCCGGGTCTTCTTGACTTTGAATCTAACATTCTGTTACATGTTGCTTCCCCAGTATCTTAGAAACCCTTTCAGGTCAGGACCAGGTGTTATTTTGGTTTTGTGTCCCCGCCACCTCGCATACTTTCTTGGGTGCAGACCTGTGCGTTTATCAGTGTAGTTCACTTCCAGCATGGAATCCCCTTTGCTGATTGCAGTTAGTTTTAAAGAGCTGCCTGGGGGCACTGAGAGTTTGGGTAACTTGTCAGTGTTTGTAGAGCTTATGTATGTCACAGGCAGGACTGAAACCCAGCTCTTTCTGATTCCTAAGCCAGCCCTCTACTCCTGCTTTATACGTGGTTGGATTGGATTAGACTGGGTATGCACTATTCCACATTGCCTCTCATCAGAAGCTCATACTGGCTTAGAATAAAAATGTGCCGATACAGAGCCCACAGACTAACAGTAACAACCCGAGTTTCTGTCCCATCTTATATTTAATTCAAGGTCTGATCCCAGCCATCTGAGGCTGAGGCTTCCCCTGGTCAAATTGGACCTCATTTGATTTCTTGAGAACTTTTTTCTTCCCAGGTGGTTGTTTCCAAGCAGCATTGACAGTTTTACTTAATTATTCTTTTTTGTTCCAAAAGTTTTATGGTTAAAAAAGGGGGGAGGGGCTTTTATTAAGGATGGCCTCTGGTTTCCCCTTGTAAGACTTCCCCCACTCAGTAAGCATATAGCCATGCCCCAACTGTATACAATATCTTTGTTCCTGAAAAATGGGTGCACGTTAAAGTCTTGTGAATTGGTGCATCAAAGACTTGTGGTTTCCTTGGTGTGGGAACAGAGCTGCCTTCACTGAGGCACATCACAGCCTCTGTGTAACTGACTGTCTTAAGGAGTTGCCCTTGGCTTTGATCGGCTAAGTCCCTTACACACTCTTACAGAGTGAGCGAGAGGGTCAGAGAGGAGTCTTGAACCCAGGTCCCCCTCCTCTGGCACTGTCCTTTGTACCAACCTGCCCCTCTCTTAAAACCTGGGCATCAAACTAGCTTTTCCTAATGGCTCTTAATGGGAGGCAGCTACCCGTTTAAAGCTGGGGGTGGGTGTACTCTGAACCCCTTTGGTTCAGACACCATGGACACCTGGGGACAGGTGGTCTGAGTGAGCCCACAGATCCCTTTTCCCTTCTCTGAAGCATGTGTAAAATGCACAGGATTACAAAGGAAGCCTGTTGTATTGAAATGCAGTTATCAAAAAAGCTTTTCAAAGTTCATTGATCCCAGGTTAAAGGAAAGATATAATCTGTGTAAATTTGGATACATATATCTCTTCTTGAGCATACACGTGTGTCTGCAGGATACCCTCTTAGTAACACTCATCATCGTAAGAGTTAGCATTTATGTGCAGCACTTTAAAATGTTATCTCATTTCATCTTTACAACCACCCTCTGAGGTAGGTGCTGTTATCATCCCCGTTTTACAGCCAAGGAAACTGAAGCAAGCAGAGGTTAAGTGACTTGCCTAGGGTCACACAGCTAGTAAGTATCTGAGGCTGGATTTGAACTCAGGTCTTCCTGATGTCAGCTCCAGTGCTCTGTCCTCTGCTCTATCGGCTGCTTCTAGATTTATATGCACTGTCACCAGAATTATATTCAAAGTCTTTCTAGCTTCACAAGTTTGCGCAGAATCTGTACTAGGTTGTTGTAGACCTCAAGAGTCCAGAATCAGCACTGGGCCTCCATGAGATGGACCAACAAACACTACCTCTGCACCTGTGTAGCGCCTGATGTGTGTTATCTTGGCACTACAGGCGTCATTTACCCCATTTTACAGATGAGGGAAAAGCAGGTGATACAGACTTAGTTACCCAGGGTCCTACAGCTAGTTCAGTGTCAGAGGTGAAATCTGAATGTAGGTCTTCCCCTGTCCATGCCCATCCCCCAGCTTCTTCATCAGGTAGACCCTTACTCGAGCACACACAAAAAGGCTGTACGGAGCCTGTTGGAACAATCAGATGAAGTCCAATGATGTAGATTGATGTTTTGACACCATGATTTTGTATTTTGACATTTTTCTATTCCTTGTTGAAGATCTTCAATGAAAGCATCCTACGTTTTCACGGAACATCTTTTTCAAGGCCCCCAGGCTGTGTTGCCATCTGTGACTTGGTGAGCAGTGCAATGCGGAGCATTTCAAAGGTTAATGAGACAGTTGGTGGTGGGTGTGGGTGGTGGGGTGGAAACCGAAGGCCTCTCAATGGTGAGCCTGTGGAAGCCTCCAAGGTTGTTTCTGCCACACCTGAGGTCGAATTGGGTGTTCTGATGACCATATGGGCTGTGGAAGGCTTTGCATGGTGTGTGGTGACAGTCTGGGCTGCCCTCATTTGTTCTATTCAGTGAATGTGCTGGCCTTCGGTGCCAGCTCTTCCCACCTAGCAAGAACTCAATCACTGGTATGTTATTGATCATAGTTTGTGACATTAGGGCTGGAGGGGACCTTTGAGATCATGTGGCCCAACCCCCTAATTTTACAGAGGAAGAAACTGAGGCCCAGAAAGGATGAGGGCCTTTTCCATGATCACACAGGTGGTGAACAACTGAGATGGGATTTGACCCTGGGTTTCCTGTTTCCAAATCTAGTGTTTCTTTGCCATGTGAAGGCCAGTTGGCTTGGGAGCATCTTCAAGGCAGAGAGCAAGGCAGGGACTGTGTCCCTTTATTTCCTTTGTTTTCCTCTTGGGCACTAGGTACACAGGAGGCAGGGATGCATTAAAGGGGTATCACGGATTCCTCTCATTAGCCCAGCAAGAAGGTACCAACCTGGCATCCATCAAACATTCATCAAGTGTCTAGTTACTGGAGAGAACATGTAGCGTGCTTTACAAATATTAAAAGGCTTCATAAATACTTGCCATTTTTTCTGCAAGTGCAAATGAAGCACAATATAGTTCTGTAGGATCTAGAGATAGAAGTGAGACCAGGCTGGGCCAAGCATCCTTCTTTATCAGAGAGAGGAGACAATTCCTCCAGGCACCTGGCCAGTAAGTCGCAAATCTGAGATTCACTGTGCTCAGCTCTGCTGACTCTGAAGCCTGCTCCTTTTACACCATGCTGCCTGGGCCAGGAGCAGTTCTTGCAGAGGATTTTAGTCAGTCAGTCAGTGAACAAACATTTATCAAACCCTTACTACTTGCCAAGGACCCTACTAAGTGCAAAAGATGACAAAGGAAGATAGAAACAGCCCAGCTGTCAAGGAGCTTCCCTTCTAATGGAGGAGCCAACAGAGAACTATCTGCGTATTTAGAGGGTGTGCGTGCGTGCGTGCATGTGTGCGTGAGTGTGTGTGTGTGTGTGTGTGTGTGTGTGTGTGTGATAGGTGAAAGGTAAGCTCAGAGGAAAGGCACTAGCAGCTGGAGGCACTGGGGAAGGCTTCCCACATGAGGTGACATTTGAGCTTAGTCTTAAAGGGAGCCAGGGAAACTGGGAAGTCGAGGTGAAGGGGCCCAGTATCTCAGAGATGGGGGACAAAGACATGGAGTCAGGATATAGAATGTTGTGTTTGAGGAACAGCAAGTAGGCCAGTGGGTCTGGATCATAGGAAGTGTGGAGAAAAGGACGAAGAAAGATAGGAGGAGTCTGTTTATGAAGAGCGTTAATTGCCAGAGGATTTTATTCGATCCTGGAGTAATTGAGTAAGATGGGGATGTGAGCAGATCTATGCTTTAGGAAAGTCATCTTGGAGGCTGAGTGTGAGCGAATGTGACTGAGGAGAAACTTGAGGAGGTAGCCTGGTTAGAAGGGTGTTTGAATAATTTAGGCAACAGTTGGTGAGGGCCTGAGTTAGGGTGGTGTCTGTGTGAGTGGGGAGAAGGGAATGCATAGGAGGGATGGTGTGAAGGTAGAAAGGGCAAGATTGGATGGGGGAGGGGTGAGGAAGAGCCAAGAGTCCAGGATGAGTCTGAGGTCCTGAGCCTGGGTGGGTGGGAGGTAGTGGTGCTGTAGACAGTAAGAGGGAAGTTCAGAAGAAGGAAGGGTTTGGGGGAAAGACAATGAGTTCTGTTTTGAACATGCTGAGTCTGAGACGCCTACATGACATCCAGTTTAAGATGTCCAGAAGGCCTTTGGTGACATAGGACTAGAGCTTAGGAGAGAGACTAGGGCTCAGTATATAGTTCTGGGAATTGCTTGCTTAGAGATGACATCTGGCCTCCTGGGAGCTGATCAGACCACTGAGGGAGATAGTATAGACTGCAGGGATTCTTCTCCTTTTTTATTTCATGGACCCCTTTGGCATGCTGGTGAAGCCCACCAACCTCTTCTGGGAGTAATGTGTTTCAATGCATAAAATAAAATCCATGAGATTACAAAAGAAACCAATTCCATTGATCAAGAGTCATCAAGACATTTTTAGGAAACAGGTTCATAGACATCAGATCAAGGGAAAAAAAGAAGGGTCAGGGCAGACCCTTGGAGGATATCCATGTTTATTGAGCTGGCAGGGAGGAGACTGAGAAGGGGTGGTCACAGAAATAGGAAGAAAATCAGGAGAAAAGAGAATCTGAAAATGTAGTAAGGAGAAAGTATTCAGGAGTAGCCTGTGAGCAGCAGTGTCAGAGGCTACAGAGAAGTCAGCAAGGATGTGGGTTGAGAAAGGTCCATTAACCTTGATCCAGAGATCACTGGTAGCATTAAGAAAGGATGATTTCAGTTAAATGATGGAGTGGATGGCAGATGGCTTAGAACAGAGCCAGAGGAGAGGAAGTGGAGGCACACTGTAGGTGGTTTTTTCAAGGAGTGCAGCTGAGAAGGGTTTCTGAGAGCTGCTTTTAATTAGGTAACCTCTTTATAACAGGTAGGATGAAACAATGCAAAGAAGTGGTTATGTGTCTTGAAGTGTCCACATGCACACACATCAGAATGATAAACTGGGGAGCCAGGTAGTGACTACAGCCTCTGCTTTCTGAAATTTGGAGCTTTGTAACCCCAAATCTCTAATCCCCATTTTACTTTGGGAATTGGGGGCAATGCTCCCTTGTATTCTTTGGAAACATGTCATTCTCATAGGATTTTAGTCTTTTACAGCAGTCACTTGCAATGTGAGTTCCCTGGTCTTTGTGATTTGTTTTGCTTTTCCCCGAAGGACAGTGTGGCACCTGCTAATTACCAGGGAAATCTTGAAGTGCAATCTAACTGTGCCACTACAAAACTATGCTACTCCGAATCTTCACTGGCTCCTCATTGCCTCTAGAATAAAATGCAAATCCCTCAGCCTGGTGTTTAAAGACCTCCATAGCTTGACTCTAGATTACCTTTCTAAGCTTCCATTAGCTCATTCCCCCCTTGTGCATTCAATGGTCTATTCAGACCAGCATACCTGCTGTTCTCTGAGCTTGGCTCTCCATCGCCTGCCTCCATGTTTTTGCACAGACTTAGAATGACCTCCTCTCCAGCTCTTAGAGATTCCATTAAGGCTCATTTGCTGTGCCACTTCCTCTGGCGAGCCTTTCTTGATCCCCATAGTTGTTGATGATGTTCCCTTCCTCAAATGATCATGTAGATACTTGTCTCTTTCCTCTTTGTCCTCTTTCCCCCATCAAATGGGAGATCCGTAAGGGCAGTGGTTGTTCTTCATTTTGTCTGTATTTGCCTTGTGCCTTATACGTACATAATCAAAGCTGGATTGGATTGGACTGCCTAGGCCCTCTTCCATGCCTTTGCCATTTGTCTTGTTCTCTTTGCTTCCTGAGGTCCCCAAGGGCCCTCCCTTTGAGCCTGCTGTGGGTGGCCACACCATTTTTTTCTCCTTTTCCTTTCTGTAAATTCTGCCCTCCACTCTTCCCTGAGCACACAGTGTTCATGTCATCTGAAGGGCCATTTAGAGGAAAGATCAGAAGTTTTTTGTTTCCTACCCAGGATAAATCAAAACTTTGTGTCCGAACCGCTCTTCAAGCCGAGGCCCAGGAATAGCTTTGGGCTTGCTAAGTGTCTGGAGAATATCGACTACACAGACATGTTTTGATGCGGTTTATAATAGTTTCTACAGCTGTTAACAGTTCAGAGAAGAATGGCCACATTCTTTATCAGTGTCTAAAATGTGCATGATTCGCATTGCCTAGAAGTCAGATTGGGACAGAGTCAGATTTGTTTTTGGAAACTCCGCCAGGAAAGTCTTCAATAACTTGAGAAATTCTTTTCACTGGTGAAATCAACATGCAGCTCATTGTGTTATTATAATTGCTTATAGCTCACCATGAAAGTTGTCTTTGTATGTTGGGATGTACGGACTGTTCTGTTTTGTTTTTATTTATTCGGCATTCTTTATTCTAATGTTCTTTTCCTTCTTCCTGACCAGAAAGATTGTTATTGAGCTCGGCACAAAGCTGAAATAATGCTGTGTGTTAAAAAAATGCTAACAATTCAGAGAAGTTATAAAAATTTATAAGCTGGCTGAATGCTTGGGAAATTTCTGCATATTTTAATATAAATAGGTAATGCAAATGTTTGCTCTGTACATTTAGAGGTGAGCTTCTGTTTTCCAAAAGGCCCTGTTATTTAAATTGGGTTCATTAGATGGGATTGGAATTAGTGTCTTCTTGGTTCTGAATGAAGCCAAAGGTTAAATGTCATGACTACCATAAAATCCAGTTAACTCATAAGGTTGGACGTTTTAACTCAAGGGGAGCTTTTGCAAGAAGCCAAAAAGAATCATTCCTACGTTGAAATGTTTGAGAATGGAGTTCCCTACAATGGTATAAAAGTTGACATAACACACAAGTTGCACCAAAAAACCCAGGTCATTACACTTGCCCTGTTGTCCTCAGCTGTAATATTTGTAGGAGAAAAGAAATTCCAAGGTGCTCAGGCTGTCATCTTCAAGGCTCACCTTCTGTTTCTTGCCACTCACATGTTTGTTGCTTGTTTATTTATTTTCCTGGTTGATGCACTGATGGATATTGTCTATGCTAGGAGTAAGATGCCTAAGAGAAAGGGAGAACAGGGAAAGTCAGTGGAAAATGGCCTGAATTCTGGAGAGGACCTTTAAATTCTCCAGTTGATTTGTGGACTGAATGCAAGGCAAATGTCTTTTCAAGAGGCCTAGGATGCCCCAGCCCAGGGGGCAGCAGCTTCTCTGAGCTGGTGGGCCAAGTCTCCCATGAGGAAACAGGCAGCCTGGTCTAGGTTTTATTTATTGTGTAGCCTTGGCCAAGTCATTTCCTCCATATGATCTTCAGTTTCCTCATCAGTATAAGGAGGGGCAACATGGTGAAGTACCTTAAAGTCAGGACCATCTGGTTTCAATCCTGTCTCTGAAGCCCGCTAGCTGTGTAACTCTGGGCAGTTAACTCACTGCATCTGCGTTCCAGGAGACGCTCTGAGGCTTGGGGCCATGAAGGAATGGCCAATCTGCCCCAGCCGAGCTAAGTTTTTCACACCAGAAGCTCCCTGTACTGATAGAATCACAGGCCCAAACTCCCTCAGCTGGGAGATCGTAACTCAACCATCTCTAAGGCGAATCCCTCACCTGAGTTGGTGATTCTCTGGGTGGCCAGGGGCCCTATTGGAGACCGTCTGCTCACGGGGCTGCGTTTATGGAGCCCCTGACTGAACGGTGCTTTATATGTCTTGAGCATGCAATAAATAGTTGTGAATGAATGAGTGAATGAATCAAGCCAAGGGAGCTTGTCATCTCTAAGCACTGCAGAAGCCCCTGATGCTCCCCCTCTCCCGTGGACGCTTGAAGCATGGTGCCCACCCACCAGTGCGGTAGCTGGCAGGATAAGAACAATCATTTGCAATTCTGACCTCCCTACTGGCCTGGTTGTTTCCATTGCTGGCACTGTGAATTTTAGATGGTAGAGTGGTGGGCATGGCCACTAGGGATGAACCCTTTTTGCAATGATTGTGTTTTTTGTTCTGTATCTACCCCTCATGTGAATTTGTGTGTCCTGCCCAAGGTCAGAGGTTGTGGTCACTGACCAAGAACAGGGTCATACTGTCTGTATTCCCATAGTCATAGCTGGAAAAGACCTTGTAGATGATCTAGGCCAATATCTTCTTTTAACATGGGAGGAAACAGACGCAGAAAGAAGAAACTTGGCCAGGGCCACACAGTTAAACAAGAGGCAGGGGTATGAGCTGCATGCCTCTCTTGTATTGCTTGATCCAAAGCTATGTCCCTCAAATACTGTATATGATTACATCTAATTCATATGCAGCACTTCTTAAACTGTGGGTGGTGACCCCATATGGGATTTCAGAAGTGCTGAAGGGGTCATGAGTGAAAAAAATTTAAGAAGCTCTGAATAGAGAATGGCTTCTGAATTAATTAGGCTATCAGTCACTGTTTTTGATAAAGGAATCTTAAGTAGTCTGGCCAGATGTGAGATGACCTTTGAGGTAGACCTTGAATCAGCTGGATTTCTGCCAAAGGATAAGGCACATAAAACATATGAACACATATGAACTATTAGAACAAAGGTGAGAGAAGAATTAGATTTATTCTTCATGGCTTCTCATTCCAGAACTGGGAGCAGTGTTTCAGGGAAGCAAGCAGCTTTAGGCTTAGTGTGCAGGAAAACTTCCTACAGATCATAGCTGTACAAAAACAGAAGGGGCAGCTTCAACAGGTAGGTACTACATTCCCCTCCTTGAAGGACCTAAAGCAGAGACCAGGAGACCTCTCCTAATGGATGCTCTAACAGGGCATTTTGGTCAATTACAGGGTAGATTCAGTGGCTCCTGGGGTCCCTTGTGTCAGGATTTCTTCTTGAATCCTTGATAGTGAAGGCTGTGGTGTGCTACCAGGGGTGGGTTAGGAAGCCAACTTGGATGAGTTGACAGCTTAGTGGAACCAATTAGCAGTGGCCAGCAGGAAGGGAATAAGTTTCTTTTCCAGATTATGCCTGAAACAGAGCTAATTTGAGATCCTACCTTTTTTGGAAGAGAGGAGAAGAATATCAGTCCATCAGCATGGATTTCGTAAGTACTTACTTTGGGCAGGCACTATGCTAACTGCTGAGGATTCAAAGACAAAAGTGAGAGGATTAGATGTGGAATTAGGGTTAAGGTTAGAAATGGAACTTCCATTCTAATGAGAGAGATAACACATGTATATGTAAGCACATACACCATGTATGTACACAATACACCCTTGCATGTATATGTACATGCACATGCATACATTTATACAGAGAGAGCTAAATGTTACAGTGGATAGAGCACCAGGCCTGGAGTCAGGAAGACTCCTCTCCCTGAGTTCAAATCTGGCTTCAGATACTTATTAGCTGTGTGACCCTGGGCAAGTCACTGAACCTTGTTTGCCTCAGTTTCCTCATCTGTCAAATGAACTAGAGGAAGAAATGGCAAACCGTTCCTGTATCTTTCCAAGAAAACCCCAAAGAGGGTCAAAGAGAGTAAGACGTGACTGAAAAATGAGTGAACAAGATTTCTTCCATGTCTAAATCTATGTAATGGGGGGTTGGCCAATATCTTTGCCAAGAAAACTCCAAGTAGGGTCATGAAGAGTTGGACATGACTAAAAAATGACTGAATATATACGTGATGTACATACGTATGTGTTTGTGTGTATGTATATGCGCGTGTGTGTATATGTATGTGTGTGTGTGTGTGTGTAGAAAACAAAGCAGTTTTGGAAAGGAGGACATTAGCAGCTGAGGGGATTAGGGAAGGCTTCATATAGAAGGGGCACTTGAAGCGGGGACTTTCCAAGAAATATAAATGAGGAGTGAGTGCCTCCTAGGCACGGGGGATGGCCGCCAAGATTTGGATTGAAGAATCCATTTGGAGAGTGTGAACCTCAAAGGAGGAGAGGTTGCTGACTGATAGCCAGAGATAGAGAGTCTGGAAATGGCATGGGGGGGGTTGGGGGGCAAGGGGGGATTTCCAGTTCCACCTTCCAGACCAGTAAGTTGAAAGGTGTGAATCAAGGAAGGTTACCTCATGACCGTTGACCAGGTCAGGGTAGAGACACCCTGGGACATATTCCCTGAAGCATCAGTCCGTGGCTTAGTTCCGGTGCTGGGTGGGCTTTTGGGTAGGACCTCCATTCCTCTCCCTGGGGACATTGCCAATTTGGGCAGGCCTTTCAGGTAGAGGATGTCTGGGTGATAGACTTTGAGAGGCCCCTTTAAAGATGCTGACATTTGAGAAGGGCAGAGTGGTAGGAATTGGTGAGGTAGGTCGTTGAGGAAAAGTAGGAGCCTGTCACAAGAGGCAGGAGGAGACCAGAGACAGTTTCCCCCACTTCACATTTCACCCTCAGCTCGCTGGACTAGCACCTGTGGAGCAGGGAAACAACTGCGGTCAGAATCAAGATTCCATTAACGATCCCAGACAGACAGATTGTGAGAGTTAGAAGGGTCCCCAGGGAGCAGCTGGACCAGCCTGGGCTTGATGTATTTATTTAACCTTTGCTTGAGGATTTCTGTAGAGGCAGAACATGTCACCTTCCTCGCAGCCTGTTCTGATTTGGGCTGACTTTGTTAGGCAGTTGTCCTGATGCCAACCCTGTATTTGCTTCCCTGCAACTTAGTCTCATATCCTCGTAGATTTATAACTGGAAGGGACCTCTAGGTCAGTTAGTCAGAGATTCTTAATCTTTTTTATGTCATGGACCCTGTTGGCATTCTAATGAAACCTATGGACTCCTCAGAATAATGATTTAAATTACATAGCATTACAAAGGAAAACAGTAATGTTGAAATACAGTTATCAAAACAGTAAAAAAAAGTTCAAAGACTCCACATTAAGAGTGCCTGATCTAGCCTAGCCCTACTCACTTTACAGATGGGGAAACTGAGGCCAGAGAACTTAAATCACACACATAAGTGGCAGAGCCAGCACTTGAACCTAGGCCTTTTTGACTCCAAATACAAGAACTCTTTCTACCACTGGCATTCCTTCTAGTTCTATTCTTAGTGTCCAAGAAGAATGAGAACAAGACTGGTCTCTTCAAATTGTTAGCCTGTTATAAGTATTTGAGAACAGCTACCACATTCACCCCTCTCCCCAAGTCTTCTCTTCTCCTGGCTAACCATGCCCTGTTCCTTCCTCATATGCTATGATTTTGACCTCCTTTACCATCTTGATCACCTCTACTGGGCATTTTCTAGTCTAGAAATGTGCCTTCTAAAATGGAGGTGGCCCAGCACCAAGTCCAATGCATCACTAGTGTTTCCAGATCATCTCATGTTGTTTTGGCGATGTGTAGCCAACTGCTTTCCTAGATCATATCATAACCAATAAAATTTAAGAAGGAATCTGCAATTTGAAGTGTTGTGGTAGAAAGAACCCCAGGGTTCAAATCCTGACTCTATTACTAACCAGGCAAGCCACATCTCCTTTTTCAGAGAGCCTTACATATATACATACATATATCCAACTTCCTGCTTCTCCGGCAGGCCTGCCCCACCTCCAGACAGGCCCCCCTGACCCCCTAGGGTCAATTCTGTTCTGAAGGGTATTCAGTGATTCAAGCCCTGTCTGGAGCCACCATGTATTGTGAGAAGTCCAAGTTGTGTTGCTCACCTTCCACTTCCTGCTCTTCCTCCTATCTGCTCAATCTCTACCCCAACTGCGGGGCCTACCCTCCACCCCACTTCCCTTCTAGCTCCCTTATGTTTTATCTTCCCCTTTCAGAATGCAAGCTCCTTGAGAGTAGGGGTTGTCTGAGTTTTTATTGGTTGGTTTTTTTATATCTCCCAGTGCTAGATAGGTGCCTGGAACATAGTGAATGCTTAATAAATGCTCTCTCTCTCTCTCTCTCTCTCTCTCTCTCTCTCTCTCTCTCTCTCTCTCTCTCTCTCTCTCTCTCTCTTCTTCATTTCCTCCCCCCTCCTCCTCCATAGAATTAGGGGTTTGAACTAATGATCTCTAAGTTTCTTCCAGATCGAAATCTGTTGATCTCTGTAGAAGTTTTTTGGGTATGGGAGTGAAATAGGAGATGGGAAGGCTTTCCCATTTACCCAAGAAAGGTCTTGAAAGAGAGAATTTTTACATTCTTGGAATAAAAAGGACCCCTCTGTCTCAATGCCAGCAAATACTATGACAGTTATGAAAGAGGCAATGTATTATCAAAGATGGGATTGGGATAGAATGCAGGAAATATGATGGACTTTCCTCCTCTTTCCTCCACTAACTGGGGACCCTCATTTTTTACCCTCTTATGGCTCATTGCAAGTTAGGGATTACAGTGGTTAAATGGTTTTCAAATCAAAACAAGAAATGCAGCAGATTCTCTGTCTCACCAGCAGCTGCTAATTACCATAAACCTTTAATAAAAAAAATGACCAGAATAACTTGCTGATTGATTTAAGGGTCTTTCCCTGAAGCACCGTTGCCCTGATAGCCTGTTCTTTTTTTAAAGTTGTATTAATGTCTTTGGTTTTTACATCATAGTTTTTTCTTAAAATCATCCTCTGCTGCTAAACCCTCCTGGTAACATAGGAAAAGTTAAGGAAAATCAACATAGCAACTACGAGTGATTGCATATGCAGCCTTCTATATTTATAATTCCCCATCTCAACTAAGGGGAGAGAGGTTTTTCCTCCTATGTCCTCAGTCATTACACTTGCTATGAATCCCTCTGCCTTTCAGTAAATTGATTGTCTGCATCATTTCACGTATTGTTCCCTTGATTCTGCTTTCTTACTCTGTATCACTTTGTACAAAGGTCTTCCACATTTTTCTGAATTCTTCATGTTTGTCATTTCTTATAGTGGGATAATATCCCATTGCTCATTCTGTTCTTTCTAAAAAATCAATATTGCAAATAAGTTTTCAGTTTATGCCAGACACAAAAGTACAAGCATTGTTATATTATGAACACAATGTGCCACAAGGCTCCAGGCCACAGACACAGTAATATACGTGGTACTTGTGTATGATAGCTAGAGAACTTTGGCTTGAGAGAGTGGGCACTCATGGCCTTGTGGTTACAGTGCTGGATTAGAGCAAGGAAGACTTGAGTTTGAATTCTGCCTCTGATGCACTAGTTACATACCTTATATGGGCCTCAGTTTCCCCATTGAGAAAATGAGGATAATATCTACTTCATGGAGCCATTATGAGGCTCCAGTAAGATGTCTGCAAAGCACTTCATATACTTTAAGGTGCTATATATGTCAGTTATTATGATACCATATGGATTTCAGAGATCCCTCAATCAACCAACCATATGTCTTAAAGTCAACTCTGCTGCAAAATGAATTTCTGTGCAACTTTCTGTATTCCACAGCTTTTGTTATTACATCAAAGAATATCTGAGGGTTGGGACAGCATGAAATGAGCTCCCAACTGTAAGAAAATCACACAAATAACATAGCACAATTTAAAAAATGACATTTAAAGGAAAAATAACTGATAAAATATTAGCTAACACAACAAATATTGCATCAATAAGCATTTATTAGCCACCTATCAGGTGTTGGGGTCACAAGGATAAAAGTGGGAGAGTCTGTGCCCTCCAGAAGCTTACATTCTAATGGAGAAGGCAGCACCATCATATATAGATATATACAAAACACTTATGAAACAGACACAAGCAACCTTTGGGGAAGATATCAGCCCCTTGAAGTGCCAAGAAAGTCCTTATGTAGAAGATGACGTTGGAGCTGAGTCCTGAAGAAAACCAAAGCTTCCAAGATGCAGTGAAGAACATTGCCAACATAGGGAAAGCCAACTTAAAAGCCTGGAGATGTGTGAGGAATGACAAGGTTAGGAAGATGGACTGAGGAGTGTGTGGACAGGAGTAAAGCTTATGTAAAGAGTCTGGAAAGATAGGAAGCGGCCAGGTGATAAACAGATGACCTTATATTTGACCCCAGAGGTCATAGGGAGCAGAGATATGACATGAGCAGACCTGCACTTGAGTAACTTCTCTCTGGCAGCTGAGTGGAGAATGTATTGAAAAGAGGAAGAACTGGAGATGGAGAGGTAAGTCAGGCAGCTGTTGTTGCTGTGCAGGTGAGAAGGATGAGGTCCTGAGCTAGGGTGGCGTCTGTGTGAGTGTAAAGAAGGGGACAGACTCCAAAGAGATGGTAGAGAAAGAAACAAGATTTGGCCTCTGATTTGCTCAGAGGGCTGAGTGAGATTGAAGAGGTAAGGGCGATACCACAGTGGTGAACCTGGGGAACTGGAAGGATTTGGGGAAGTTTGAAAGAGGAAAGAGTTTTCAGAGAAGGATAACGATTTCTCTGTTGGAAATACTGCATTTGAGATGCCTATGGAACATCCAGTTTTAAATGTCCCATGGGCATTTGGTGATGTGAGGTTGGAGCTCAGGAGAGAGCTTAGGTCAGTAGATAGGGCAGGCATTGGAAATGACGAGACCAACCCATGACAATTGCTGTGGTCAGCAAATGATAAAGGAAAGAGAAGAGGGCCTGGTTCAGAGCCTGGGATTATAGCCACCGTCAGAGAGCACATGGGTGGAGATGCACCAATGGAGACTGAGAAGGAAGTCAGAGGGGGAAAGCCCAAAGAGGAGACATAATCCAGGAGGAGTGCTGAACAGTGTCTAGTGACACAGAGTAAAATAACAAAGAGAATAGAGAAGGGACCATTAGATCTGGCAATTAAGGAATCATTTGTAACTTTGGAGAGAGCAGTTTCAATTGAGTGATGAGGTCAGAGACCAGATTGTAGAGGGTTTAGAAAAGCGTGAGAGGAAAGGAAGTAGAGGCAGAGACTGCAGACAACTTGGGGGGGATTTGGTCCAAAAAGAAAGAAGATATATCAGATGCTTGCTAGTGGGGATGGTAGGACCTACTGAGGGTTGTTGTTTAATTTTTTTTTAAAGATGAAGCATGTTTGTAGGAAGCAGGGAAGGACCTTCCAATAGATAGGGAGAGATTGAATATTAGTAGGGCCATATGATAGAGGGCATGTGTAGAAAGATTGGCCTTAGCAAGGACAAGGGCCAGCTCTTTATCAGAGACCTGGAGCAAAGGAGGAGATAGTCAAGGGATTTTGAAATGAAGACAATGCGAGAAGAAGGGAGCTCATGGCTAATGGCAATTTTCTCCATAAAATAAGAGGCCAGCGTTTCAGCTGAGAATGTAGGAGGTGTAGGAGGCTTAAGGGGAGAAGAGAAGGTCTGGAATTGTCTTTTTAGCAAAAGGATTTTTAGAGAGCAGAGATTCAATAATTTAAATCTGTAGTGGACCAAGTCAGCTTGATTGGGGTGATTGTCTCTAGTTCCATTCAGAAATATCATGAGTAGGAGTAGGAGAGGCAGAGGCAGTAACAGAGTACTCCAAGGTTGGGAGTTTGGCAAACCAAGAGTGATATTAGTTTGTGCAGGAGAGCAAGGTTTCTTTTCCATAGGTATGCGTATATCCATGTACATGTATATGAATGTGTATATATACATATATATATATATATATATATATAATATATATATGCCAATAAAGTTGCTTGGGACTTGAAATAAAACATAGTAATAAAAATACTGAAGATGAAAATATGGTACAGTGTCTGGTATGGTACCAGATACTCAAAAGTCTTACAATCAGCCAGCTTTACTAGCCTGAAATATAGTCCCCACCACAGACAGCCAATTCCTAAATGTTTTGCAGTTTGGCCAAATTCTTCCACTCATCTCAAACTAACTGACTTCATATGATTCACTTTACATGTATGCTCAGCTCTTTGGGGTTTTTTTCCTTTCATTTTTCCCATCTCCTGAATTTTCTGCTTCTTTCCTGACATCTCCACTCTGTAACACCAGATTGATTGGTCCTATTATACTGGCTTAGTAAATGCTTATTGACTAGTAGACCTGAGGGCTTGGAACTGAAATGCCCATTTTTCACCTAGGAAAGATGGGTTATGCCAATGGCAAGAAGGAAGGGAAAAAAGGAGAATGGGACAGAAGGAAGGGAAAAAAGAAGTAAGGAATGAGGGTAGGAAGGAAGCAAGGAAGACAGGAAGGAAGGAAGAAAAGGTGTATTTAAATGCTTACTGTGGCTCAGAATTATACTAAACACTGGGGATGCAAATGTAAATAAGAAGATAGTTCTTCCTTCAAGGAGCTTCCATTCCAGTGGGGGGAGACAAGACACAAAAGAGCTGAATAGAAGTCGGATATGGGTGGGGGAAGGAGGAAAGCTGTCCAACTCTTCATGACCTCATTTGGGGTTTTTTTTGGCAAAGATACTGAAATGGTCAGATGAAGAAATTGAGGCAAACAGGGTTAAGTTACTTGCCCAGAGTCACCTAGCTAGTCTGAGGCCAGATTTGAACTTGGGAAGATGAGTCTTCCTGACTCCAGGCTCATCATTCTATCCACTGTGCCACCTAGCTGCCAAGGAGGAAGCTACTGACTTGATTTTGAAGTCCAGAAGTCAGGAGTGGGACGATAATGAAGAGAGGCCAATCTGGCTCTTCCATGAAATGGAGGATCCAGGGGAGCTCCTCAGTGGGAGAAGTGGTGGGGGAAGGGGTTGGAATCTTCAGGGTGAGCAAATTTCAAGGGTGTTAGGCTGTTCCTGGGGGAGGAGGCCTCAGGCACTGAGGGGAGTTCCAGGATGAGCCAAGAGTAGAGAAGGCCTGGTTGTCAAATCCAGAAAGTCAGGGACAGGGCCATAGGGAGGAAATCTGCCCTAACCCTCTCTCCCATGGACCCTTACAATAGCCTTCTCACCCACCTCTGTCCTTCCAATCTCTCCCCATTCCAATGTCTAGTCACTTCCAATGGGCTTGTTCAGAGCATAGGCCTGACCAAATCAGCCCCTGCTCAGTGAACTCTGGCAGCTCCAAACTCCTCTGTCTGTATTTAAAGTTTGTCATACTCCCCTCCACTGGCTCCACTGGCCTATTGGCAGGTCCTTGACCATAGCACTCCATGCGCCAACTCTGTGCTTCTGTATTGTCTCTCCCACTGCCTAGAATGCTCTGCCCCCTCACCTCTACCTCCTGGCTTCCCTGGTTTCCTTCTCAGCTCAAATCCTACTTTCTACCAGAGACTTCTGTTTATCCCCCAGTTTTCTAATGCTTCCCTTCCTCTTTGAGGTTACCTACATTTATAGTAGGGCAGCTAGATGGTGCAGTAGTTAGAGTGCTAGGCCTGAGTTCAGATCTGGCCTCAGATGCATGCTAGCAGGGTGACACTGGGCAAGTCATGTCACCCTGTTTGCCTCAGTTTCCTCATCTGTCAAATGAACTGGAGAAGGAAATGGCCAACCACTCCAGCATCTTTGACAAGAAAAGCCCAAGTTGGTCATGATGAGTCAGACATGACTGAAACACAGCATTCCTACTCTTGGTGTGTATGTTCTCACCTCCAGATGCCCTGGTGGGCTGAGCCTCCAAAGCATGGTTGCTCCCTCTTTCTTTAGGGTTCTAGGAGTAGCTGGGAGGCATTTGGGGGTGGTCTGTGGCCTTCACTCATGTGCTTCCTCTCCACAGCCATCAGTTTTTATCCACTAGTCAGCCAGACTTGGTTAGGTTTTAGAAAGGAATATTTACTAAAAAGAGTTGGTATAAAATCTCTGTGACACACTGTGTGACCAATCCATCCAGAGGAAAGTGGGCTCTAGCTTACAGAGCAGGCATGGCAGAGATGTGGCTCCCAGCTCTGGCTGCTGGCGGGGCTTTTCTCTCCTTGGTGGGGTACTCCGCATAGGCGTGTTGTACCTTCGGGCTGGGTTCTTTGCAGAGGAAGGAAGCAGCTTTTCCTTAGTGAGTTTGGGTTGACCTGGGCAGTGCCCAATACAGGCTCTTCCATTAGCTGTTCCAGGGATGTGTATAGCTGCACCCAGCAGGAAAGCTGCTGCTTGATTATACTCCTCTCGTAGAAAGAAATCCAGTGGGCTCAGGGGGAGCCTGAGAGATGTGATTTAAAATGGGATTGTTTATATGGGATTGGAGATGGAGGAATAGAGGTCAGGAGAAGGGTTTAGAAGGAATAGGGGTTCATACATTGAACGGATGCTTTATGACTAGTAGGAAAGTAATCGGAGGACCTCAGTGACTGTTCAGTCCAACCTGTACCTGAATAGTGTCCCCTCTGTGATATATCCTACAAGTGATTGCATGTCTTCTCTGGAAGCCCTGCTTTCTCCTGAAGCAGCCCATTCTACTGGAGGGCAGCTTTCTCACCTCAGACCAAAATCCACTTCTTTCCCCTTTCCACCCATTGTTTCTCCTGCCCTCTGGAGTGGAACAAGATTTCTTCCGTCTTTGGCATGAGGGCCCTTCAGACCCTTGAAGACGCTCCTCTTGCACCCAGAAGATGTGGAAACCGACCTCTTGGCCACGGGGCGGGGTGCAGAGATGCTTGGGGGAGGGGACAGGACTCGGGCCTCTCAGGTGGGGGCCTCTGACAAGTCACTTCACCTCTGAAGCTGATCTGTAAAATCGGAGGGTGAGATTTGATGACTTTTAGCATCTCTTCTAGCTTTAAAGTTCAGATATTTTGAGATGCAGTCCTGGCTAGAAAATGGATAAATATCTCAAGTTCCTCACCCATCCGATCTTAAAAAAAAAAAAAAGAGTGGGACAATAGCCTTGGGGGCTTCTTGTTTCCAAAGCTTCTAATAATTTTTTTGCTACACTGTTTAGACATTTCTGAATTCATCCCAAATCATAACTTTGTAACATCAGCCAAGGCGGAAGAAGTGCGCCGGTCCTAGCCCTGGGGAGCGACATCTGGAAACGCCGCCGTAGCCAGGGTGGTAATTAACTCCAGGATACAGCGGTGGACTGACAAAAGCTCACGTTGGGAATCCGACCAGTGGCGTTTTCCAGCTGCAGAGTGAGAGGTGGTGTTGTTGGAGCCCTGCGAACCCACCATAGTACAGCCGTCTCCCGAGGTCTTGGACTTTCCCTGTGGAGGAATCCTGGTAGCTGTTTCCTTTAACTCTCAGGAGTAGGTCATGATGCTCTGAAGGTACGCGGCTGGATCAAGCTTTGGGGAGAATCATTCAGAAGAATCATTCAGAAGAATCAATTCTCTGCCTCAGTGGCTTGTCGCTGGGCTGAAGCTTCCCACCGAGACCTTCCTTTGTAAGACCAGGCCAGTCTAGGGGGCTGACCAGTTGTATGATTCAGTTTAGCCATTTTTAAAATGCATCTGACCAGCAAAGTCAATCAAGCTAATTTCTTGTATGGAGACAAAGCTAAAGTGAGGCCTGGAATGGGAAAAATGGAGGTAGGGGATTTGATACAAGAGATGGGGTAGAACTAAGGTCTTATTTGGATCCTAGAAAAACTAATTTGTTCCTTCAGGAACTCAAGTTGGGTTCGTCGACTTGAAGTAGTTCACTCTCAAATTCTGAAACAGAGTGTGTGTGTGTGTGTGTGTGTGTGTGTGTGTGTGTGTGTGTGCTCCCTCAGGTTATTAACCATAATAAATGAACAGCAAGAAAGACGATCACTCAGCAAATGTGCGCTGAGTCCCTACTGTGTGCAAGGAAGTGGACCAGAGGCCCTGAGTTATTCTTGTCTCAAAGGCTCCTGACAAACCCAGCTAGCACAGAGAGGGTGGATTCCTTTTATTACATGGCAAGAAGAGTGTGTGATGTACATCAATCTTTTTCTCATTACCCTCAATGTCGTTGTGATTCATTTAACAGTGAATTTGTCAAGAATAGACAGTCTTGTTTCTGATGGGCAGGGAATAGGGCAGCTGTGATAACCAGGTTCTAGTGAGCCCAGGCCTGGCCAGACAAAGGGGGCTGGTAGGCTCAAGTACTGCTCAGCAGGGGACCCTAGGCCCCCCTCACCCCCTCATCTTCCATCTGTAAGCCCGAGTCTCAGCTCAGGGGCATCTGCTGGAGGTTTCTGGTTGTCTCAGTGTGAATAATTATTCTCTTTGGAGTGAACTTCCCTTCAACTCAACCTAAGCATTTCTTGCTATATACTAGACATCCAAGCATTTATCGCTATATGCTAGATGCTGTGGGAGTTTGTGAGGATATGGCAAAAAAGATGAAACTGGTCCTAGCCTACAAGAGGCTTACATTCTCCTGGAGGCAAACAAAGTGTAACATCAGTAAATAAAATATATATTAATTAGGGGTGGTGGATCAAGATGAGCCTAATGTAAGAAGTGGCCTTGAGCTAGAGCTACCAGAGACAGGTCAAGGTGAGGAGGAAGAGCACACCAGGCTTGGGGAACAGCTTCTGCTAAGGCACTGAGGCTGGAGATGAACAATATGGGGAATCGCAGGGAGGTATTGGGTGGGAACATAAGACAGGGCAAGAAGTGAAATCATGTGAAAGCAGTCTGGAAAGAAGGGGTGGAACCAAATAGCAAAGGGCTTGGCAGGTCCAAAGGACTTGGTCTTATTTTATTCTAGAACAAGGATTCTTAGCTTTTTTGTGTCCTGGACCCCCTTTGGCAGTCTGATGAAACCTACAGATTCCCTCTCAGAATAATATTTTTAAAGGCATAAAATACATTGAAATACAAAAGAAACCAATTATATTGAAATATAGTTATCAAAATAACGAAACAAGTTCACGAACCCCAGGTTAAGAAGCCCTGCCCAAGAGATAACATGGGACCTAGTGAAGTTTCTTGAGGAAGAGAGAGATGTGCCCTTCGTTTCTTTGGCCCATGTGTGAAAGGTGGATTAGAGAGGGGAGGGAAGCGGGAGTTAGAGAGGCCAATTAGGAGGCTATTTCAGGACTAGAAGCTCTGAGGGGAGAATTCGGGCTCTGTCATCTGCCCCTGCCCCCTTGAAGACTGCCATCATTTCATTTTTAAGGGTGTTTGCTACAAAGCATGACAGGAAAATAAACAAGGGAGGAGAGAAATGACAGGGCCCAGTGCTGGGCTTTGAGGTGATGCTTGTCTTTCAGTCTGCCTTAGCTCTCCAGGCACTGCATCCAGAGCTGGAGATGACTCATGCTGACAGAACCTGCATCTTCTATGTCTCATTTCCCGAGCAAAGGCAATAGCCTGGATTTGAGACCTCTGGCTCAAGACTCGAGTCTCATGCAGCCCAACCCTCCAGTTACAGGATCCAAGACCTGTACATTCAGGAGAGATGCTCCTCTGAGGAGTCTGCCCTTTGGGCTTCAGGCATCCTGCCCCCGGTGCCATGGAGCAGACCATTCTATGATTATTTGTGTCTCTTTGGTCCAAGTTCTTATCTTTAATCTCATTGGTATGGAATGATTCTGCTGGCTACCTACAGAGGTGCCCTTGCCCTTATTGTTGGGTCTGGAATCCGGCCTCAAACACTTAGGAGCTTTTTGATCGTTGGCCAGGCAGAGGAGCGTAAGATCCTAGATTTTGAGCTAACAGGACTTAAGAAGCCAGCTAGTCAAATCCCTCACTTATAGATGAAGGAACAGGAGCACAGTTTGGGAAGTGACTTATCTAAGGTGGTAATTGTTCTTGTTGTTCAGTGGTGTCTGACTCTTTGTGACCCTGTGGGCCATCACATGCCAATACCATCCAAGAGATCCTGGAGTGGTTTGTCTCTTCCTTCTCCAGTGGATCGGGCAGACAGAGGTTAAGTAACTTGCCCAGGATCACACAGCTAGTAAGTATCTGAGGCCGGGTATTCCTGACTCTAGGTCCAGCACTCTATCCACTGAGCCACCTAGCTACCTCTTCCAAGGTGATACAGAGAGTCAATTGCAGAGCCAGGATTAAGATGGGACCCTCTGATACCGAAGTCAATGGTCTTTCCAATACCCCACAGATATGACCTGGGCTCACTTCTGTTCAAAGGAAACCATAGTGTGGAATATCGTAGGCTTCTAGGAGGGTCAAGCGAGATCATCTTGTCTAACATGCTGATTTCATAAATGTGTTGCATGCCTGGATTGTACTCCCTCTTCACTTCTGGATCATAGAGTTAGTGATTCAAAGCCCTTTCTTCCAAGCACCAAACCCCTGCCTTTCTTGACCTCCCCCCCAACCTCTGCCTCCAGCTCCTCAGCACAGCAATTCTCTCTTCCTCTTGAAATTACTTTGTATTTGCTTATTTGCATACCTGCTATATCTCTCTAGTAGAATGTAAGATCCTTGAGGGCACAGACTGCATTGTTTTTGCCTTTGTGTTCCTAGTGCCTAGTACAGCGCATCTACTTGGCACTTAATACATACCAATAATTGAATGAGGAAATTGAGGTTTAAGGAAGAAAAATGGCTGGTCCAGAGTCCTGGCTAGTTTGTGGCAGGGTGAGAACTAGAAGCCAGGTCTCCCATCTCCCAGGCCTTCATTTGTCTTCAAGCAAAGCTGCTTTTCCCCTGACCCAACCTGTTGCTTTGTCTTTACCACAGGGTGCATTTTTCTGCACACCCACTCATATATCAGAGTCCTGTCTTTGGAGTCCTGGAGGTCAGTTCCGCTCAATATATTTCTTAAAATTGTGAAATACTATTTTTAGATCTTTTTTTTTTCCCCAAAGAGCTCAGAGATAATGTGCCATGGTTGGGTGCTTAGGGCTGTACAATCTGTACTTCGGTGTGCATACACTGCCTTGCTGCTTTGGGATGGCAGTCTGTGCCCTTGAGCTCCTGGCCCTGCCTCAGCACTGGGAGCTGCTTCCTCTGTGGCTTGCATACAACCTCCGGGGCTGGGGAATATGTTTGGAAATAATGTCAAAATAAACGATACCAATAAAAATAAAAACAAAACCCTCCACCTTCTGGAATTTCCATGTTTACCTTGAGATACATTCATTTAGTGTCCAGCAAGTAATCTGAGGATCTCCCTATAAACCAGGAAGCCTTCCCTACCAGGTCTTCATGGTGTAATGGAAAGAACACCGGCCTTGGAGCCAGAGGATCTGGGTTTGAATTCCAAGATCTGCTTATATTCAATAGACATTTATTGGCTAGCACAATACCTGGCACTTAGTAGTCTGTCACTTTTTGCTGACTATGCTCAGTGCTGAGGACAGAAATACAGACAAATGAAACAGTGGCACCCTCAAAGAGCTTATATTCTATTGAGAGAATATGCATGTACATAACTAAGTAAATACGAAGTAATTTAAAGAAATTTGTTGTTGTTCAGTCATTATTTCAGTTGTGTCCAACTCTTTGTGACTCCATGTGGGGTTCTCATGGCAAAGATACTGGAGTGGTTTGCTATTACCTTCTCCAGCTCATTTTACAGATGAGGCAAACAGGGGTAAGTGACTTATCCAGGGTCACGCTGCTAGTAAGTGTCTGAGGCCCGATGGAATCTTCCTGACTCCAGGCCTGACACTCCATCTACTGCTACTTAGCTAGTCCTAATTTAAAGAAAGGGGGGGTGCTTCCGTGAGAAAGGGTCTGATCATAGAAGGTAGTACCCCAATGGAACTTCCAAGAAAACTCAGGATTCTATGAGGCAGAGGAGAGGAAGGAAAGGAGTCATTCCAGACAGGGTGGGCCAGTGCCAGGGCTTGCAGAGCAGCGATGGCATGTTGTGTTTGCCTTTGCCATTGCTGGGCCCGTTGGGCTGGATCCTAGAGTGGGGGACGGGGGAACATTTAGGATCTATACCTGTGAAAGGTCTTGGCAGTTCTCTTTTTATAGATGGGAAAGCTGAGACCCAAGCATGAAGGGCCTTGCCCAAGGTATTATAGCTACAAATGACAACTCTAGGAATTGAACCGAGATCCACCAAGGCCAAGTTTAATATCCCTTTCACTCCATCTTGGTGGCTTTCTCCTTACATCACTGTTGGAGGATTAGAGACAGAATGAGCCAGGCCTCATTTCAAGGGCTTATTCCTCAGTATTCCAGCACTTGATAGATAAGAAGATGTGGTAGAGGGAAGAAGGCCAATCAGGACATGCTTGGTGGGAAGAGTAATAGTGGGAGGTGGTAAAGTTAGAATTGGAGGGACAGGAAATCACCACAGGGCATCTTCAGATTCTCTAAATGACACGGGTTGCAACAGACAATGAGAATTGGCTCGCAAATATTCTATTGCCTGCATGGTGGTAAATCAGAAGAACCTCCCCATCCACGGGCTCAAACTCAGCCAGACAAAACATGCCAGCTGCTTTCTAAATACCAAATATTCTTCTTCCTCCAAAAATGCTTGGTCTGGCCAAAGCTTTAGTGGAGAAGGAAGGGGACCCAAAGGGAGTTAGCTGTCAGTTCCCTGACAGTGTATTCAGAGGAAATCTTTCAGTGGAGGAAGTTTGCCACAGTGTAGCCAGTAGCCACTAAATGAACATCTTTTATCAGCTGTCCTTGTAGCTTTACAAATACAATAGAAAGAAACCATCCAAAGAAACTTTAGCTTTGTTTGAACAAGTGACCTAAGTTGGTTGAAGCAATGCAGGCAGTAGAATACCAGTAGGGCCCAGCTGGGCCCAGGCTAAGACCTTGTCACCTCCAACTTCCATTGACCTGTCCTCAATCCCTCACCCATGGAAGGCTGCCTCCTTCACATCTAGCCAGAGCTGAACCTGGAGATGCCTTGGTAAAGCCTTTGATGGACACTCAGTATGTCATTCTCCCAAGGGAACAGTAGACTCAGATGTTTTAGGGCTGAAAAGGACCTTGTCTGAGGAGCCCAGAGACACACAGCTAGTCAGTGGCCCCACCAGGATTAGAACTCAGGTGTTTCTGTCACATCAGTCTGGTTGTCTTGTCACCCAGGATAGAAGAGAAGATTGGTGTGGTGGATAGGGCACTAGATTTGGAATCAGGAAAATCTGAATTCAAATCCTGACTCAAACACTTACTAGCTATGTGACCCTGGGCAAGTCACTTAACTTCTCTTTGCCTCAGTTTCCTTATTTGTAAAATGATTCAAGGGCTGGACTCTAGAATCCCTTCCAGATCTCAGTCTATGATCCTAAGTCTCATGACTTCTCCTCGAAACTTTTCTAATTCTAGTCTTCCAGACAAGATCTCCAGGTATCAGCTACGCTTTGCTAGACCAGTGCCATAGTCTTGTCAAACTGGCATGTAGAAAGTGGCGGGCAGAGAAGAAAGGGGCCATTTCTAGTGACTCATGGAATTTGCCAGTAGGAGCCAAAAGAAAAGTTGTTTTTTTTTCTAAGGGCCTGGGTGACTCTGACTGGTGATAATAAGATACAAACACTTACCTTTGGGCAACTGGTTTGAATGTAGTACAGGCTGTTAGTTACTCAAGGTCATTACCATGTGATGGGTTATCAAAGGCCTATGTGAAATGTGTGGGCTTTTTATGAGCCGGTTTTTATGATGGCAGAATGTTTAAAGGCCCCCTTAGGTTCAGAGCACTTTGAAGACTATAATGGGCCCCCATAATCACACGAATAATTATGATGGTCAAATTGTGCTGGACAAACCTGAGAGCTATTTTTGGCCAAATTAGTGGATGAAGAGAACAGACCAGACAAAGCCCCAAGTTTCTCTCTTCTTCCGGCTCCCCAGGGCATAGCTAGGTGCCCTCCAGAAACTGCAGGAAGGAAGGGGAAAAAATCCCATCGGGTGTTGTTAAAGGGGCCAAGGGCCAAGATTCCCACTCCCCTGAGCCTGCTGAGGGTTACTGTAGAGCCTGGGGGGGCTACCCCGCTTTGCACCTTGGAATCCCTGGTTCCCTTCAGGTCCTGTTGCCTCCTGGGCCATTGATCTCTTCGGTGTTTTAGGGCCTTCTCCCCTGCTGGGAAGCAGCTTTGTATTTCCTCTGCTCCCTTTCTATATTTACTCATCAGTGTATGTGCTACTTCCCTTCAGGAATCAGCAAACAAGCATTTCAGTGCCTGCTGTATGCCAGGCATAGGGATATAAAAAGGGACCCTCCCCCCAAACAACATGGCAGAATGTAAGGTCAATGAAGGCAGGGGTTGGTCTTCTGTTTTTGTCTCCATCCTCTGGCATCTGGCACAGAAGTGGCAAGGCAGCAAGCCTTCAGGGAGTGCTTACTCTGTGCCAGGCATGGTCCTCAGCTCTGGAAATACAAGTCTAGTGAACAAGAACCAGGCCCTCCTCACAAGGAGTTTATAATCTAAGGCAGGAAGACAATGGAGAAAAAGGGAAGGAAAAAGGGTGAGGAGTATCTTGGTAGGGGCAAGGGATCAGAGGACAGAAGAGGGGAGCAGGGCCAGGAGGAGAAGGAAGCTTGGCCTGCTTGGGCGCCTCCCTGATGGAGACCCTGGAGGAGCTAGCTAACCAGAGGAGGTGGCCAGGTGAGCCTGCAGCTGTGGCATGGTGTCCAGTCAGAAGAGGAGCCAGGTGTTTCATTAATACCCTCAGACCAGGGAATCAATTACCTCCAAACTTCTGGCCCCCAGAGATCAGAGACCCCAGGTGGCTTGATGGGGAGGGAATGTTCAACTCCGGAGACTGGCTGCTGAATTCAATTCTGTAAACATTCATTAAACCTCGATATAGCAAGGGCACCATTCTGGGCCCCGGGGAAACAAAAACCCAGCTCTCTCCCTTTCCTTTAGCACCCCAGGCCAAAGGGGCCTTAGGTAGAGTAGTCACCTAGTGTCTTTGGGTAGTGATGTTTGTGTTACAAGATGGTTAAGAGTAGAGATTTCCTTCCTCTTTCACCAAAATAAAAGGCAGGAAGGACTTTGTACTAATAACTCACAGACAGAGGTCATCATAGTTCAAATGGTCACAAAAGTCACAGTTCCTCAGGTTCCACCAGGTCCTCCTAGAACCTCATCGGAACCCCACCATGAATGGAAGTGGGCAGGAGGCTGGAACTCTGGTCAGAGGACATGGTTTCAAAGCCCAGCCCTTCTCCTTTCTGCCTGGGCCACCCAGGGAAAGTTGGGTCACTCTGCTGGGCCTCTGTTTCCTTCTGAGTAAAAAAAACCAGGAGGGGGTGAAGTAGGAGGCTGGACTAGATCCCTTTCAGCTCTGAATCTGCAAGATGATGAAAGGATTCACCCTAGGAACAATCAGTGAACTGCAAACACTGAAAGAAAGAACCAAGAGAGCCTCCATTGGAAGTAAACCGGGAACTTCACCTTTCAACCTTAAATTACTCACCTGAGGGCCTTTGGAGAGGACCTGAGTTCAGATCCTAATCTTGCCACTTCCTGCTTATGGATTTCAATCAAGTCCCTTCCTCCTTTTCAGGCCTTGGTTACTTCATCTGTGCAATGAGGGGCTCATCTCTGCACATAACTAGGATCATGGACTTGGAGTGGAAAGAGGTCATCTGGCTTATCCCTTTGATTTTATAGATGAGGAAACAGACCCATTGAGGTTGAGTGACTTGGTCAAGGTCATACAGGTGGGATAGCAGATCTGGGATGTGAACTTAGATCTTTTAGGTAGGAATCTATGATATTATGATCTGTAAAATATTAATGATAATAATAGTAATGAGGGGGTGCTTTGAACTGTGTTTTTATCCTGGGGTTAAGAACTAAGGATAGAGTCCAGGGGTCTGTGAACACAGGTGGGAAAAAATGATGTCTTTATTTTCACTAACATCTAACTGAAATGGAGCGTTTCCTTCCGTTGTGAACGTGAGCCCCAAACCATCTATGGGAGAAGCCTCGCCAGGTTTCCCCAGGGCCATGGCACAGAAAAGTTAAGATCCCTTAGACCAGGTGATTTCCAAGGTCTCTTCCATCTGGAAATCCTAGAATGCCGATTAGCACTGGTGGCTGGCCCTGGGCCACAAACCCACACGGTCAGTCAGTCTAGTTTGACCTTAAATTCATTCCATGTTGTCACTTAAAGTTAGATCTAAAGTGGCTGAAGAATGTAGGTGATCATGAAAATAATCCACCCCCACCCCCACCCCCCAAATGGGCATCACAATCTGGGAATGTCTGTAGTGTCCACTATGTGCCAGGCACAGTGCTAAGTGTCTTACAAATATTATCTCATTTGGTCCTCACCACAACCCTAGGAGGGAGGGGCTGTTATTAGCGCCATCTTAGTTGAAGATTATACTCATATTCTCACCTCCCCTCCCCCCAAGTCTCATGGTAAAGTAAAACCCAGTTTAGAGGAAGGAGTAGCAGGTTTGGATCCAGAGGCTCTTGGTTTAAATCCCATCATGGTAGCCTTAGACAAGTCACTTAATCTCCATGGGCTTCAGGGTCTTCATCTATAAATAGGGGCATTGAGCCAGACAACTTCTCAAGACTCTTCTAGCCAGAAGTATGATTCCATGATTCTACTGTGACAGTTGCCTTCAAAAAACCCCAAGAATTAAGATTATAAACTTATTAATCTGAGGGTTTTTCTTCTGCTGCTTTAAAAACAAACAAACCCAAATCCTGTGTAATATCCTCCCTCTGTGGACTGGTTTCTTGTGGCTAGATAAGTTGTGGCAACACCCTCCACTGACTAATGGCCCAGATACCCCATTACAGTAAAATTTCCTTATCATCTTAAAAAGGAGGAAACCACCTGTACAAACTCAAGTCTTACCCATTTTTTTAAAAAGCAGCCAACCCCTTTTACAAAGAACCAGGCAATATTGCGCCAACCTGTCTCCAAAGGAAGCCCTTACCAGCCACAAGACCAGCCGACTAGGTGTGAGTGAGCGCACAGGAGTGAAGCAGGGCAATGAATGACATAGTAACCCAGGGCGACCAGGGCAGACACAGGCCTCCAGAGGCTGCCACACTGGGCCCGCCAGCCTTTCTCCTTGGCCTGATGGCAGCATAAAGCTTGAGTGGGGGACACTTTTGCAGGCACAGAACACATTATCCATATTGGACCACTAGTGAAGGTTGTGGCCCAACCCCCCACGTGCTCATGACCGGAGACTCCCGTCAGACGTCCTCCACGACGTACCAGAAGGCCACTTGTGCCCCCTTTAGTGTTTCATGGATCCCAGCTTGGGCTCCCTGGTGCCTATCCCTTACTCAGTTACCATGTGGGGGCCCACCTCCTTCACTAGCCATAATTCCAATCAATCTATCCTCCCTATACAGTGGCCCAAATCACCTTCCTGATGTACCAATCCAGCTGTTCCTCTCCTGCTCAGACTCCTACCAGGCTCTCCATTGCCTCCGGCACAAAATACAATCTCCATTGCTTTACATGGAGGATCAGCCATGAGTTGGCTCCCACCTTCCCTTCCAGCCTGATTTCACAGGATGACCATTCAGTGTTCCACTTTCTAGCCAAGGTGGAGCACTGGCTTAGCGCCCACTCTGGGCTCATTCTCCCAGCTCACACTGCACTGGTAGGTGGGGATCCCAGGGGAGAGAATACCCCGTGGAGGGCTTAGGAAGCCTAGCATTGCTGTTTGTGAGCCCCACTCCAGGGGGCTCTCCAGATTCTGAACCACTGCTAAGATCAGTTAACTTCTACAAAAGGGTTATTTACTGAGAAGATGGGCAAGAACAGTAGTTACAAAAAATCTCTCTCCAGTTGCGGACAAGCTTTCCCCAAGGCCACAGGGTGGGCTCGGACTTAAGAGCACCAAAGCAGACATGGGTAGAGAACGTACAAAGTGAGAAGTACCTTGTGACTCCTGTCCCTGGGAATCCTTTTCTCCTTCATGTTTTCTACCTCCTCTCCATGTTTACTTCCTGGTGGGGTGCTCCCTGCTGGGCTAGTTCATTCTAGAATCAAATGGGTCAGTTGACTACTGCTGCTCTTGGCTCTGGTCTTTGATGGTTCTCCCAGTCTTGGCTTGTAACATTTGTTCTACTAACTTGGGCAGCTGGGTGGTGCAGTTGATAGAACACCAGGCCTGAAGTCAGGTGGACGTGAGTTCGTATTTGGCCTCAGACACTTGCTAGCTGTGTAACCCTGAGTAAGTCACTGAGCCCTGTTTGCCTCATTTTCCTTATCTATAAAATGAGCTGGAGAAGGAAATGGAGAAGGAAATGCTAAGAAAACTCCAAATGGGGTCACAAAGAGTCAGGCACGACGTGAAAGAACGAACGCAAAAGAAACCAAGGCTCCTTGCATTCCTGGACACACGGTCCCTCAGAATGCTAGTCCTCCTCCAAGGCTCACCTCGGGTGCCACTTACTTTATGGAACCTTCCCCGACTCTCCATCGCCTCCCCAGCTGTTGACACACTCTCCCTCCTTTGATTTTTCCTATACCTATTTTTGTATAGGTTGACACCTCTCAGTAGAATGTAAACTCCTTTAATTCAGGGACTGTTTGTTCTTGTCTTTGTCTTTCCAGCTTCTAGGCTAGATCTGGCACACAGTAGGTGATCAGTCAATATTAAGTTGCATTGAATCATATATATCCTTGATGATGGCTCTTATGCCACCATCATGGGTAACATGCTACAACCTAATCATACCCACTGTGTGCCTGTTGCCCTTTGGGTTGCCCACAATTTTAATTTTTCTGAGATTATAGTGTCTATAATTTGCAACCATATAGTATAACCAGAAGAGTACTGATGTGTAAAAATAAAGACGGGCTTCCATGGTAACAAGGAGTTCAGGATTATTGAAAGCTTTATGCCCTCTCCCAAATGGGATCGTGCCTATATATGATGGGCATGAATTATTACTATGAGGCCAGTTCATTAAAACAAAACAAAATCAAACCACCCAATTCACAGTAGGCCTATACAACAAATCCTTTAAGGATTTCTATCACCCAAAGCTTCAGGAATCTTTCACTTATTGAGCCCTTTGATGTGAAAGACCTATGTACAGATGTATTATTGAGTACCTACTATGTACAAGATGCATTCTTCTTGAGATCCTGAGAAGACACGGTTCTCAGCCTCCCAGAGCCAACTGTCTAGTTGTAGGGACTGATGTACCTAAGACGGAAAGGACCTCAACAACAATAATAAAGTAGACAATGAGAACGAATGTTTACATAGCTCGCTGTGTGCCAGGCACTTTACAAATGTCATCTCATTCTATCTTCACATCAATCCTAGGAGGTAAATACTATTATTAGCCTCACTTTGTAGATAAGGAAACTGTGGCAAACAGAGGTTAAGTGACTTGTCCAGGTTACCCAGCTAGGAAGTATCTGAGGCCAGATTTGAACTCGAGTCTTACAGGGTTCTTATCCACTGCACCACCTAAGGTGGCTGAGAGTCCTGAGCCCAATCTGACTGGTCTCGGACTGCAGACTCAGTCTGTGGCTAGGCCCCTCCCAACATCCTCTCCAGTATGATGAGAGTTAACAGAAGACAGGAGGGTCCCTGGTGGAATCACTTCCTAGAGGAGGGGAATGTGAACTAGACCTTCCTCAGTGTAGAAGGATTCCCTCTGAGACAGTGGGAAGAATCCTGGGTTTGGAGACAGAGGGACCTGAGTTACTATCCCAGTTCTTCTACTTCCTGCCTAGGTGACCACAGGCCAGTCCCTTAATCTTTCTGGGCCTCTGCTTGTTGTGTGGCCGGCAGTAAAGCATGGAGCCCTCCTTGGGTTGCCCCTTCTTCTCCCTATAGGGTGATCTCGTTTTTACCCTGCTCTTTCCCTAGTGGCTCCTGCATCATCACTGCTTTGTGATGTCATGGTACCTTTTAACATGACTGAACATGGGATAAGAGTAGGAGATACCGGCTGCTCATGGGGAATAAGCCCAGCAGGTCTTGCCTTTCCACAGTTCATCCTGTGCAGATTGGCTCATGCAGGTCACGGCCCTTGACCCTCTGGCCTTGCCAACCCCCCCCCCCCACTTCATTTCTGCCTTTTTGTTGATTAGCTTCTCTGGTCTCAGACAGCGGACAGAGTCTGTGGCTGGGCCCCTCCTGGCATCCTCTACAGCCTGATGGAACTTGACAGAGCCTATGCTGCAAGTCTAGAGCACTGGAACATTTGCAAACACTTCCCATGTATTGTTTCATTCGGCGCTCACACCCTCTCTTGCGAAGGAGGTGCTATAGGTATCGTTGCACCCATTTTACAGACGAGGAACTCGAGACTTCCTCAGGGTAAGTGAACTTAGCAGAAGAACTTTTCACATTTATGTCCGAGCTTTCAAATTAGCAAAAGCAGCCGATGGCATGACTTTGTTCGTCCTTGGTTATGCAGGATCTGCACTCAGATCTTCTCTCCATGATTCTGCCTCGCCGCTGCATCGCTCTCAAAAGTCCAGGGTTCCCTCCACACACACTGAGGCATAGCAGTGACATAGCTTGATCCCTGAACGGCTTTTGACTTTCTAGAGGCTTCTGTGTCTGTGGTTTCACTTGATTCCTGAGGAGACCCTGTCCCCAAGTCTCATTGCTACACAGATAAACTGAGGCAGAGAGAAGCTAGACTACTTGTTTCCAGTTACAGAGCTCCTTGGTGTAAGGACGGGAGGCATTTAGCCTAGAGAAGACTTAATGAGGATGTATAACTGTCTGTCAGGAGGAAGAGAAATGAGACATTTTCTATTCATCTTCACAAGACAGAACTAGGGTCAGTGGGTAGAAGTTGCCAAAGGGCAAAATAAGTTTTAAGGGAAGGACAAACTTCCCAATGATCAAAGCCACATAAAAATGGCCATGGGCTACCCAGAAGCCAGTGGATTTTTTTTTCCTAGAAGCCTTCAAGCAAAGGCAGGACATAGTATAGATGAGATTTCCGTACAGATTAAAACACATGGTCATAGAGGCCTCTTCCAGTTCTGAGATTTGATAGGACCTAGGCTAGAAACTAGGTTTCCTGACAGGCTCAGAATGTATTAGCACAAATTCCTCACTAGTGGAGCCTTAATTCATGTATCTTTGTTTTTTTAGTTCATATTGGGCCATTAGAGAAAAAGGAAGAAGTTTATTAGGAACGTGGTTTCCACTTGCTTCAGAGCAGCCTTCTGGAGAGTCCTTCACATTTGTGCCTCCCGCAGATGGACAGATGAGCCTCCCGGGGCAGCGCCTTCCAGTGAATCGGCCACGACTTGGCCGACGTGTCTTTTAAAACATTTTGGTTGTTTTCATGGGGACTCGCTAATAAAATGTGCTTGCCAGCCATGACAGCCACTTGTTTCTCCTTTGTTTTTTTCATTGGGAGCTGCCCCTACCAATGAAATAACAAGTTATTCATTCCCATTTTCTTTTTACTTATAAATGTGCGTGTTGTGTCTCCCAGTAGAATGTAAGTAAGCTCCTTGAGGGCAGGGAATAATTTTGTGTACTCAGCACCTAGCTCAGTGCCAGACTCACTGTAAGTTCTTAACAAGTGCTTATTCATTGCTTGGTTGGCCTGTTTCTTGGTGAGCAGATGAGTCAGAGAAATGGCTGAGTTTAGGAGGGAAGGAGACGATGCAGGCCCTGGAGGTGGGGCTTCCTTTTGGCTGCTGACCAATTCTGCACTCCCCAGAGTTTCTCACATTTCCCCATCAGGCTGTGAGGTTGTGGAAATAGTGATTTTCTTCTTCCCAAAGTCATTTCATTGATAGCTCCTTCAGTAAGTTTAAACATGGAGTGCTTTGGATGTCTCGTACCTCTGAGGGGCATAGGAAGCTGCTGGGAAGTTTTTGTTTCTGGTCCTGGGCCTACTGCAACTCGCCTCCTTGCTAAAAATGTCCTCCAATTACAGTGCAGTGACTTTGTAAATTCCCTGCATTTGCCTAAATTCCTTTGAAGAGCATAGTTTTAATGAATAAACAGTTTGGGGCTGCTGTCTTCCAGCATGTGTATATCCTAAATTATTCAAGTTCCGAAGTCTAAGAAGATTTTATAAACATCCTACAAAAATCCCATGCTGGCCTCCAGGCAGCATCAGTGACCTTTCTCCAGTGACCTCAGTTGCCCATCAAGCCTTTTGTTTTGTTATCTTATTGGAAAACACTGAAAATGTCACTTCACAAATGCAAGGTTACCTCTGGACCATAGTTTTGGATCTGGAAGGGACCTGAGAGCTTCTCCATTCCTACCCCTTCCTTTTATAGAAAAGGGAATTGAGGTCAAAGAAGTGAAATTACTTTCCCCAAATCACCTGTGTGCTAAGTGGAAGGGTCCAGAGTGGAAATCCCGCTATGGATCTGAAGGGCAGTTACAAAGAATTAGCCATCAGCATGAATCAATTGCTCCCCTTTCTAATAGTGACACTGTAGACAACCTAAAAATACTCTCTTTTCCCCAACATTTCATGTATTTCACAACATACATGTAACCTCTCTGAACTAGGAAAAAGTTGAGCAATTGGTTTGTTTTTGTTCTTTCAAAGGAATAGAGAAATCAGCCCAGATCAACAAGAAAGGAAGTGATATTTTTGATCCTTCATTCAGGTTCTCAGAGTTAACACGAGACCACAGAAAGTTACCAACAGGATGTTATTGATTGGGTATGCCAAAAGGAGGGCATAGAAATATGCTTTCCTCCCTCTTGTAGTATATACTCTTTCCTTTCATTATAGCCAGGAAATGAAATGCTGGGTGCTGTACCTTCCCGCCTGTACTCCGTCAAAGTACGGATGAAAGAATAGGACTGTAGGAATGCTTGGCAATTTCCCCTGAAGTGTTTTTAGGTTGGTTCACCCCTACATGTGGTATACTGTAACCCCCTCTTGATGCCTTCTGGGAACCTCACATAATCACCTGCTTCGAGAGTTGGAAAAGGCTCCTCTAGGTCACCCCAAGCCAGAATGAGTCTCTCCTCTACCATGGGCCTAACATATGGCCACCCAGCCTTTGCTTGGAGACCTCCCAAGAGGAGGGACCCCTTCTGTCTCAGAGCAGTTCATCCCACATTGGGCCAGCTCTAGTGCTTGGGAAGTTCTTCATCTCAAGCCACCCTAAACCAACCTTTCTGCAACTTTCGGCCTTTGCCTTTGGTTCTGTCCTCTGGGACCAAGTACAACACATCTAGTCCTGCTCCCCCACAGCAGCCCTGATGATATTTGAAGATGGCGGTCAGGTTATTCCTATGTCTTTTTTCCTTCTGACTCTTCTCATATGGGGTGATTTAGAGACCATCATCGGTTCAATTCATTTAACTTAGTTCAACTAAACAAGAATTTGTTGAGTTGCTACATTATCCGAGATATTGGACTGGGCTCTGGAAACACAAAGACAGGGATGAAACAGTCCCAAACTTCAAGAAGCTTACATTCTAGTGCGGGGAAACAAGAAATACATAGACAAGTATATGCAAGGTTCATACTGAATACATATGAAGTAATTGCTGGTTGTGGGGTGGGAAAGCCATATGAGGTCAGGGGGAGGAAGGCGTGCATTTAGGTATGAGGCCACCCAGGCAAAACATGGAGTTGTGTATGCGAATGAATAAAAAGGTGTAAGCGCTTAGCACTTTTTTACCGTGCTAAGTGCTGGGGACACAAATAGAGTCCCTGCCCTCCAGGAGCTTGTGTTCAAACAGGAGATAACAATCAAAAGTAGCTTCAGCTACACATCAGATGGAAAAGTCTAGTGGTCTTTGGGCTACAGCAGCAAAGCAGATGGTCATGCTTTTTCTTTAGTGCTATTTCCACTGATAAAATCTGGTAGTTTCTGATTCTGAACTATTTGAGAAAGACTTTTGTGGTGGTGAGTACTTTCTTCTCCAGGTCTTCCATAGCTGTGGCTGCAGCACCCACAGAAGCCACATCTCCATAGGGGTTGCTTCCTAGAATGAGGCTGTGGTTGCTGGGCAGGAACCAGGACTGGTCATCTGGGGGTGAGTGACAGTTTCCAGGGCTCTTGGGCTTTCCTGTAAATCAGTAGTAGTTGGTCTTTGTGGGCTCCTCTGCAGTGAATTCTCCCCTTAATGGTGGCCATTATGCCTAGGATGGAAGCAAGGATGATGGTATTGGGGTCAGTGCTGTTCCCAGGGTTCTGGGGTCCCAGGTCCTGGGCTGACCTTATTTGGGTATGATGGGAGGTGGTAGGGGTGGTTTGACACACCTGGACCATGATGCCTCTTGTCTGTCCCTCAGGGTGCCTTACTTCAGCCATGCTGACTTGCCTGCGCTGTAGGTAGCAGGATGGGAAAAAGATCGCAAGTCAATTTGACTACATAATCCATGGGTTCCTGTTTCCTCGTTTGTGCAGTGAGGGGATTGGATGAAAGTGTGTCTAGGGTTCCTTTCAGTCCTAACCCTAACTCCTGTCTTCTCTCATAGACTATAACATCCATTAGGGTAGAGATGCTCTAATAATGATTATAGTATTCATATTAATAGTTAATATTCATATAGAGCTTGAAGCAGGATTTTTGCTAAAGCCAGCTCAAAGTCAATTGTTAAATTTTCAGTGTGAACATTTACACCTTGGAAATTGCCAGGAATTAGGGCTTGATTTGTCTTTTTGTTCATTGTCCAGGCTTGAGAAAGTGATGGAAAAATGTTAGTAGTGCCAATTAAACTTAAAAGTGTATGGTAGGAACTTTTTCTCTCTGGAGAGTTAAACATTTCCCAGCATGCCTCTCGATTTAAATTTTCCAAGTTCTTGACATGACAACCCTGGTTCATGTCCTGCCTCTGATACATAGTGGCTGGGTGACCCTGGGCCAGTTACTTGCATTGGGCCATTCACTAAGGCTCTGAGATGCTGAGAAAATAACCCTGTATTGATTGGTGGGAGGAGTTTCCTCATCCAGGACTTATCTTTATCAGTGACTTGACAGGTGAAGTCTGTATCCCTAACAACAGTTCAAGGTAGATGTTCTTATTATTCCTTTTATGGGGGAGGAAATTGAGCCAGGAGAAGTGACGTGACTGGCCATGCTCCCCTGTTTGGTAAGGCTGAATTCCACCCCAACTCTTCTACAAGTCCAGCTCCTTTCAGCTCTACTCAATCTGTTAAATCTCCTCTCCCGGAGAAGAGATTCCTCTCTAGCCTAGCACAGGGCTCAGCACACAAGTAGGCATTTAACATGTATTAAAAATTGCTTCTGTTCTGACTGATTTCCAACATCCTTACACAAATTTTAACTTCACAGCTACTCCATCTCAACACCCATGAGTAATCAACCTGTTTGCAGTTGCATATTTTGGTTGACATTATATTCTTGTCTGTCATGACTCTTTTACTGAAATCATAGACAATATTTGTTCTTTCATACATCCCCCAAGCACCTCAACTTCTGCTGTGGCCTGTGTGGGGATGGCTCAATAAATGTCGTTTAATCATGCAATCATACTGTTATTAATGAATGAGGAAAACACCCACTTTGTAGTGTATAGTGCATTGGACTTGGAGTCCAGAAGGTTTGGGTTCAAATCCCTCATCTGATGCTAACTAGCTGTGTGACTGTGGATAACTCATGTTACTTCTCTGAGCCTCAGTTTCCTCATCTGTAAAATAGGTCTGGTGCCTAGAACAGCTGCCCTACAAATTTGCTGGTGGGTTTGTGCTTTTCAGTCTTTTAAATGACTGTTAAGTTCCTGCTCCATCAGACACTAGGAGTCTTTGAATGTGAGTCCAAGTGCGTGGAAGTTGTTGCCTTTCAAGCCTGTTACTACCATCCCTGTATGCCTGGGAAGAGGTACCAGGCTGATCTCTTTCTGAGCTTTCTTCCTTTTCTTGTCTCTTTGTTCTGTTGAGGTCTCCCCTACCCAGCACGAGTTAGAATTTTAGGAAATAGCCTGGAGACAAGTCAGGTGCACTCCCCGAAGCCATGCAGAGTGAAAATCCAACTGTATTTTGATGCTAAGTTTAGTGAGAGTTTCTGTTTTTGGAAAGATCTTGTCAGACTCCAGGCCTTTCCTTAGCACCCTTGGCAGGGTGTTCACAACTCCCAAATTACAGAAACTTAGAGTTAGGAGAAAATGAATGGATGAAATAAGCATTTGTTAAGTGCTTTTGCTGTTTGGTCATTTTTCAGTCCTGTCTGACTCTTCATGACCCTATTTGGGGTTTTCCTGGCAGAGATGTTGGGGTGGTTTGCCATTTCCTTCTCCAATTCATCTGAAAGATGAGGAAATGAGGCAAATGGGGTTAAGTGACTTGTCCACGGTCACCCAGCTAGTGAGTGTCTAAGGCTGGATTTGAACTCACAAAGATGAGTCTTCCTGACTCCAGACCCAGCAGTTACCTACTGCACTACTTATTGAGTGCTTACCCTGTTAAATATGTCCATAAGCAAGGTGCTGAATGGTTGGGATGCCAACAGTACAGTGAGACAATCCTTGATCTCAAGAAGGCAGTGTTCTGATAAGAGACCACAAGTAGAAGAGCTTTTATCTGAAAGTCAGAAGAAAAGGCCCCATGGACCTGACAGTGCAGAGACATCTTCTTTAATGTTGATTCCATTAATTAATTAATAAAACCATATTGGTTTCTGATACTGAGCCAGCTGATGGGCTGAAAGTGGGGTTGGTGCTAGTGGTGGTGGGTAGGAGTGGGTTCCTAGGGTTTTGGGACTTTCCTGTCTGATTGCGACAATTGCTTGGAGGCTGATCTTGGGGTGGCAGTGATGGGATCTCCACAAGGGTTGATACCCTGGACAATGGCTACAAGGACCAAGATGGCATCAGAGCCAGTAGTGTGTGGGGGGTGCTATTTCCAGGGCTCTTGGCCTCAGGATCCCAGGCTGTCTGTACCAGGACCTGAAGGAAGCCAGTGGCTGAGGTAATCTGAACTTGGAAGCCATTCACTCTGATTGATCCCTGAGCAGTGAGCACCTGGACCACGTTCCCTGGTAGAGGATCATCCAGCTCTTCTTTGGAGCTACCAGGGGGGCCCAGCAGTGTGCTGGAACCAGCTCATACCACATAAGAGAGCCAATTATGGAATGTTCAGTGTGAGCATTTACACCTGGGAAATGAGAAATCAGCTAATGCTACAGATCAGGGCTTGGTTTGTTGTTTCATTGATTGTCTACAATTAATAAAGTCATGGAGAAAATGTTAAGATTAAACTTGAGTGTGCTATGTAGCAGTCCATCCCCTACTTGGTCAGACTGAAATACAGGAAGGTTTTCTTTACATCAAGCCTAAATCAACCTTCCTGTAACATCACTACTGCCTCTAGTTCTGCCTTTGGGGCCAAGCAGAAGAAGTCTAAACTGTCTTTTCTGGGATGTTGTGGAGTCATTTCAGTAGTGTCCAACTCTTTGTGACCCCATTTGGGGTTTTCTTGGCAAAGATACTAGAGGGGTCTGTCATTTCCTTCTCCAGCTCATTTTGCAGATGAGGAAACTGAGGCAAACAGGGTAAAGTGACTTGCCCAGGGTCATCCAGCTAGGAAGTATCTGAGGCCAGATTTGAACTCATGAAGATGAGTCTTCCTGACTCCAGTCCTGGCTCTCTAGGTACGATGGCTCTTCCTAGCTGCCCCTCTTTCGTGGGATAGCCTTCAGATCTTTGAAGACAAATATCATGTCATCTCCAAATCTTCCCTTCTCAGATTAAACATCCTCTACTCCACTCCACTCCCACCCCCACCCTGTCCAGTTTCTTCAACTTTTTCTGATTGGCAAAACTTGAGCTTCTGGAATTCATCTTGGCTGCCTCCTGTAGACCCTCTCCAGCTCCCCCACTGGAGTTATTGTGCTGGAGCTCTGGTTGGTCGTTGAGATACATCTCAATCAAGCTTAGTGAAAACTGGCAGCCAACACCCATTTTCCTTCTCCTCTTTTTAAAATGCTTTGGTGTTGCATTAGCTGCAGGTCCTCAAGAAGGCCACTTTCTGTTGCTCCCCAACTCTTGCAGAGCACTCCCTGCCCTGTATCCAGGGCGGGATCGCCACTCTCACAGTTCCCCATTTTTATGTGAGGAGTTCCGTTTTTTGTGGGTTAGCCAGGGCTCATTTTCCCTCTTTCTGCCAGGAGAGAATTCTCTCCGAGATCCTTGTGCTCATCACCCCGAAGGGGATAAACATACTTTCTAAACTTCCTCAGGGAATAACAGTTTCCATTTTCCTTTGTCTAGGCTTTGGCTTTATCCAAGTGAGAGGCAGGCAGTATTTCTTTGATGGGAGTGCTAAAAACAAGGAAACCTAAATCCGGGAGAGGAGATTTGTCAGCCACCTCGGGTATTGACTTTCTCCAGCAGTTGTTAAAGCCAGTGTGAAAGATTTGGATTCTCCTGAAGTCACCTCTGTCTTTCCCCAAAGGGGAATGCCTTCATGACAGGCCTCCACATGCTTTTGGGGGGTTGTTTGTTTGCTTCATGGCTTTTGAAATACTTTCTTTGCCAAAAAAAAATGAAGTGGAGGAGTAGAGCGGCAAGTGTCCTACCTCAGAATTTCCTTTCCGTTGGGATTATGAAATAAGACTTGTATCAAGTAGGGGAAAATTTTCTCAGTGAAGCCAATTTCATATTTGGAGTATCATTCTTACTGTCAACTTTAGGATGACTTAAGCCAAAACCACTTTTTAAAAAATCTTTTTTTTTTTTTAGATTTAAACCGTTTCCCAGGCCTCTTTACTTCGATCTTGGATGATAGGAACAAGTCCCATTTCTACAGAAATTGAAGGTTTACCAAGTGTTTTCCTCTTGTGAGCCCTATGAAGGATAGAATGCAGTAATCACTGTCGCCATGTGGCGGATGAGTAAATTAAGGCTCACAGAGGCAAAGGTATTCACTCAAAGCTGCACAGCTAGTAAGTGACAGAGAGCTGAGACTGGAATGAGGATATTGGATATCCTATCTCATGACTTGGCATATTGGTAATTTATCCAGATTCCTCGGTGGGGCATGCTGAAGGCTTCAGGATAGCTTTGAAGGTCTATGGATTTGAGCTAAGGCAGCTTGTTTGTCACCACAGTGAGCAGAGGAAGCCTCTTTATTAAAGAAAGCAATAAATGGAAATCACAGCAGGCACACTGATGAGCATACACTAAAGAACGCACAAGCACTCATGAACCCTTCAGCTGCCATAGAGAGGGGATCTTTTAGCTCCACCAAGGGGAGAGCGTGCCCAAGGGATGTGGGGGGCTGGCATCCCAGTGTGTCTGCCACACCAGGTGTCCAGGCTGCCATTCAAAAGTACCCTCTGGAACTGTCTCTCAAAGTCTCAGTCTCAAGTCTGTCCAAAAAAGAGGAACTAAGCACATTCTGCCCTTATGCAGTGTCCTGGCTCCAAATTCTCTCAGCCAGTCAGGAGTTACTGCCCACAACATGGGTAGAGGTGATACATAAGAACAGCTCCAATTTCTGTGGGGCTCCAAGGTCCATAAAGTGCTCTTCTCACAAGAACTCTGGGTGGTAAGTATTGCTTGTATTGGATAGATCCGTTTTACAGATATGGACACTGAGGATCTTTTTTTTTAACCACAAAGAAGTATAATTCTTATTATCTCTTATTTCTTTATATTTATAACCTCATTTTAGTCTCTTCATTGCTAGGAAGGATACCAGCAAGACTGCCACAATTAATAACTCAGATGTGATAAGCCAGGGTTCTCTTACATCCAGGACTGAGCCTGATTGAGAAGGGCTCTTAGCAACTTGAAGGAAACACATAGGCCCCTTTCTAGAAACGTAAATGACTTGTCTAGGATTGTGCACCAGAGAAACCTCAGAGCAGGGATTCAAACGTAAGGAGAAAACAGTGTCTTAATGTCACACTTTGGGACTAGATATTAAAAGTCTCCAAATTCTTCTAGGACAAGGGACCTCTCAAAGTGTTTGAAGGACAGAGAACTGGAAGGGTTAAAAACCAAGTTTTCTGAGGCTCTGAAGCTGCCCCTGCAATTACAATAGCCTTCTGGTTGGCCTCTTCCCATGCCAGTTCAGCTGGAGGACAGACTTAGCTGCCAGAGGCATCTTCCCAAGGTGTAGGGCTAGCAATGTCACCTCCCTATTCTGAAAACTCCCATGGCTCCCTGGCACCTCCAGGATCAGGGATAAAGTCCTCTGTTTGGTTTGATCCTTTCCTGCCTAGACCTCTCCTTGAGATCCAGTGACCCTGGACTTTCCCCTGGCTATGCCCCAGGCCTGGAGTTGTCCCCTCCTCATCTCTACCTTCTAGTTTCCCTGGCTTCCTCCAAGACTCAACTTAAATCTTACCTTCTCAAAGATGGCTTTCCTGCTCTCCTTAATGCTGGGACCTTGCCTCTGTGATTACCTCTAGTTCATACTGTAGAAATCTTGTTTGTACATAGGTGTTTGCCGATTGTCTTCCCCATTAGAATGGGAGCTCCTTGTGGGCAGGCATCCTTTGTGTCTTTCTTTGCATCTTCAATGCTCAACCCGGTGCCTGACATAGAGTAAGTGCTTATAAATATTTGGTGACTGATTCTCTTTAAGAAAATAATTGGTAGGCACTGGAAACGATAAGCACCAAGTAACATAGTAAAAAATTTAAAAGATTACATTTTAACAAACAGGAAAAGATTTGTTACCGATGTGGGAGTTATGTCTGAACCAGCTGTCTGTGTACTGACAGACTGTCAATTTGTCAGAGCTAAGATCAGAATTAGTAAAAAGCAAGGACAAAGAGTAATAATGAGAAAAAAGATACTGTGTATAATTCAGACAACTTGGCCGTAAACTATTAAGCAAGTAATTGAAAGTCAAATCTAAGAAATGGATGAAAGAAATGATATTGACACTGATTAAAACATTTTTGTAACATTTAACAAAGGTACATTAATTGCCTCAGTAAGAAAAGCCAAAGAGCCCAGAAGGACCTTGGTAAGCAAATATTTTACTTACTTATCAAACACAAAGAGACGGCTGCCAAAGGCATGTTAGAATATAAACTCATTTGTAAAACCTTACAAAGAGAAGCGATGGGTGATTATGAGCAGTATTGCATTTAAGGACAAAAACAGAAGGAGAAGAAAGAATGGCAGGAAAATGACAAACTTTTATACATCAACAAGAGTGAAACCAGGACATTTGTTTTTTGGCTTTTATTTTATTTTACTTTCTTTTTTTCCCAAATAATGAGCTTTATTTTTTTCTCTCTAACACTTCCCCCTCTGCAATTGAATAAAAAAAAGGGAAAGTTGAAAAGAAAACCCTGACCCCATCCTCCGGAATCCTTCTCTTCACTGCTAGGTTTCAAGGGGCCCATTTACTGGCTCTCTCTAAAACATTCAAAGCTTACCAAACCTCTGATCTTCACTGCAACCCTGGGAGTTTAGTGCTGTTGTTGTCCTCATGTTATAGATGAGGAAACTGAAACAATCAGAGGTTAAATGACCTGCCCAGGGTCACATAGCTAGTAAGCATCTAAGGCAGGATTTGAGCTCAGGTCTTCCTGATTTCCGATCCAGTGCTCTATTCACTGTACCACCATACCTATCTTCACCTACCTGAAAGGCTGATATATGGAGGAACGTTTAGATTTGTTTTGTTTCTCCCCATGGGACAATGAGTGGAAATGGCAAAGAAATAAATTTAGAATTAATATGTAGCAAAGTTTCCTAGCAATGAGCTCCATCTAAAAGTAGGCTAGTTTGCCTTAGAGGTGGTATATACCCCTCATTCGAGGCAGTAGAAGGGACCCTTCCTCAGATAAGGGCTGGACCAGATGGCTACGAAGTTCCTGTACAGCTGGGAAATTCGGTCGTTCAATGATTCTATGATGTTGCTGCTTTTCAAGAATTAAAAAAGATCAGCGCACTGCCAGCCCATGGATTGCAGACAGAGAGCACTCGCAGCCAGATGGAGGTGGAGGGGGAGTTACGAATTGCTGATTCTCAACCTGCTCTCCTTCATATCTGGGCGAGTCCAAGTGGGGTTTCCAATGTATACAATGATGAGAATGCTGTAAAGATAAACTATTTCTTCCTCTCCCCATTATCTTCCTTAAAAATTAATAAAATATTTCCCAATTACATTTAGAAATTTTTTTAACATTCATTTAAAAAATTTGAATTCCAGATTCTCTCCTTCCCTCCCACTGCTCCCCCATCCATTGAGAAGGCAACTAGTATGATATCAGTTTTACACATGAAGTCACGTAAAACATATTTCCATATCAGCCATGTTAACAAAAAAACCACATGAAAATTGAGAGAAAGTTAACGAAAGTGAAAAAAATCTGCTTCAATCTGCATTCAGAGTTCATCAGTTCTTTCTCTCGGAGGTGGATAGCATTTTTCATCATGTGTACTTTGGAATTGTCTTGGATTACTTTATTGATCAGAGTAGCCAAGTCTTTCACAGTTGATCATCTTTACAACATTGCTGTTAGTGTATACAGTGTTCTCCTGGTTCTACTCACTTTCCTTTATATCCGCTTGTATAACTCTTCCCAGGTTTTTCTGGCACCATCTCCCTCATCATTTCTTAACAGTATTCCCTCACAATCACATACCATACCTTGTTCAGCCATTCCCCAGTTGGTGGGCATCCCCTCGGTTTCCAATTCTTTGCCACTACAAAAAGAGTGCTATAAATATTTTTGTACAAATTGGTCCTTTTCCCTTTTCTTTGATCTCTTTAGGATACAGACCTCATTGTGGTATTGCTGTCTCAAAGATGAACTGTTTCAAAAGACTTTGGAACTCTGATCACTGTAGTGACCAACCATGATTCCAGAGGGTGGCTGATAAAGCCTGCTGTCCACCTCTGACAGAGAGATGATAGACTTAGGGTGAAGAAAGAGACCAACTTTTTTTGGACATGATCAGTGAGGGAATTTATTTTGCTTATGTAAAAAGAGTTGGTGTTTTTTTCTAATTGGGAATTTTACATTTATTCCTTTGTATTTCAGTTTAATTTACTGACATCTTTTTGGATCCTGATTCCATCATCTGGTTTACTGGGGATGTTTTATAGACAGAGAGTAGGATCTTGTGAAACCTAGCAGTATCTAACTGGAGAAGGGCAGGGTCAGGGTTTTCTTTTCAGCTTTCTTCTTTTCTAAAACCTTCTCTCTCTCTTCTCTGGCATCTATCTTCCCAGCTTCCAGCTTGACAACATAAGGAAAAGAATGAAGCCACTTTGAAAGAATACCTTTGGAACAACAGAAGGAGAAAAAGGAAAGAACCTTATGATGGTAACCCCACCCAGATATTTAGTCACCTAGTTCTACAGAAGTTTTGAAGAGTGAAGCTTCCAAAATCAAAGAAATAACCCCATGATGAGAAAAGCTCTCCTGATAAGATAACATATAGAATGGAGGAGGACATAAGTACCAGTGAAGCAAATACTTCACTGCACTCAAGCTCTTTCCCTTTGGCTCCTTTGTCCCCGTATCCCACACCCTGCTACCTCACCCCCCATCTCAGGAGGAAGAAATAGGTGGGGAGAGGGAAAAAGGAGGTCAGAAAGAAAAGGATACAGAAACAAAAAGGAGGAGTAGGATATATGAGCATGGGGTCAGAATGGACAGGAAATGATAGACTATGTGTGTGTGTGGCTGGAGAACAGTTAAGAAGGAGAAAAGATCTTATTAGGGCAGGGCATTGACCAGTGTCAGTGCTTACAGAATCTCATTGTTTTGCTGTGTCCCTCTTTAAAATTGCAGGTGATACAAAGGGTAATGTGGTACTGTGAGTTGTGTAGGCTGTATCCTTCTTCCCACCACAGCTTGCCTAAGAGAAGTTCTCAGGCCATGTGTGACTGGAAAAGGGAGTGGGTAGGGCAGGTAAGGTATAACTGGTGTCTGTGACACATTAAAGGAACCAGAGGAAAACCTGCAGCGTTTTTGATCAATCCTTGGTGGTGAGGTGAGTTTATGGAAAGACATCATGGCTAAGAACCAGACATGATGGAAAGTGGTAGATGGGCCGCCGTCTCTACTGGTAAAAAGACTATTACACTAATGAGATCACCGTTCCATTGAAGGAGGTATTGACATGGTATAAATTAAAATAAGAACACACACAAAACCTTTGAAAATGAGCAACTAGGGCAGGGGTTCTTAACTTTTTTGAGTCATGCCCCTCTTTGGCAGTCTCATGAAACCTATGAACCCATTCTTAGAATAATGCTTCTAAATGCCAAAAATAAAATACCTGGAATTACAAAGGAAAGTAATTATACTGAAATTAAAATGTCATTTTTTCCCATGTAAGTTTGTGGATCCCTTGAATCCATCATTCACAGACACCAGGTTAAGAACCTGTAAAAATGGACTTTTCTTTTTAAATGGGGTGAGGAGCAAAGGAGGGTAAGACAGAAGTAATAGAGGGTGGAGGTTCTATCACTATTTTACCTAACGCCAGCTTGGATCTTGACCTGCCTGATGACAGCTGAATGGACTAGTTGATCTTTTAAGGTCCGGTCCAGCCTCAATACTGGACAATTCTTGGTCTTCCCCAAATTTCCATTGGTGAATAATAAGGAGAGACTTGACCGATAGAGTGAGGTGGGAGGATTTCCTATGCAGTTATGTACTATAAGATAAGAATCTGGCTTCAGGCCATTTGATATAGTGCAGCCTCTCAGCTTATCACTGTGTATAAGGAAAATGCTACATTTTAAATCCATTTGTTTCACCTGGGTCTCACAATAATTCTAGGAGGGAAACAGTATACTGTTTTACAAACAATAAAAATAGAATTGATAACTAGCAATTTTGGAGGCAATCAATGCAAAATGTATTGCCAAAAATGTACTGCCTATGTTTGGGGAGCAGGGTTGGGGCTGAGCAGGACAAGAGAGCAGCTGGGGCACAACCATGGCCAGAGGGAAAGAAAGCCAAGATCTGGTAGCTTCCTATTTTAATTAATTATTCTTGCTATCAGAGGGAAGTGGAAAATTGGGAAAGTTTTTATAACCAGTGTCTCTGCTAAAGGCCTCATCTCTAAAATATACAGGGAACTGAGTCAAATTTATAAGAATACAAGTCATTCCCCAATTGATAAATGGTCAAAGGATATGAACAGGCAGTTTTCAGAGGAAGAAATTAAAGATTTCTATAGGCATATGAAAAAATGCTCTAAATCACTATTGATTAGACAAATGCAAATCAAAACAGCTCTTAGGTACCACATCTCTCCTGTCAGATTGGCTAACAAGACAAAACAGGAAAATGATAAATGCTGGAGAAGATGTGGGGAAACATGAGCACTGTTCCTTTGTTGGTGGAGTTGTGAACTGATCTAGCCATTCTGCAGAGCAATTTGGAACCATGCTCAAAGGGCTATAAAAATGTGCATGACCCAGCAATACCACTTCTAGGGCTGTATCCCAAAGAGATCATACAAGCGGGAAATGGACCTGTATGCACACAAATATTTATAGAAGCTCTTTTTGTGGTGGCAAGAATTGGAAATCAAGGTGATGCTGATCAATTGGGGAATGACTACACAAGTTGTGATATATGAATGTAATGGAATACTATTGTGCTGTATGAAATGAGGAGCAGATGGACTTCACAAAGACCTGGAAAGACTTATGTGATCTCATGCTGAGTGAGGGGAGCAGAACCATTATACACGATTACAGACACACAGCATCTATGATGACTAATTTTGATAGACTTGGCTCTTCTCAGCAATACAAGGTCCTAAGACATCTCCAAAAGACTCATGATGGAAAAAGCTATCCATTTCCAGAGAAAGAACTACAGAGTCTGAATGCAGATTAAGGCAAACTATTTGCTCTCTCTTTTGGTTTTGTTCTTCTTTCTCATGGCTCATTCCATTGGTTATAATTCTGCTTTACAACTTGACTATTGTGAAAATAAGTTTAATGTGAAGGTATATGTAGAATTTATATCAGATTACATGCCATCTTGGGGGGAGAGGGAGGAGAAAATTTGGAACTCAAAAACTTGTGGAACTGAGTGCTGTAAACTAAAAATAAAAAATAAATTTAAAAAATTATTCTTGCTGTCTGGGTGCTTAAGCTCAGTAGTTTCTAAGTTACTGACTGAAAGTGATTTTAGCACTCCTTTAAATTTCAGTACCCAGAGGCAAAGCCCCAGTTGACTCACCTTAGTTAAGTCTCTGAATACAAGTATATTAGGCTCATCTTACTTAATTAGGAAACTGAGGCTTTTCACGCAACAAAGAAGAACCAGAACTCAAACTGAAGTCTTGTTATTTCTTTCTAATCCAAAGATTCTTCTTTTTGCTATACCATTTTGCCTTCCTTTAATATAACATCCAGCTGGACTTTACTTTTCTAGGGGTTTTGGGTCAGGCTTACATGAATACAACTGAGTTTAGCATGCAAGAATATTTTCCTTTGGTTAACAGTTTCACACTGCATGGTGGTTTTCCAGTTGATATGCCTCCTTCCTGTCTATTCTAATTTTTTTCCACTATGCAGAACTTCCACATCAAAACTCCCCCTAAATTACACTTTCAAAAGAGCTTTTTATGAGGAAATGTTAATCAGTAAATAAAGGAAATGAAAACTCTCATGAAAGTTGTGTAAGAAGAGGGTTGTATCACAGCCTATGAAATATTCTTTCCTATAAACTAAATGAGGAACTGGCCCAAGAATCATTAAAAATACTCAAAACGGGGCAGTGTTGGAAAGTTCTATTCTGAGGCCCTGATCACTTCCTGGGTGGGAGGGAGGATGGAACCCCAAATCTGGTCATTTTGATGAGCTGCATTAAGATAGATGGTAGAGGAAATGAATTCACAGGCCCCCAAATTAGCAGATTTGCTAAGATCAGTGGCAGCAGGCAGCTTGGGGATGTCATCTGGGGAGGACATACTTGGAGTGTACTATGAACACAATTGTGCCCACACAACTGGCTTTGACTGTTGTGCCCAAGTTAACCATGGACTGAGTCAAATCGCAATCCCTCAAGCTCCATGGAATGAGCTGCTCAAGTGCCCAGGACAGAAAGGACAGAACAAAAATAGCCAATAGAGAATCGAAGCCCAGGATCAGTAGAGGCATAATACCCCAGCACCCAGAGGTCCCTGATGAGTGCAGGTCACCAAGACCAGAAGGGGTTATCTCTCAGGACATGAAAACATAAGCAGATGTGACTTGTAGACCTGCTATCAGTGGTCTGAAAGAAAGTGAAGGATGGGAGAGGTGCTGCAGGCTTGCACAGGGGCAAATACACCCATTTTTTAAAAGGTGGGGGGAAGAGGCAGAAATCTACAAGCCATGGTCCAGTGGGCTTGACTTCAATTGCTGCAAAATTCCAAAGTTTATCATTAAAAGGATGCTTAGTGAACATCTAGAAAAGGAAGCAATTATCACAAAAAGCAAGCACCGGTCGTACCAGATTTACCACATTCCTTTTTTGATAGAATTACTAGGCTGGAAAATCGAGGAGGTCCAGTAGATGTAGTTTAGTTTTAATTTTAGCAAAGCATTTGACAGATGCTCTCATACTAAGAGATGAGGGAAATAAGATATTAGCACTTAGGTAGATGCAGAAATGGTTGAGTGGTTGGAGGCAAAGAATAGTCATTAGTGATTCAAGGCCACCTTAGAAGGAGGTCTTTAGTGGAGTGTCCCAGGGATTTGCCCACCACCATGTGGTGATGAACATATTCATTGGTAGCATGGAGCAATCAATCAGCAAGTCTGTAAGTATTTATTAAGTGCCTATTGTGTGCTGGATACACAAAAACAAAATTATGAGAACATCCCTAATCTAAAGGAGGGTACATCCTATCAACAGATACAACCTGTACATAAATAAGCTTCATTTGAATCTGCAATGCATATTTCCATTGGGCTAAAGCCAATAAATATATTTTACATTATTAGAACTTCAAGTAGTATGAATTTAAATTTATGCAACCACTCCAGTGAATTCATCATTCACACTAATTGGGACCTGGCCGCATGCAGGATAATTTTTTTTAAATAGTACAATAGAAGGTAGGGAGGAAGAAAGGACATCAGTAGTGGGGGAAACAGGAATGGCAGCAAGTAAGATGTGATGTTTGAGCTGCATCTCGAAGGAAGTGAGGCTGAATTGGGGAGGAGATTGATTCCAAGCTTGAGGGATAACCAGTAAAGAGACACAGAGAGTGGAGAAGGTGGGTTGTGTGTGAGCAATGGTTTGACTGGATGGTAGAGTGTGGGAAGGGGAGCAATGCATAGAAGGACAGGTGAATGAATTTCTTCCAGATGTCTCTAGACAGGCAAAATGTCCAGAACTCGGGAGGCGATAGTGCTTCTTACCACATCTAAACTATTGCCTTCTGCTGGGGAATCATGTTTTTGGATAGACCTATATAAGCTGGAGAATGTCCAGAAAAAGGTAACTAGGACAGGGAAAGGTCTTGAAATCATGCCATATGAAGAAACTATGCATGTTTAGTCTGAAGAAGGGAAGAGTTAGAAGGAACACGATAGTTGTCTTCAAGTGTTTGAAGGATTTTTCATGTGAAAGAGGAATTTTTTATTGTTCTTGGCCCCAGAGGGCAGAGGTAGGAACCATGGGTAAACATTGTTGAAAGGCAAGTTTAGGTTTGACTTAAGTAGAGACAGGCATCTGACCCCTCGTGAGCACCTTGACTCTTCAGTTTAGCTTTGCCTTTTTTCCTGACAAGCTTAGCATCCAGGGGGTGTGGACTGTGAGTGTTTAATATGCAGTCATTTAGAAAAGGATGCCTGGAAGAAAACAATGGCTTTGTACACAAACACGCTGGGGTCGGGGAGGAGCCGTAATAATTCCCTTACTTGTGAGGTTTTAGAGAAATCAGGGTGAACTACAAACCATCATGCTGAACTAGTGTGCTTAGCACCCTACAGCTCCCTCCAGGACACCCTCAGCCAGGCCTGAGTAGGGAAGGAGTCTGCACAGTCCTTGACTGATTTCAATTTCTGGCAAAGTTCCAAACCTTATCATTAAAGGGATGCTTGATGAGCATCTGGAGAAAGAAGCAATGCTCACAAAAAACCAACATGGCTTTCTGAACACTAGGTCATTCCAGACTGACTTCATGTCATGTGTGAGTGTGTGTGTGCGTGTGCATGTGTGTGTGTGTGTGCGCGTGTATGTATGTTTTAAAGTCAACTAGACTAGTAGATCAGGAGGGTGGTGTGAATATGGTCCAGCTCAATTTTAGCAAAGCATTTGGCCCAGTCTTTCTTGCTATTGTTGGGCACATAGGGAAGAGATATGGGTTAGACAGCCAGACCTAAAGCATTCTCATGAATGGCAGTTTGGAGAGTTGTCTTTGGAAATCAAACAATTGTAAAGTGTAATGGCACTTACAGAGACCCTAAGGTTTGCAAAGGGCTTGGCATGTGTTATTCTTAGGAGCCCCACAACAACTATGTGTTATCCCCATTTATAGATGAAGAAATTGAAGCTGAGAAATTGTGACCTTTCAGTCAAGTGTCCCCAGGCCTGTGTTTGGCCTTGCACTGTTTAACATAGGGTCACAGGGACCTGAAAGACCATTTAGCCCCACTTATTCATTGTGTGGTTGGGGAGACTGAAGCTCAGAGAAATTAAATGGCTTGACCAAGTTCACAAAGATCAAAAGAATTTTATCAATGACTTAGACAAAGGTTTAGATGCCACATACATAAAATTTGCAGGTAACATGAAGCCAGGAGAGATAATTTTGCTGCAAGCATCCTCATAATTTATGATATGAAAATAATATGTGATTAAGGCACTTTCAATTGATCAAGAAGGGGAATCTGACATTTAAAAAGTCCCTATTTTATCTAATTATTCTTGCTAATTAAGGGTTAAGTTCACTTGTTTCTGAAGGCTGGAGTGCATTTATTGAATTTTTATGGCCTCTAAATTGTGGTATTTTAGAGCAAAGCCTCAGTGGCCCTGCACTCAATAGGATTCTAGTTTAAAAGTAGGAGGGTACAATTGGAATCTAAAAAGATCTCAACAGGGTTGAATGAAATTTAGAGTCAGTGAACCTTAGAATTGGAGGGGATCATTTAGTCTCAGCCATACTCAACAATAGGCCCCAGATCTGGTCATCCAGGTTTTGCTTGGAGAGTTGTAGTGAGGGACCCCCAATCCCTCTGAGGAGTCCATTCCATTTGTGGAGAGTTAGGAAGCCTAACCTTGTAGGAAGCTGCTTCTGCAACCTCTCCACATTACTCCTAGTTTTGCTCTCTGAGGTCAAGTGGCATAAACCTAATTCCTTTTCCACATGATGACCTTGAAAATCTAGATGAAATATCCCCAGTTCCTCCTACCAATTCCCATATAGTGAGATCCTGAGCCCTGGCTCTACCATTTATTGGTGTCCTTCTTAAAACGTGGCTCTCAGAACTCAACACTAAATGTAAATTCTTTTACATAAAACTTCTTTAAAAAGTACAAGGGGGAATCATATAGCTAGACAACAGTTAGTCTGAAAAAGATACACTTTTCTAGTGGTTTCAATGGTTTCAGTGGCCTGCAAGCTCAGGATGAGTCAATGGTGTGATATGTCAGTCAAAGCAAGTGAATTGCAATCTTAGATGGTCCTGAGAGAGGCGCGGTGTCCAGAATGTTGATGGCCACAGAGCTGAGTACTGGACTGGGAGTCAGGAAGAAGCAGGCTCTGATCCACCTCTGACACTCACTAGCTGTGTAAGCAGGGGCCGACTCACTTAACCTCTTAGCTTCATTTCCTTCTCTGAAAATAGAAATGATAAGACCTGTTATAATGAAAATACAGGGTGTCATGGGGTTTGAATGAAATAATAAATGTAGAGCCCTATCCAAATGGTAATTATTATTAATGATACCACTGTACTTTGCCTCAGATCGCATGTGGAGAATAATCTGGGCTTTTGAGTGCCACATTTTAAGAATGATGTTGACAAGCAGGAGAAGCTGCCAGCGTGTGAAGGGCCACAAGAAAATGAATGCATCTTGGCTCAACCTAAATAAACACATTGAGTTTTTCTTTGTAAATTTGAATAAGGGAAATGAAAACTGTACTTTTGAGGAGATTAAAAATGAGTTTTCAACTCTACCATGATCCATTGGATATCTTCGGGAACTGAGAATAGACTGGACACAGCGAAGCGAGGCAACTTTGAAGCTTTACAAGGAGCCCAGCAGAAGAGCTATGCTACACTTAAGGGAAACATCTGTAGGACTCCAGCAAAAAGACTTCCTGCTACTGCCCCTGGGGAGCTTCCTGGCCAGCTCCAGGTCAGATGGTTGCCACTGGGGCCATTGTCTCCACCTCTTCTCCACTGGAAAGTTAGACTGTGTCCCTGGAACCATCCTGGGCCTCCATAGGCCCTATCTTCCCCAGATTCAGGCTTCCATAGCATTTTCAGTCCCAGTCTTCATTTCATGTCATGGCATGCCCATTGTAATTTCCAACCTTCTTCCAGCTCTCCCTTATTTGTTGACTTCCTCCATTACAATGTAAGCAACCCCTTGATAACAGGCGCCATCTTGTTCCTTTGTGTTTGCATCCTCAATACTTAGCACAGTTCTTGGCATGTAGTAAGTAATTAATGAATGATTTGTCTGTCTATCTATCTATCTGTCTATCTGTCTGTCTGTCTGTCTATCTGTCTTTCTGTCTCTCTCTCATCTATCTAATCATCATCATTAGTCAGGTAACTCGTAATTAACAGTAACTATCCACAATTGTAATTCCATTCTGACTTTACTTCTATTGTAAATGCATCTTTAGAATTAAATCATCAGGAGGACCTTTTAGCTAACTTATATCTCCAAATCTCAAATTTTGACTCTCATCTAGTGCCCTGCCCATATCTGAATAGGATGCCTCTCTAACATCCTGGACAAGCAGTCATCCAGCCTTCACTTGGATCAATCAACCAACAGTCATTTATGGAATATCTATTGTGTGCCTGAAGACCATTACTTCATAAGTGGCTTCATTCCACTTTGGGATAGCCCTCCCTAGTTGTTAAGAAGGTGTTCCTTATATTAAATCTAAATCTACTTCTTTGTAACCATCTTGACCAAGAAGACCAAGTGTAACCTTCCAAATGATGGCCTTTCAGTTTCTTGAAATCAGCTATCACATCCAAAGTGGCTACATCTTTTCTTTCCTGGGATAAACATCTCCAATTCCTCAGTGGCCTCAAATATGATTCGCCTTTCCTAAAATAGGGCTCCCACACTTAACCAGGATGCCAGCTTTGAGCTAACCAAGGCAGAGCAACTACTATCTAAGTAGTGCCTTAAAACAACCCAGTCACATTCTGGTTTGGGGCTGCTTTGTTGTACTTTTAACCCATACTCAGCTTGCGGTCTTACTCCCATGAATTGCTGTTTTTGTAACTCTCCTGTGTTTATGTTGTTGAGACGGCCTTTACCTCAGATTTGTCCATCTGTTCAAAGCTGTTGAGATCCTTCACATTCTGATTCATCGTCACTTTTTTGAAGTCATTAGCACTATCACAGGAAAAATAGAGAACTCTCTTTCTTCCATTAACCTCTTATCTTATCGTTTCCCCCATTAGATTGTAAGCTCCTTGAGGGCAAGGACTGTCTTTTGCCTCTTTTTGTATCCCCAGTGCTTAGCACAATGCCTGGAATATAGTTGGTACTTAATAAATGTTGTATTGTATTATATCCTGTCCTGAAAAATGTGTTTGGTTGCCAGCATAAATGTCAATTCAACTTAACAACTGTTAAGCACATTTTTAATGTGCAAGATTCTGTGTTCTTAGGTGCTAACTATATAAAGAAAACATTTAGTTTCTGGACTCAAGGAGTTTATATTCTACTGAACTGTATCAGCACCAGGAAAAGGTTGGGAGTCTGTTAAACACAATCTGTTGGAACAAGGGGAGTGAGATGTATTGGAAGGCAATGGGTTCACCCACACGACACATTTCAAGCAGAGACTGGACAATCACTTGTCAGGGGTGGGGTAGTAGGGAGGCTTTTCATGTATGGTTGGGACTAGATGGATGGGGGGGGGCCCTTTCTCTCTACAGCTCTGTGCCATCTTTGTCGCATACAGCATTGGTTTTCTCTTTCCTTCAATATGCTGAGTTTCAGATCCTCAGGTGTATTTTACCTGATCTCCTCCCCAAACATTTCTTTCCAGGTTTTTGTTTTTGTTTGGTTTTTATGTTGGGGTTTTCTTTTGGATTTTTTGGTCTCTTTTATAGTTTTCTTGATTTTGTAGAAGCATCACCCAAGTGTTGATGTATGGTGATCACTTTTTAAAGCATTTTTGTGTCTTCTTTTCCTCACTGGATCCTTACAAGAGCTCTGTGATGTATATATGACAAGGGTAATAGAGCAGGGCATCTTTGAGTAGAGGCTGAACAATCACTTGTGGTGATGGTAAAGGAGAGAGTCATGCTTTAGATACGGCTTGGACCAAATGCCTTCTGAGTCTCGTATAGTTTTAAGATTCTGTGGATTATTAGGCCTATTTGACCAAAAACTGAAGCCTGTAAAGGTGAAATGACTTTCTGGGGTCATGGGACAGAACTGGAAAGAGAAGCTGGGTCTTCCTACCCTAAGTCCTGAGCTCTTACCAGTGAAGCAAGAGGTTGTCAACATTTCCCAAAGGGGGCAAAGCCCACCTTGTGGTCTGTTCTGTGGCTGGGGAAGTGTGGCTACCCTGAGAATGACTCTCTTTTTTGCCAACAGCAGAAGAGAGGCATGATTAAGGAAGAATGAGGAAGGACCAAAAATAGCCTCTATGAGCAGGCTATTGCTCCTGTTGGGTTCCGACTAATGTTCAGACAGTTCTGTTGTTGAGAGAAATTTCCCATCTTATGCAAACTCTATTGTAGCTGTGAAAGTGAATGTGTGTGAATGTGTATGTGAGAGAGAAAAAGAGAGAGAAGAAGAGAGAGAGAGAGGGAGGGAGGGAGAGGAAGAGAGAGAGAGAGAGGGAGAGAGGAAGGGAGAGAGAGAGAGAGGGAGAGGGAGAGAGAGGAAAAGAGAGAGAGAGGGAGAGAGAGAGAGAGAGAGAGACAGAGAGAGAGAGAGACAGAGAGAGAGAGAGACAGAGAGAGAGAGAGAGAGAGAGGAGAGAGGAGAGAGGAGAGAGAGGGGGAGGGAGAGAGAGAAAGAGAGAAGGGAAGGAGGGAGGTGGTGACCTCATATGCCAGTTTACTTTCCATGAGGTAAAAACCTTGGTGGAAAACGTAGAAAGTAATTTGATCTGTCTTCACCCTCTCTCTGTCTCTCTCTCCCTCTTTGTGTCTGTCTCTCTGTCTTTAATTATGTCTCTGATGGTATCTCTCTCCCCCACCCCTTTTTTAGTGGAAGTGAATTACTTCAGGAAGTAATTTGATGAATTTAAGACCAGCCTGAGGAGGATGACCAGGATGGTTAAGAACTTCTATTTCTTTCATGCCCCATAAGGATTGTCTGAAGGGACTGGGGATGTTTAGATGTGAGTGGTCTTAAGTATTTGAAGGCCTGTCTCGTGGAAGAGGGATTAGGCTGGTTCTGTTTGGCTCCAAAGGGGCCTGGGTGGAGGTGGGGCTGGTGGAGTCTTGAAAAGGAAGATTTTGGTTTGATAACAGGAGGAACTTCCTAAGGATTGAAAGGATCCAAAGGGTAAGTGGACCAATGCAGACAACACTGAGTTCACCCTCATGGGAAATCTTGAAGCAGAAGCTGAGTGACCGTTTCTCAGGTATAATGAAGAGAAGATTCTTGTGAAGGCACTGGTTGGACTCATTGGTCACTGAGGGCCCTTCTCACCCTGAGATTCTGGGTTTTTGGAATTCTCTGTCTTTCAATGTAATTTTCAATATTACCAGTCATTTACACCATCACTGTCAACACCTCTATTTCTTTTCATCATTTGTCTTTTTTTTTAAATGGATGAAGAAATTAAGGCAGATCAGGAAAAGAATGGAGGACAGGGTTCAGCCAGGATGCCCATGACAATGGCAGTATTTGAATTCAGCTCTCTCTGATGGCCCACATGATCTCATCTGGCTTATTACTGACCTCAGCCTTGGTGCCACTGTATCTGGTGTAAAAGGTACCATCCATTTTTTTTCTTCTTCTGAATTCATCCAGGAGAAGGGACGAACGTTGGTGACTCAAGCACACCTCCTCCCTTATTTTACCATGAGCTTCATTCTTCAAGGGATTATATGGATTTTAAAGACTTGTTGTTACTGTTGAATGTTGTCCCTTGGGTCCCCAGGCCAGAATCACAGCAGCTTGGAATTGGAAGGGACCTCAGCCTGGCCCTGAACAAAAATCCCTTTTAGAATAATCCTTCCTAGTCACTAGCCAGGTATTCCTTGAACATCCCAAGGAAGCATATTCCACTTTGAGAGAGTTCTCATTGTCAGGAACCTCTTCTTTGGGCCTAGTCTAAATCCATCTTTCTGTCTCCGACTCCTCTGAGGTCAAACGAAGGAAATCAAATCCCTCCTCCACAGGACAGCTCTCCAGATCCATACAGCCAATTTTCATGCGCTCCAATGTCTCCTTCACTCCAGGTTCAGCAGGCCAAGATCCTCTACTTAATGCTATGACACAGATAGGAGTACCATGTTAAATTCAGGAGCAGTCACAGTAGTTTCTTCCAGATTATAACAGCTGTGAAGGGACAGACATCTTGCATCTTCACATCTTCATAAGCCCCTTTTGGATTTTGCCAAGCCAATGATATCGTCTCAGAGGGCCCCAAGAAGAGGCGGTCGGGTCATTATTCTGAGTGTGATGTTGGGTATAGGTGCTGACATGGGATGATACCATGTTCATCAGCAAGCAGCCCTGGAGAACTCTCTGTCTCGATTGGCCTGTCTGTTCCCAGCCTGATGACTGATGTGCTCGACCGATGCTTCATTAGCACAGCAAATAGGGCTTTATAAGGTCCCAACAATTAGATTTGAAGAGTGGGAGTGAGGAAAGGACCCACCTAGCCCTTCCCTGCCATTGGAGGCGCTATTCCGAGGAGAGTCGTCTGGTCCTCCTGTGCTTCATAGTTTGAGATCCCCCATTTGGTGCTGCCTTCTGAACATGGCCTGAATTCCTGCCTTTGCTGCTTTGCTCATGCTCTTCTCTTTGCCTAGAATGCCCAAGCCTCTCCCCTGCCCCAACCCTGGCCATGAAAGCACAACTTAAGCACCACCTCCTCCAGGGGGCCTGCCCCAATTCTTCTTTTAGGATTTTACATCTCTCTAACACATTTATATGTTACTTTGAATCACAGTTGTCCAGGAATATGTCCTATGTGCTGGCAATAAATTATGCATCTGGTTCATGGGCTTGATACATTTCATGAGGGAAGAATTATTTGTCATTTTTGTCTATGTATCAGCAGTTCCTTGCACTGTCCATGGCACATAGTAGATGCTTAAATAATGCTGGTTGAATTGAATTTAAAAGAATGCTAGGCCCTCAGAAAGACCTTTTTATTGGTCTGAAGGTCTCTAGTTTTATAGAAATGTCCTCATGACTTAGTTCCTGGGTCTAACAGAGAATGCTGGATGAACAGAAAGTATTTCTTTTGACAGTAGGGCTGTAAGTTACAAACACTGACCTATCGTCAGATGTAGCAACGCCACCCCCAAATGCACACACGCACGCGCACACACACACACATACACACACACACACACACACACACACACACACACACACACACACGCTGAGTCATCCTCTCTATGTGGGTGGGGTTTGTAAACTCCCTGCAGAGCAGACTAGCGGAGAGATGCTCTTGATAGTGGTGGTAGAGAATTTTCTCAAAAGTCCGAATGTAGCCCCTTGTAAACAACCCAGAAAGGGTTGTGTGTGTTATGATGCTTCAGACAATGGCTCACCCATGGTGGTCCAAACCAGGATGTGGTCAGGGCACAATATGTGATTCAGAAATTTCCCTTCCTAGCCTCTCCATTCTGCATATCACCTAAGAGACAAGGGAGGTGTGTGTGTGTGTGTGTGTGTGTGTATGTGTGTAAGTGTGTATATTTGTGTATGTGTGAGCATATGTGTATGTATAAGTGTGTGCATGTGTATATGTATGTGTGTATATGTATATTTACATGTAGGTGTTTGTGGGTGTGTGTGGACTTAGAGTTTGTTTGGAATAACCAAGTGAAGACATTTCCACATTCCCTTGTCCAAAAGACTCTTGAAACTCTCAGTAGTCAAATTTGATGATTAGATTTTTATCGAATTAAATCAGTTAGCCTTAACTTGGAGTACAACACGGAGAAGTTACATTCTCAGCACAACGAGGTTCCTTGATCCAGGGGCTGTTTGTAGACTCTCCCTCTGCATGGCCATTGACTAGTAGAGAACTGGTGCCTGACCAATGCTTGTTGAATGTGACTGAGTCATCAGGCTCCCCTCTGACACATGCTGACCATGTGACTGGACAGGTCGATGGCTCCCTTCTCAGTGCCCTGGGCATCCCTCTAAGACTAGGAGCTGACGAGTATTAATAGAAGGAGTTGGCTTACTAGGGAACTCCCTAGGCCTCAGAAGTGAGCCACCAGACCCTATCCTCAATTCCTTTGTGGAGGTAGGATAGCCAGCTGCCTGCAGGAGGCCTCCCAGAGCTGCCTAAGCTTTCTCCACTTCTTCAGAGAAGAGATCGGGTCTCAGCTTGATGTAGATGGATCAATGAACGTTAACTGGCAGAGGAGAGAAGGCAGAGCTGCTCACTTATTTTCTTTCTGTTTCCCGGTTTTCTCTGCCAAAGAAAACTGCCCCTTTGCAGTGAATATGACCGACTAAAAATGGTTAAAAGTGATCTCAGAGATAAGAGAGCCCCCATCAGCCCCCAACAAATCTGTGTCACCTGATCCAGATGAACCCATTCTCAGCTCCTGAAAGAACAGGCAGCTGTGATTGCGGGATGACTGCTTGGGATATTGGGTAAGAGAGGAGAGGGGCCACATAATGGGTGAAGGATTAGTGTGGATCTGATTTTCAAAGAAGGGGAGAGAGCCCGCCGCAGAATGTAGGCCAGTATGCTTGCCTTTGGTTCCTCAGAAAATTCAAGACTTCATCGTTAAGAGAAGGGTGGTGAGCCGGTGGGAAGGGAAGCAGCAATGACCAAGAGCTTCATGGCGTCATCGAGAACCAGCTATTTTTGTTTTTGACGGAATTACAAATGAGAGGAAAGTCACAGGGCTTACCTCGATTTGGGCCAAGCTTTTAATCATGTGGACCGGGTGATAATACATTCAGATGCATTCAGTCTAGTTGGATAGTCTGATAATGGTCACCTTGGAAGGAGGTCTTGGTTTTAGTGCCGCAGGGATCTGTATGTGGCCCTGGGCTGTTTGAAAGTTTTATCAGTGATTTGGCTAAAGTTATATGGCCTGTTCATCAAAAATCACACAAAGCTGGGAGGTATAGCCAATACCATAATAATCACTGAAGTGAGATCCCAAAAGAGCTAGGGCATTGCACTGAATCAAACAGGATGAACTTCAGTTCGCTATGGATAAATGTATAAAGTCTTGTGCTTGGACACACGCAAAATTCGGCTTCACATGTAGAAGATGTAGATGGCTTGGTTAGATAGCTATTTGTCTGAAAAAGGTCTGGGGATTTTAGTGGGCCACAAGCTCCAGGTGAGGCAGCCCAAAATGTGAATACAATCTCAGGCTGCATTGAGAGGCAGACCTCCCAGAAATAAAGAATTGGGAGCACTGTCCTTTTCCCTCATCAGACCTCATCTGGAGTCTTGTGTCCAGGTATAGAGAAGAACAGGGATAAGCTGGAGTTTATCAAGAGTTCAACCAGGAGTTCATATCCTCCAACAAACAAAGCAAAGAATGGGGAAGGGGCCAGGGGGTGGGTGGATGGGGGACACGATGGCTCTTCCTCCTGGTTTTTGAAGGTCTTTCATGGGGGGAGGCATGGGGGTTAGACTTGTCCCATTTAACCCAAAAGGCAGAGGAATGGATCACATCCGCAAGGAGGTAGTTTTAAGTTTGATATCTGGGAAAATGTCCTGCTAATTAGAGCTGCCCCAGAATGCAATGGGGTCCTCCCTTTGGAGGTCTTTGAGCAGGGGGTGGATGACCATTTGTCACTTGTGTTATAACGGGGATTCCTTTCAGGTGTGGGTCAGATCAGTTTACTACTGAGGGCTCTTCAAGTCTCCACTCCTATGAATTTACTCTCCAGTGAGAACAGAAGAGGATGTAGGATACTTAGGTTCTGCTTGGAGGGTAGGGTGGGACAGATTTCAAGAATGTGAAACTGCTCAGGCCTGGTTGGATACAAAGGGGAATTCTGGACAAGCATGAGGCCCAATGTTGGCTCTGTGTGTGTGTGTGTGTGTGTGTGGGGGGGGGGGGGGGGTGGGTGTGGTTGTGGCTGTGGCTGTGGCTGTGTATATAGGAGAGGCTTATACACCAAACTTTACACATCTCACAACATTGCTGTATGCCACCTTGTACAGACACGTTCCAAAGACACAGCTTTTATAATATATTATATATAAACATAAATACATTTTAATATATCACACATATATTAAGTATACAAAATGTTCATTTCCTATATATTTAACGATATGTTATTTTTTATTTTAAAAAATTTTAAATTAGTCCCTGACTCCAAAACCTACTGGGGCTCCCTATTCCCTCTAGCATAACATACAAATTCCTCACCTTGACATTGAATGTGTCAAGCCATGATGTGACTTTTACACCCCTTCTCAATCTTATCTCACATTACCCACCTCCCCAGGATCTTTCTAGCCAAAGCGGAGTACTAGGTGTTCCTCCAACTCTAAATTCTACCTCCTGTTTCCAAGCTGAGACAGACTGGGTGGCTCAGAGCTCTCCTGCTTCCTCCTGTCCATGGTCCTCGGCCTGCCATGCCTAATCCTTGGGGCTCTAAATTGCCTCCATGATTTGTAGCACCGCCCCTCTCCTCCTTCTTTCATTTTTCTCCTCCTAGGAGCTGGGTTCTCAGGGGTCATTAGGCACGCTGTGAGGTCTGGACTTAGACTCCCCTAGGATGGGGTCTCTGCATCCACACCTGCATCTTGCCAGGGCTCCAGAATCATTGCTTATGTTGCAGCCTTCATTCTTGGGTATAAGCATCTCCCACACCAGAAACACGCACATCCTGGCTCCTTTCTACCTTTCTGATTCTTTTGCTTCCTTCTGGCCTCTCTTAGGAACAAGCCCTACCAATCCTTGGCTGTTAGTGGCCCTTTCCTCAGCTTACCTGGTACTGATGAATCTGCCTAAAGCAATCTGCTAGAACACATGCTTGTTAAGGACAGGAACAATTCCATTTGTTTTTCCTATCTTCAGTTCCTAGGCTGTGCTTTGTACACAGTAGCCAGCAAATAAATACTTATCAAATTAACTGAATATTAAATGCCTTCCTTACAGCCTAATTAATAATAATAATATCATTTTTTTATTATTATCGGAACTACTGGAAGCTCATGGATTCTGGGATGGTGTCAGGGTTTTGTGGTCCTTTTATATCCATAATTAGGGTGGGAGTAGCTGAAACTTTGACTGTAGGGTGCCCAAATTTGGGCATTGAGGATTGACTTTATTTCATAGACCTTTAGTAGTGGTTAGCAAGAATGATTAGAATCCCAGAAATTGGGCCTTGGAAGGGGTTTTAACCTGAGATAGACTTAGTTCACCCTATTAGTGGCATTAGCAGGGCTGGTAACCCAGTGGCTGCCGATGGGGGGAGGGGGCATACCATTACTATGAAAACAGACTTCCTGTGGATTCAGGGTTTTTTTCTTCTGGGGGGGATGCTAGCAAGGTCCACTCTTCAGGGGAAGCTTTATCCATGTGGCTCATCCCCTCCTGGGACCAGCAAGTGGGGCAGCCCACTCATTTCTCACCACGGGGAACTCCACTTAACAAAGGAGATCGTTGCTACTGGTTGGGAATCCCCATCTGCATGCAGAAAAACTCTCTTGGGGCCTTTATTATCTCCCCAGTGTGGCTTGGAATCATTGTCCATCATTGAGGAGAGGTGCTGCTGTTAAGCACGTCTGTATCAGAACCCATGTGGATGTCCAGAAACCTCAGGAAACTGGAAGTATATTCATGGAAGTTGAAGGCCAATGTTAGGAGGTTAGAAGGGGCATGACTGTCCACAGTGAGCCCAGTGTCACCCCCAAACTCAGCATGTCCTCACTGAGCGGCCCGAGGATAGGGGCGCACTTAACTCTGCATCTCATTCGTGGGTTCGCTTTGCTGGGTCGAATATCTCACTGTGAGCACGTGGATGATTCCTCCTCATCAGATTCATCGGAGGAGCTCAGATATTTCACAACCTAGAAACCACAGATACCAAGGAGTATACAGACTATAAATAGCCACTGATTAGTAAGGGGTTTGTTTATTAGTTTCTATGCAAGTATGCCTGTATCCAAGACTGGGCCAAGACCAAATGCCCAGGTAGATACAATTTGCCTGTGGCACCCCCTCCATGCTCCAGGGTCTCCCATAGAGACCTGGCTTCTCAAGGCTGGACTCTGGAAGGCCCATTGCATCCTCATTTCTATTATTAATCGTATTCTTAGCAATTTTTCCTAACCAACAAATGAATGAATGAAATGGGTGAAAAAAAGCATTTATCAAGAGTTTACTATGTGCAAGCACTTTGCTAATTGCTGGAAATTAAATGGAAAAGTGAGCTAGACTGTGCTCTAAGTTGTATCTTCTAATTGGGGGAGATGACACACAGAAGAAAGCTCAGCTGAGGGGCGAATGGAAAGGTCAGCGAGCCTCAGGGTGGAAAACAACGCCCAAGGATTCTTAGGGGGCCATCAATAGGTCACATGATGTGCTGGATGGGGGTCTAGAGGCAGGGCAGATGATGAGGCCTTGAGGGCCCGCAAGGAATGGTGACCCTCCATATCACCAGAGGCAAGACAGCAAACTCACCAGACACCAAGCAGTCTGGGAGGAGATGGGGAGTGTGAGGAGTGTGGGGCTCCTTGGCTGGTGGAAAGCCCTCCCCACCTCTCTGTGATCCCATTCTGATGACTTCGGAGGCAGAGCTCACCGGGAAAGGGCACTCTGTAGTTGACAGGCTAATAGATCCATTCCCATTGAGTTATTGGTGTCTGATAATGGCTCACCATTTACCCTTCCCAGGGCAACCTAACTGGAGACAATTGAAAGGAATGCAACTTAGTGGTGGAATTTTAGACCTTGGCTGCAGGTCAGTGGGGAAGATCCGTAAGACCTTTCATTGCCTTTAAATCATGGCAACTTCCTAAATCCCTAATTATGAGTCACCTATAAAAGAGTGGGTCTGGGTTGGATGGCCTTCTGGCTCTGAGTGTTATATTACTGTCCTTGTGTGGTGTTCTATGGCAGCTTCCTAGAAGAAGCCTTTCCTGACCCCTCCTTACACCCCTCCCCCCTCCCTCATTTAATGCTTCCTTCTCCTCTAATCAAAAGGACTTCCTATTTATTTGGGCAAGGTTTTGCAGTAACTTATTTGCATACTTGCTGTTTACCCCCAGTAAAATGTAAGCCCCTTAAGGCAAGGGATTCTTTGTAATTTTTGTCTCGGTATCTCCAGAATTCAGCACAGTGTCTGGCACGTAGCAGTAAACTTGATACTTGTGGAATGAAGGAATGAATGCATTCCTGGTTGAGCTACGGTGGAGAATGAAAATACATTGAACTTGCCCTCAGGAGGCCTGGATGCAGGGGCTACTTCAGACCAGGTGTGGGATGAAGACAATGAGCAGGCCCTCTATGCCTCAGTTTCATCATCTGTAGAGTGGGGCTGACAATAGTCAACTAACCTCAGCCTTGTTGTCATTCTTAAAACTCTATAGAAATGCAAGCCATTGTTACTTGGAGTAAGTCTTTGTTCTGGCCCCCGACTAGGCCATGTTTGACCTGTTTCCTCAAAGGGCTGGTAGGGGAGAGTGCCTGGTGTTTGTAGTCAGAGGCCATGGGTTATACTCCTGCCAAGCTCTTACACTTCTCTGGGTGAATTGGGCAAATTCCGCTGTTCTCTCTTCAGCTCTCAGTTCCCTCATCTGTACAATTTTAGTGTTGGTCTAGATGGCTTCAGAGATCCTTTCCAAATCTAGATCCTGTTGGGGGACCTGGACCTGTATCTTTGGTATCTGCACAGTGCCTAACAGATGCTCACTTTTGTGCCTAACTTGTCCAGTTGGGCATTACTGGTTAGAGACTGAAGCTTCCCTAGACCTGAGGCCCAGCATAGCTTTGCCTGTTCACAGGAGCCCAGTGGTAGGTACTGAGTCAAGGATAAAGGGGGTGGTCACAGGAGGTTTAACTGTGGCTGGGGAGGACCAGGGAGAAGCAGGAAGCAGTGACAAAGCTAACGTGAACAAATTTCAGGCACCTACCATTCATCGGTCATACGCCTGGCTGCAGATGACTAGATGGGCATTTTGATGTTTACAGTGGGAAAAGGATGAGAACTTTGCTATGATGGGGGGGATGCCTTTAAACTCTGGCAGCTGGTGCCTCCCCCTCAAAGGGTGTTGGTACCTTTTTGAGGCTTTTCAAAGCATTTGATGTGGCAGGGCTCTGGCTGAATGAGCGTGTAGAGGTAGATGCCAGGAGTGAAGAGAATCAGAGAGGAAGAGTCCATGGGATTGTCCAGCTCCAGAAAATGTAGCACTACATACAGACAGTGTAGATCAGTATGATGCCTTCTCTTTAAGGAAAGGGAGGGATAAGAGAAAGTCACTCATTCTAACCCAGTCAGAAGTAAAGGCTGGAGCACCCCAGTGAAGAGGGCCAAGGAAAGGTGGGAGGGCAGCTGCCTGAGGCATCCTCTTGGGCACTCCCCAGGTGGAATGTGGACAATAGCCCCCAGGCAGAGGACCCAGACTCTCTCCTTACTATGAGACTTAATAAGAGCAACAATGATGAGAAGAAATGAGCCAGAGCTTCCCTGGACAGCCTGAGTAAGGAAGCCCAGCCAGCACTGGTCGGTAGCATCATGTGCGTGTGCGTGTGCGTGTGTGCGTGCATGTGTGCGTGTGTGTGGGGGGAGGTGGGGGGGGGTGGGGGGGAGGGTTGCTGAGCAGCAGCAGAGGTGGAGCTTTGGGGGTGACAGCTGGGCAGGTCTGGGACTATCATGAGACTTGTTCCAGCTAGGAAGCAAAGGTAGAATTTGGCACTGGGGTCTGTGGGAGATGATTCATTGTTATTTGTTTCTGTGGGGGTAGAAGATGAGCAGACAAAGGACAATTTACTATTTTTCATTTCAATTTCATAAACATGTATTAGGTGCCTCCTTTGTGCCAGGCACTGTGCTGAGCTCTGGGGATACAAAAAGAGGCAAGACTATCCCTACTCTCAAGGAGCAAGAGAATAAATATGTACAAAACAAACTATATACAGGATAAACAGAGGGGAAAGCAGAATTGTAGGGCTGGGGAAGGCTTCCTGTAGGAGGTGGAATTTGAAAAGGGGGGGGTTGGGGGGGGTGCTCATCAGAGCATCCTGGGTGGAGGAGGGAATGATGCTCAGTCTGCAGCTGGAAAATGGACAGTTCTGAAAGTTCTCTCTAAGGTTTGGGAGGAGTTTATTGCTCCAACTCCACCCTCCTGTCAGAGGGCAGGGAGCTGAGGAGGTGGTACCCATCCAAAACTGAGTCAGTGCCTGGGGATGGGATTTCAGGAGACCTGCTTATCCTCCTGGTTGCTTGAGGTTCTGCAGAGAAGCCATGTTCCTATTGATTGTTCCTTTCCTGGGTTTGGCAGGTGTGTTTTAATTCAATGCTTTATCATTTGCTTTGTGATTCGTGCCTTACCCGTGAAATAGAATCTGCTGTGGGTGGGTGGCTCAAGGCCCGTCTTTCCCCCTCACTGACCCCAAGTAACCCAAGAGATGAGTGGCAGGTACCGGACATATGAACAATAAATGATTCAATTGGATTCCTCACATGTTCACACACAGGTTCCTAGGTCGGTGGAGATGAGCTCTGTGGCTTCTTCTATCGCTAGATGCCCTGAAGGAAGCCTGGCACCAATGAACACATCTGCAACTGCCTGAGGCCTTGGGGATGACACTCTTGACCTGTAAGGCCCATTTCTTGCAGGTGAGCTCACTGCCCTCTCCAGGCACTGAGGAACCCACTTTGGCTCTCAGGCAGAAGGAGAAACAAGACTCCCTCATCACCTTTTATGTTTGTCTGATGTAAAAGGAAGACCCAGATTTTTAAAAATGAGCTATTTGGTACAAAACAAACAAGGATTTATATTCCAGGCTTAATAGGCTGTAACAAGTCCTTTGAGAAATCCATATTGTGAAATGAATGCGTACTTATGTTGGAGCTGAAGCTTCTTAGCTCAATAAATTATAATTGGTTCCTTCTCTAGTCTGTAAATCTCTCTTTTGGCACCTTAATAAAACATACACATGGATATCTATATGTATAATAGAGACCCCAAAGCCATTATAGTCCATCATGTAAATTATTGGCTCCATCTATTAAAGTCTGCTTCCAACTTGTCTGCCAAAAGTTCTTGTGAAATTTTCCCAATTATTAAATCGGAGTCCTCAGAGATGGTATATTTTTATCTTCAAAGCCTGCCAAGGAGCACTCTCCACTTGAGGAATCAGTGATCCCACATGTACAGCTAGCTACCACCCAAGCAGCTCCCACATGGCTTGGGGGCCCACAAAAGGGAGGGTGGGGCTCAGATGCACAAGGGAGGCATTTCTGAGAGGGCCCCAGTGGGGGAGGGTCACCTTTGTAGGAGTGGAGGTCTCGACCTTGAACCCAGGGCACCCGATGGCCCCATCTCTGTTTCTATTAAAACTGCTTTTTAAAGAATGGTTTAAATGAACAAGTTTTAGCAGCATGTGTAAGAACGGGTCTTGGGGTGTTCCTAATTTGTTTATTTATTTATTTTAAATCTGTACGTTTGATATCAGGGCAGAGAGACTGCCAGAAACCCATCTGCCTCCTGGGAGATTTCCCTCTGGGAGGTCTCCAGGAGGGGCTTCCCAGACACAAAGGAGAGCTAATGTGTGTCGGACACCATGCTTGCTGCTAGGTCCCAGCCACCAAGTGCCCAAGTTGTGCTGGGACAGGAAGGCAATTAATCCACCTCAGCTTTTTTTATTGGATCATAATTACAACAACATCTTCCCTGGTAAATTATGACTCATTAGTGCCTTGTCTGCCAATTAGCATCCGGAGCTCTTTGTAGGTTGGGTGGGATCTGCTGCTGGCCCATTGGTCCTGGGGGCTGGGCCTTCTTCTTCATGGGGGTGGGGGGCTTCTACTGCCCCCACAATGAGTGGGGATGCAGCCCAGCCAAGGGGAGGAACTCTGGATTCCCAATGGGAGGGAGGGCCTGGGCTCGAATCCCCGCCCAGCTAATTACTTGCTAAGTGAACTTGGGTCTCTGTTCCCTCATCTGGAAAATGCAGAAGCACAAAACCCTTTTCCTCATCTTCTCCCTCTAGGTCTGAGGAGTATCATGCATACTTTATAGGGGAAAAAGTGGAGTCTCATAACATCTACGGAGGTGCATATGTGTGTATGTGTGCGTACGTAGGTGCATAGCCATATGTGTGTGGAGATATATATATATATATGTATATATATAGTACGTATATATATAATATATATATGGAGAGGGGGGAGAGACTGAAAAGAAGAAGATGAAGATGAAGGAGAAGGAGGAGGAGGAGGAAGAGGAGAAGAAAGGAGGGAGGGAGGGAGGGAGGGAGAGAGAGAGAGAGAGAGGGAGAGAGAGAGAGAGAGAGAGAGAGAGAGAGAGAGAGAGAGAGAGAGAAAGAGAGAGAATGATGTAATGATAGCAAGTTGGCCTTGAAGCCTGGAAGCCCTGGGTTCAAGTTCTGCCTGGGACACATGCTGGCTGACCCTCCCCACACACCCCCCTTCTCAGTGTCCCAGGTGTTTTTCTAGGACTCCGAGTTGCAGACTTTGCCTGCCAGCAGCTAGAAGTATCCATGTTCCATGATCCCCCACGCCAAGGAAATCTTAGGTCCAATCTCTAGCTACACACAAGGACGGAAGCTTTGCCGACCAGAGCCAACAACTTGTGCCCCTTCTCTCCAGTGTTTCTAATGTAGTTCTCGTGACCCTAAGTGACACAGTGGATCAAGTGCTTAGGCCTGGAGTCAGGAAGACCTGAGTTCAAATGCTGATGCAGATACTCACTAGACACATAGAGCTTGTCTGTGTGTATTTGTTTGCCCGTTTTCTCCCCCATCAGATTGTAAGATCCTTGAGGGCAGGGACTATCTTTTGCCTCTTTTTGTATTCCCAGCCCTTAGCTCAATGCTGCTTGATTGATTGTGTGACCCTGAGTAAGTCATCTAACTTCTGTCCACCCCAGTTCGCAGGATTGTCCCGAGGATAGAATGAGACAGTAACAGGAGAGTACTTTAGAAACCTTAAAGTGAAATATAAATGCTGACCTTGCTGCCGCTGACTCTCAGAGCTTCTGTGTGGTGGCACCACTTGTCCCTGGTTACCTGGGGACCGGGCAAAAGGGTCTTTCCATTAAAGGGTGGAAGTGGAAGGGCGTAGCTGTGCTCTCAGAAACACTAGTCCAGGGCTGGGGCCCCATGTGGCCCTCTAGGTCCTCAAGTGCAGCCCTTTGACAGAATCCAAGCTTCACAGAGCAAATCCCCTTCATAAGAGGATTTATTTTGTAAAACTTGGACTCAGTCAAAAGGCCACACCCATGCCTTGTAGCCATGATAATAATTAATAATACTCGACCCACTTGAGGTAAGCAGTATAGATATTATTATCTTTATTTTGCAGAGGGGAAGCTGAACCTCAGAGCACTTAGGTAGTGTCCTCAGGGTCACACCGCAGGTATTGGAGGCAGGATTCTGCTCCGGGGCTGCCTCCCTGGACACATAGCCGGCTCTCCATCTGCCCCAGCGCTGGTAACCAGGGCCTTACCAAGTCAATGGTCATAAAACTTCACCAAGAATCAAGACAATTCTGGAGATGCTGATTGGGGGCTGGGGGGTCAGGGGTCAGAAGGCCCCAGGGGGTGACTTCTGCCAACAAAGTCTGAGCTTTAAGATTTAGATGTTCTATGACTAATGTGGAAATATTTAATATGATCGTACATGTATAGCCTATATCAGATTGCACAGTGTCTTGGGGAGGGGGAAGGGGAGGAGGGAGGGAAAAAAAGTTTGAAACTCAAAGTTTTATAAAAGTGAATGTTGAAAACTTTCTTTACATGTAATTGGAAAAAAGTACTATAATTTAAAAACAAGAAAGAAAAGAGATTGAGATGTTTCGGGGAATCATAAGACATTATTTTAGAGTCAGAACCTCTATTATGGTTCAATCTGCAGAATTGTTGTACAATGAGCCTTTTTGCTCCCGTTTTCCTTCCCTGATGGAGGTGGTTGGTGGCTTATGGAGCCATGGATACCACAAGATCTCAGCGGACCTGGGGCCCCATGGACAGTAAGCATCCCTGCTACTCCCAGTGAAGGTATAGGGCATACAGAGTTGGCTTCCGCAGGGTTCCGTTTCTTTCATTTACTCAAACAGTTGTTTGCTCCAGATCAAGCGAACCTCAGTGGGATGCCCATCCTCGAGTGGTGTCCCCAGATTCAGTCTCTATCTCTATCAGAATCCTGGCTCAGCAAGTCTTTGCCCTGGATCTCCTCCACGGTTAGGCATCTGGTTGGAGTCATCATTGCCTCTTCCCTGGGTGGTCCAACTAGTTAGTCTATGGACCATAAGTGATTATGATGCACTTTCTTCATAGAGTTCCAGCCCTACTCTTTTATAGATGGATAGACATCTAGAGTCTCAGTTTCCTGGTCTGATGCAGCTTTCCATGAATCCATTCTAATCCTCCTGCCCCCAAAACTGCATGGCTTGAGAACCTTGGGCTCAGGGCACCGCCACCAGTAGCAAAGTCAACCCTTGCCAGCCCCCAGTTACTATCCCTGCTGATCTTCCTTTCCACTATGCCCCCTGAGGCCCTTCCTTTGTCATGGTAGAATTGGAAGGTCTCTGGATTTAGAGCCAGAAGACCTCAGTTACAGATTGATTCCTCGTACTGTCACTAATTTCCTATCTGACCTCTTTCACATAATGAGGGGGTTGGACTAGTGACCGCTAGAGTCTCTTTGATTTCTAGATCTATGATCCACATAAAGATAATCCTTCATGTTGGTGGATCCCTCGCTGGGGAATGTAATTGTTTTTTGAGTGACCGTCATCCCCCCAAAATGTAAGGTCCTCAAGGACAGGGACTCTTTTTAGTTAGGGTTTTTTTTTCTCTTCCCTTCCCTGGCATAGTTTGTTGAACTGAATTGAGTTGAATCATATTCCTGGAACAAAACTGCTCCCAAGTCATCCAGGCTGGCATCTACACAGGACACAAAGGGCTTCTGTAGTTCAGCAAAGACCTAAATGGACAAGTGTGAGGCCGGGGCATCCACGTGCCTCATTCTAGCCGTCTCCAGAAGGTAACAAGGGGCCAAAGCCTCATTACTCTCTTTGTCTGGATCCCATTTCTGAGATTCCCTTACTCATTTTTGCTTTTAATTCCTTACAAAACAATGTCTTTACCTGGGGGAGGGGAGAATGTTGAGGGGCTCTGAGATGATGCATCTTAGAGGGGGAAGTGAAGGCACTAACTGTGCAATTTCATCTGTAAAAGGGTTTTAATCCTTCCACCCCTAAAGATAAGCAGCTGGTCAGATTCACAGAATAAAGGGCTCAGCGACTTCTCCAGGGTCACAAAGACGCTCTGTGTCAGAAGCAGGACTATGGATCTTCCACATCTGAAGATTAGCTTTCTGTTGCCTTATGTTATGCGGATGTCATAGTTTTCCACAAATTTTTGATAATAATTATCAAACTCTAGAATGGTTTCCAGTTTATGATAATTCTTTGGATGTGGCCAGATAACCAGCCTTTCTATCTTTTGGAGGCAGTCAGAGCTCACATGCTGTCTGGAGACACCGTGTGGCCCACGTCCCAGATGACGTTTCGTAACTGTGGGTGGTTTTGGATCAGAAGTCTCTGGCCTCCTTAACATCTCCAACAGGCATCTGCAGTAAGGTCATAAGAGGTAGTATTTGTATATACTAGCTATAAATGTATATACACATAGAATTAACGTAAATTATTATGTATTAATATCACAATTGATAATGTTATAACTAATATTGCACACGTACACACATATCAAGGTTGGCAAACACTCCACAAATCTCATCCAGTCCTCACAATAATGCAGGAAGGCAGGCATTATTATCATGCCTATTCTACAATTGAGGAAACCGAAGCCATGGTTAAGTGACTTGCCCTGGATCACAAGTGTCTGAGGCTTGATTTGAACTCGAGTCTTCCTCACTCCGGGCCCAGGTCTCCATCTGCCGTAGTACCTCGCTGCTCAGGTGCCACCTGGCTTAGGCATTAAAAGAAGATAGAGCATTCAGCAGCTAAGAGGCAGGAGGGTGGTGGACATAGGCCTTGGAAGATCTGGGTTCAAATCCTGTCTTGACACTACCCGTGTGACTCCAGGCAAATCACCTGACCTCTCCCAGTCTCAGTGTCCTCATCTGTAAAGTGATGGCCTCCCCTTTAGCCCTAGGATTAGGGTCTGTAACCCTTCCATCATGCTGAAGTGCCCATGACTGAGAGCAGCTCGACCTGCCCCCATCTCCAGGAGGTGTCAACTTTCACAAACTCAGGAAAGGAAGAAGACAAGGAAGCTGAATTCTTGGGATCCACCAGCTCGGGTCCAGTTCTCCAGCCCTCTATCCCAGACTTCAGCACCTTGGAAAGTAACCAAGGGGAGGAGTCTCAGAGAGGAGGAGTTTTTTGATTGGCCCTCGCTAGAGCGGGCTCTTTCCAGACAGAGGACATCGTAGTAGGCATACTGCCCTTCCGGTGGTGAGGACTTTGCCCAACAGTGACAACAGTGGTCTCACCTGCCTGAGATCAGTGCCTTGTGCTATAGTGGCTGAGCCTCCCACTGCTGGGAGACACCAACGGAGAGAAACACCTGGAGGCACCTGCTGAAAGGGAGGAAGACTTGCCCACAAGGAACAACCAGCGCAGCTACGCAGAGAGGGCCTCCCTGTATAGAGCCTTACAGAACTGCTGACAACGTGGGGCCAACAGAGCAGCCCGCCCATCTGGGGCAGCCGCAGAGCCTTATGGGAGAGGGTCTATGCGCAGGTATTTTGTTACAAATTCCAATGGTTTTCCTCTTTCTCGATCAAACCTGCCTCTCCTGTTGTGAAGTTCTCACTAGCAAAGGGAGCTGGTGTCACTCTTGGGGCCATCTACCCTTGGGACTGTCCTCTGACAATTTCTTCAGATTTTCCAGCCTGGGGCTATGAACTGCAGAAGAGCCCCCTTAGTGAGTTTGGGCCTGTCGTCTTGCAAGAGCCCATGACACAAGGTTTTTCAGAACTGTGGTGCAGCAGGACTTTGACAAAGATGTGACAGGATTCCAATGGAAAATCTTGCCCTTGGGTTTCAGAAAATAAAATTCACAATTGAGGATTGATTGAAGAAAGTTGTGACATTTGTCCTGTCTAAGAAGACTTAGTGGGACATGGTGCCCATTGTCAAGTGTTTGAGGGATGGTGTTTTGGAAGTAGAATCAGATGTGTTCTACCTGGCCCCGGAAGGTGGAAATTGGGGCAGTGGATGGAAGCTGTAGAGGGGCGGCTTGAGATGAGAAAAAAACTTCCTAACAGGTCAAGCTCTGTAAAAAGTAGGTTTTTCCTCAGTTGAGTTCATTTTCAGTCATTTTTCAGTTGTATCCAACTCTTCATGACCCCATTTGTGGTTTTCTTGGCAGAGATACTGAAGTGGTTCCCCATTTCCTTCTCCACCTCATTTTTACAGATGAGGAAACTGAGGCAAGCAGGGTTAAGTGACTTGCCTAGGGTGACACAGCCAGTAAGTATCTGAAGCCAGATTTGGATCCAGAAGATGAGTCTTCCTGATTCCAGGCCCACTCCAGGCACTATGACGCCCCCTAACTGCCCCTCACTTTAGGCCTTTAATCAAAGTAGTATGGCCCTTGTTGGGTGTCTAAGAGAAAAGAAGCTTGTCCAGGTAGATTGATGGAGGTGACCTCTGAGGTCCCACTCTGACCCTCTGTGATGCTTTCAGATGTTAGCAATCAGGTATTGCCAATCCCAAGGGACAGTTCTCTTTTCTGGGCCTTTTTGGTATTTCTAGTGCTTTTCTTACTCAGCCCTGAGACTTGAAGCTATCCACCCTTGAAGGGTTGGGAATCTCGAGCACTGAGTCTGTGGCTCCCAGTGCATCTAAATGGGATGAATAGAGCACTAGGCTTGGAGTCAGGGACACCTGGCTTTGAATCTTGTCTCATGCAGTCAACTAGTCCATCAGCAGTCAGGCACAGTGCTAGGCACTGGGGAAGCCTCAGATACTTACTAGCTTTATGACTGAGCAAAACGGCAGCCTCTTTTAGCCTCTCCTCAGTTTTAAAGGGAGGAGGATGATAGCACCTACTTCCCAGGGTGTTGAGAGGAACTCCTGAGAGCATGTATTAAAGGGATTTGCAAGACGTAAAGTACTATGGAAACGTAACAATTATTATTATTGTAGTCTAAGTGGAAATGCTTCTTCCAATGACTGTTGTATGTCAATAGCACTCCCCTGCACAGACCCCCTCCCCCCACAAAGCATGCTAAAGTCAGGGTTATCTCGAGGAATTTCTGATGCCCCGGCTAGACCTATGAGTCAGATTTGGAGCAAGCAGCCCTGAAGGCTCCATTGAAAGGCTTCTGGAAAGCCTTTAGGTGAGGCAGGTGGAGAAAGAGAGAGCCCTGGGGGAACAGCTTCTTCTTTTGACTAGTTATGCTTGGGCTCTGGGTACTAACCTTTGCTCCTCTGCTGCTGAAGCCCTAGGATGGGGCTTTCCATTCTGCCCCCAGACAAGCTCCAGTGGACCCACCCTGGTCACAGCACCAACTGGTACCCCAGGTCGCACAACCACATGCTGGGTAACAGCTTCTTGGGGATGTCGGCAAGGAACATGGTCCTTCCACTGTTCCTTGGCTAATACATCTAATTTTCTATGTCACTGGAATGTGGGTACAGAAAGGTAACCATGAGTTCTTGCATCAACACGGAGTCTTCATGTTCATTCTTTCCCCGTACTTTACGTTGGACAAATGGACTGAGTCTGTGGCACTCAAACTCATCAGCTCTGACCTTGACTTGACCCCATTGGCTTTTTCTTCTCTAAGTCGGTGCCACTTTTTCTTTTGGGCGCCGTTAATTTCAGTGTTAGATAGAGATCAATAGTCATAGCTGGGAATTGGCATCTTTGGAGGACAAATCTGTCGGGTAGCCGTACGCGGACTTGATAGGGCTTCAGTTAAGAAAATAGCGTACTCTTTCATTATTGTTTTCAGTGACAGTGTCCCCAGTGGTATTTCATCCCAATGCCGAGACGCTGACAGGCTCTCCTGATATCTTATCTATCATAGGGTTTTCGTTGCTAGCCTTTCATGCTTGGTTTCTGGAGTGGAACTTTATTTCAGAGGCCCCCAAATGAGAAAATATGGCCATAGCCATTCCCCCCTGCCCCACCCTTGGGTGCAGGGGAATGTAGCTGAGGGTGCCCCAGGAAAGGGGACTCATTTTACATCATTGGTCATCCAGACTGACAATGTAGATCAGTTACATATTTGCATCTACCTTACAGAGAATTCTTTAACATCCCTTTAATGAACAGACAAAATAAACCCCAAAGAGAAATAATACTGGGCAGATTACTTCTCTGAGAATGGTCATTAGCTGGTTTGGGAAGATGGCATTCATCACAGTCGCTGACCCACGGCATCTGCAATGCCTTCCTTTCTCATCTTTGCTCTCTAGGAAGGGTGAAGGTAGCAGGAGGGGTACAGGAGAAAGGCCGAAGGCCTTTTCACCTGTGTTTTCCCATTGCTTGGCTATTTTTGTGAGCTCATTAAGGTTTTCACCATTCAGGAGAATTTTGTGGAGACAAAGATGCTGCCATTGTACTTTAGTGGTGAATCACACAGGCTTCAGCTCTTCACTGTATGACTGTGGGTTGATGGGGCCATTACAGTTGTTTTGGGTATGTTTTTGGTGACCCTCTTGTAGCTGGTGGCACTCTGCCTCACTAACATACTCACCAAGCACTGCATTTACCTTGTATTTACTCTCTATGTGCTTGTTCTTTATTCACTTAAATATACCAGACTGTCTCCCAGATAAAATGAAAACTCCTTGAGAATAGGGATGATTTCAGGTTTTGGCCTAGTTAACTGGCCCATTAAAAAATTCTTGTCACCTGACTGATCGGTCAATTGATTGTTGGATAGGAACACAGTGACAGAAATGAAACAGTCCTTGTCTCTGAGGAGTTTTCATCATACGGGCATAAGCACAGGTGAAGCCATCTGCTGTAGCAGAAAGAGGCCTGGATTTGGAACCAGATGACCTGGGTTTCAAACTTGGTTCTTTGAGCAAATTACTGAACCTCTTTAGTCTTCTACTTCATCACTACATTGAGGGTTTTGGGCTCGGAGGCCTTTGAGGTCTATTCCACCTTTAAATTCTCTAGTCTTAGGAAATAAAATTTGGCTGTCCAAAGAAACAAGATCCATCAATGGCAAATGAAGCAGATCAAATGCCTTGGTCCTTCTGATTTGGTTGGGGTGGGGGTGGGAGAGTGGGGAGAGGGGTTGGATTCCAAATGAATTCTACCCAATCCAGAGCAAAGACCAAAAAACCTCCCTCCCATCTACTTCATCCCAGCAAATGATATCTGAATGGCGCTGGCATTTAAGGAAGACCTGCTAGGCAGTATCCTGTCCCTACTTTCAGCGGATCCCAAGTTGTAGACCTGTACCCAGGAGGGCTGGATTATCTTTTGTTGTGGTGGGAGGGTTGTACTTTTTTTTTTTTGTATCTGTACAGTTGAGGTGGGTGGAAACAAAATGGTCTCCTGCAGCTCCCCTTAGTTTGCATAGTATTCTTAGAACAGGGTAACTTTGGCCTTTGTGATTTAAATGACGTTGATGGTGAGCAAAGGAAACCGAAGTTATTTTGGGGCCAGAGGGAGGGACCAGGGAGTGTTCTGACTTCTTCTGTGCCATTGGTCTGCTTTGCTTACTTGGAATTCGTTCTGGGGTCTGCCACCAGCTCTTCTGGTCCTGAATCTCAGAGAGATTCTTTGTAGCTGTTGTCTACATGTTCTGGCTTCCTGGGCCTCTGTTGCATCGCAGCCAAAGTCTCACCTTCTGCAAAAACCCTTTCCCCTTTTTAAAAAGTTTTATTTTTTTAAAGCCTTTCCCTTTCTGCCTTAATCTTAGTGTCCTCTCTCCAGATTACTCCCAAATGATCCCAGACATATCTTGTTTGTACACAGTGGTTTTCTTATTGTCTCTCCCAGACTGTGAGCCCCTGGGGAATGGAGATTCTTTCTCTGTATCCCCAGATAGGGCAAGCAGGTGGTGCTGCAATGGATAAAGTTCTAGGACTCCTCTTCCTGAGTTCAAATTTGGCCTCAGACACTTCCTAGCAGTATGGCCCTGGGCCAGTCACTTCATCCTGTTTGCCTCAATTTCCTTCTCTATAAAATGAGCCAGAGAAGGACATGGAGAACCACTCTGGTATCTCTGCCAAGAAAACCCCAAATGGGGCCACAAAGAGTAGGACATGACTGAACGACAAGAAGTATTTCCTGAACTTAGCAAAATGCCCGGCACATGAATATCCTACTGAAGAAAGTGGGGTGAGGGAGTGGGCTCAGAGGGAGCTCCCAGAGCACTTGACCTCTGACCTCGATGGCTTTCCTTACCATGGGCACAGAGGAAGCTTGCTTCTCCTAACAGTTTGGTTTTTTTGAAGGTTTTTGAAAAGGTTGGGAGGGGGGCTTTCTACCTCTGCAGGTTAACTGTCTTTCCTTCAACTTACATTTTATTTTTTCAATTAACAAGTATTTATTTTATCTCCCTCCCACTTCTCTCACCTCCCATTGAAAAAAATGCAAGAAAAAACAAAACACTTGTAATGAAGAAGCAGAGTCAAGTAAAAGAAATCCCTACATTGGCCACTGTGCCAAATGTACAGCTCATCCTGCCTCTTGAGTCCTTCACCTGTGTCAGGAGGTTCTCCTCACTTTATTTTGTGTCTGTTCATAGAATTCTTCCCAAGCTTCCCTTATTCCTTTCATCATTCTTTATGGTGCAATAATATTCTGGTACCTTCATGTACAATAATTTATTCGGCCACTCTCCAACTGATGGGCATCTCTTTGTTTATTGTCTTCTAGCACACAGAGTCTTGTCTTTCTTTCTATCCAGTGCCTGGCAAAGAGGAGGAGCTTAATAGTTGTTCATTGACTGACTGACCCAAGGTAGTTAGAAGGGATGGCACTGGCGGTTGGGTGGGGGGAGAGGGGAATCAGGAAAGGCTTCATGCCGAAAATGGGGTCAGAGCAGCACCTTAAAGGAAGAGAAGAACTTTATGAGGCAGAAATAAGGAGGGAGTGTATTTTGGGTGTGTAAGATTGTGTGTGTGTGTGTGTGTGTGTGTGTGTGCACATGCACATATTTTTTATGTATTCTGTATGTGTGTCTAATAAGTACTTATCATATCCCCTCAATAGAATATAAACCCCTTGCAAATCAGAATTGTTTCATTCTTTGTACTTTTATCCTTATGGTCTAGCACAGTGCCTAGTATACAGTAGGTGCTTAATAATTACTTGGTTGATTGGTGGGTTGACTCCAATATCAGCTGTCTTTCCAGTGCACCACACTGTGTGTTTCTTCCCTCTTGGGAGCTGAAGCCTCATTCACCTCCCTTTTCCTTCTCCATTTTGTGCATGAGTCTTCACTGCCCAACTATAGTGGTTATTAGGAAACATAAGTTCTTTGTCCAAAATTGATGCCTGATTGACCGTTCCAGATGTCTCTGAGCTAAAAATTTCATTAAGTAATGCCTGTATATTTTAATCCTTTGTCCTTAATAAAAATGAAGAAAGTGTTTTGCAAACTTAGGAGCAGCCCCATGAATGAAAGGAATCTGTGAGAGCAGAGACAGTTGCAGGGCCTACAGCTCACAGGAGAAATGCCTTTGAGAAGGAAGACAGGACAGTCCCATAACATGTTGGATCATGGTACTGATGCATCCTTGTTACATCTGTGTGATTTGAAAAGGGGGAGTGAGAGAGGGTGAGTTCTAGAGTGTATTCTGCCCAGGAGGCTCTTGGACCTTGTGTTTAGTGAAGAGTAGGCCCAAAGGATGAAGCCCAGGAAAAACTAGCATAGCTTTCTCACCCTCCATTTCTGTGGATGTGCACTTGTAGAGGGGCACATGCAGAAGCCAGGCCAGTTACAAGACCTACCCTGGGGAAAAAGGGAAGTTAATACAATCAAGCCAATTTAGGAAACAAAACAAAATGCAGCTTTTGTGGAGTCCAAAAACAATGCAACCACTTAAAAAACTTGCTGTTTTAGAATTATGTGGTGAAAGTGTTTTATTTTTGAAAAATTCATTTTGTGGCTTTATCAGCTTTTCCCTGCAGATGGATAAGTTTATCCAAAGGTTCATTCAGAAGAATATGGATCTGGGAAACAACAACAACAAAAAAACCACAAACGGAAAATATTCATCCATCCCTCCATTCATCCATTCTCAAGAAACACTTTTTTAGTGCCTACTGTGTGCAGAGTGCTGTGCCAGGCACTCAGGGAGATAAAAAGAGCTTAGAGAACAGACACCTCTGACCTCATAGAGTTTAGAGTCTAACAGAGGGACACGACACATACAAAAATAATGATGGTATCCATGATTGCATGCTATGTTTATTAGAGAAGTACCAACCAAAGAGCTGTCTGTGGGAGGTTCCCAGGCTCTGAAGCTAGAAGCTCCTTCAGAGATGGTCTAATCCAACCTCTCATTTTCAGATATGCAATGAGGAAGCCAAGGCCCAGTCTAAGTCATTTACCCCAGATCATCACACAGGTGGTAAGTAGCTGCAGAGCTATCACTAGGGAGATTTGCACATGAGGCAGCCCAGACTGTGCAACCCTCAAATCAAGGAACTAGCAAGTGCCTCCATGGTCTTGGTCCTAAAGCCTCCCCCCTCTCTGATGCCCTGGGACTGACCTCCCATAGGCACATGGTAGCTCCTTGTCTTTTGGATCTCTCTCTGGTGGCGTGGTGATAGGGTGAGGCAGAGATGCCAGGCCAAGCCCGGGATTCTAGGGGGGTAAGAAATATGCCAATTTCTGTTGTTTCTATAATGTCGAAGCATTCAGTATCCTAGGGCAAGGTTCTGATCACCCTGCCCTGGTTATACCTTCGTATAGCAGGGCTGAGATTAGAATCCAGGTTGCCTCATTACCAATTGGGGGTGGAGTGGGAAGGAAAATCCTTATTGATTTGGATTTGGGGGTGAGAATTAGGAAAGAGTTCTAGGGAGAGGTGGCATTTGAGTTGGCTGATCTATGTACGAATCAATCAACAAGCATTGATAAAGTGCCTACTGTGTGTCAGGTACTGTGGGATATAAAGACCCCCCCAAAAGTAATCCGTCTTCCCAAGGAGCTTATTTAGCTGTGCTCACTACTTTAACAAGGACTGACAGGTTGTAGTGTTTCTTGTGAATGAAATAATCTTGTAATTTATGAGTGTCTAGAAAGGCAGGATGGCTGGCGATCCGCTCCAGTACTGGGGTTTGGCCATCACATACACCCCAGCCACCACATGCCCTCAGGTGCTTATCTCTAGGCCCATCAAAATGCACAAGTAACTTTCCCCTAACTTCAATCCCTCAATGACAATTTGGTTCTAATTGTGTTAAAATTTTGTCAAAGTCTCCCCTGGACTAGAAACTCACTTGCCAAGTTTTCGCCCAAGGCAGATTTTAATGGCCAAGAGCTCCAGCCATCAAAGGGAGGAGGAGTTATCTGCATCTCTTCCCAGATGGTGACAGCTTGCTGTAATACAGAGAAGATCGAGAGCCTGGGTACAGCTCTGACAGGCAGAGGCGAGGCTAATCACTTTTCTCCTTTGTGGAGCAAGCTTGAAGAGGGGGCTGCCGCTGCAGAGTTTTTCCTGTCAGGGGGAAGCTCTTAATCTTAGACTCATCAAAGTATTTGGTAATTCCACTTAGATGGGTGCTTTCATGGCCATTTGTACCTTTCCTATGTTAGTTTATTTCTCCTCCAGTGGTTAGTGCTTTGAGTTCAATGCTTATTTGCTTTGGCATTTTCTGTCTCTCCCAGTGAAGGCCCAGAGTCAAACAAATGGGATTGAGACGTTGGGGCTCACCTCAGCGACTGCTGGGTGTCTATGAAGCCACTGGGGCCTTTCTGAGACCGGCGAAATGCTCTTGACCTAAAGAAAACAGAACAAATGGGCCAAGTTAGACAATTTTAATTCACCAGAGAAATCAATGACATTAATTAGGAAGAACCTGGTTAATTTTACTAAGAAATGCTGGTAATGAGAGCAGTGTGGGCACCATCTTGCTGGTGATTCATTGGATCTTAGATTTTCTGCTTTGAGGGACCTGAGAGGGCCAATAATCATCCATTTCACAGATTTGGAAACTGGGGCCTAGGAAGATGAAGTCAGAGAGGTGGTGATTGGCAGAGAGTTGGGAGCCGGCATCACAAAGCAGAAGGAACACTGGGTGTAGGGTCAGGTGACCTAGGTTTCTTATTAGCAGTGCGGTTTTGGACAAGGCCCTCCCTCTCCCTGGAACTTAGTGTCCTTATCTGTAAAAGGCGGCGGGGGGGGGGGGCAGGGGAGGGGGGAGGGTTGGCTGGATGGTCTCTGAAGTCCTGGCTTAGTAGGAGGTACAGCGGATAGAGCGCTGGGCCTGGGGTCCGGAATAGCTGCATTCTAATCCTACTTTAGACACTTATTAGCTGGGTGACCCTGGATGAGTCACCTAACCTGCCTCAGTTTCCTCATCTGCAAAATGGGAATAATGATAGCATCCGCCTCCCAGGGTGGTCGTGAGGATATTTGCAAATGCCAGTGATGATGATGATGACGATGACGACGACGATGATGATGATGATGATGATGATGATGAAGAAGATGATGATGGTGATGATGATGATGGTGATGATGATGAAGATGATGGTGACGATGATGGTGACGATGACGATGATGACGATGATGATGACGACGATGATGATGACGAGGATGATGACGATGATGACGATGATGATGACGATGATGATGATGATGATGATGATGATGATGACGATGACGAGGACAAGGATAGGGTCTGCTGGTGCTTTACTCCATTTCCATGACTGGGGTCACCTCCACACCATGAAGAAATATTGGAGGAGGACTTTCATGGAGAAAGTCATGGAACTCTTTTAGCAGCATTTTCCAGAAAACTAATAAGATCCCAGCAGCACTTAGAGAGTCACGGCTTCCAGGACCGAGGAGGGGGTGGTCTTCTTGTGCTCTGCCCTCCTCCGACCCTGTTTCCAGCGGTGGAGAGTTCTGGGTGCCATGTTTTAGTTTCTGATCTGGGACACTCTCCCTCTCACCCTGCCCGAGGCTTGAGACAGCATGGAGACTCTTATCCCCCCTTTTCCTCTTAATGGACCTCCTTCATTCTGGGTGCTGCCCTTCATGGGGCCCACGCCTGCCTTGGCTGCACTCCACTCAGTGCCACATCCCTTCTCTGTGTCTGTGCTGTCTCTCTCCTCTGCCCCACCCCCATTTCTCTGTCTCTCTGTCTCTGTCTCTCTGTGTCTGTGCTGTCTCTCTTCTCTGCCCCCCCCCCCCCGCCCCCACTTCTCTGTCTCTCTGTGTCTCTGTTTCTCTCCTGGATTTCAGCTGGAATCCTCAGAGGAGTTGCTACCTCTGTTACGAGAGGAGAATAAGGTGCTGCCATCTTTCTTTTCGGGTGGCCTCCAGAGCCCAAGCTTCAACTCTTATAGAAAGTAAGAACCCCCTCTCATATCTAGTTATTCTAGGAAAGGAAGCCTTGGCTGCTTCCTGTCCAGATGAAGAGGGATTTGCCAACATCTTGAGTTACAGAGTTCCTTACACGGGCCAAGCTCATTTTGGAACACAAAACACTTAACCAGCTAGTTAGAACCCATGGGCATTTAGTCGATCTTGGAAATCACTTCCTTCTGCCAACAGGATAAATGTCTTTGTCCTGATCTTAGGTCTGCCTTTAGGTTAGAAAACTCCCTTTGATTCCCATCAATTCATAGACTCCTGGATTCTAGGCCAGAAGGGGCTTCCAAAGCTATTAAATCCAGTCTCTGTACTTTACAGCTAAGGGAGAAGAGCAAGCTTTCTTCAAATTTTTGAGGAACAGTCCCATGGAAGAGGAAATAGAAGTGTTCCATTTGGTCCTGGGGGGCTGGAACTTGGAGCAATGGGTAGAATTGCAAAGAACAATTCAGACTTAAAGTCAGGAAAAGCCTCCTCACTGGAGGCCTTTAAGCAGAGCTGGATGAACACTGGGGTATTTTGTAAAGGGCATCCTTTATCTGATAGGGGTAGGACCAGAAGACCAACTAAAATGGTCCTTTTCAGCTCTGAAGTTCTATGATTGGACAATCTTAGTGTCACAAAGGAGATTGAGCCCAGTGCCCCAGGAGATGGTTCTGTACCTCTCTCTGGCCACATTGGGCTTC